>NW_002060947.1:3929580-4508298 GCF_000150275.1 Trichoplax adhaerens
TAATATGATTTGATCACTCATTTATCTTTTAAGCTTATTCGTTCTTAATTATAGGTTATCGATATAATACAGAAAAGAACTGATAACGATAGAGAATTAGAATCTACTGCTACTGTTGACTTAAGCAATATCAATGTTTCATCTGATGATGATAAAGCCACCGTTCAACAAGACGAAAATCCTGAACCAACACAAAATGGTAGTGCTGTTGCTAGTGCTGATAGCGTAACACCAATTGGGACAGAATCTACAAAATTCGATGAGAACAAGCATGAAATTACCTCCGATAGTTGCGACGCTGAAAATAACAATAATTCAGTTCGTGATTTAGATGCAACTATTCTTTCGGAAAATAAAGAAATTCAGGAACAGTCTCAATCATCCAACGAAATACAAGTCAATGATAGTGATGAAAATAGTTGTAAATCCCCATCTGCAGAATCTCTAAATACCGTAGAAGGAGAAAATGAAATTGTAAATACTACCGGCGATTCCGATCACGAAACGATAGTTGAAATTAAAATAGCAGATAAAGAATCGCAGGATGTTAACACTACATCATCTGATACAGATGAAATTATTGTACAAGAAGAAATTTCTGTTCTAAAGGAGGAAGAAGACGAAACTAATCCCAGCAATAATGTTAACGAACCTGACGATAACTCATGCCCTAGTGAATCTCAAAATGATAATGAAGGCGAAATTGGAGAGTCCAGCAATTTGGGCATTTCGGAAAATAGTGACGAAATTTCTCACGCTATTAGTACTGATGACAGTGAAATATTGAAATATGAAAAAGAAAGTGATGATGTCGATCAGAAAAAAATACCAGATGATAACGTAGATACAGACTATAATTCCGCCGATGCTATAACCGATAAATCTACGGAATCTACTGATGCAAAAGTGACTTCAAATGATAAATCGATCAGTTTTACTGCTGAAAGCGAGCAAACTGATGTAAAACCCAATAATGAAGCAACAGCATCGACACCTGCAACTCCTTTACCTAAGAAAGGCAAGAAAACCGTATCATTTGACGATGAGGTGGCTGGTGCAGCAGCAGCAAATACAGATAAAGTACATAATGGGATTAATATTTCCATTTTAAAATCCACTGGAAGTAACCATACACGAGCAGCTCAAGAAGCAAAGTTCAGCTCTTTCGCTAGCAACCAACAAGCAAAAACCAACGATTATAATGATACTTTATCCGGTAAGACATTTTATGCTTGCGTAATATTAATGTTTTTTAGGTCACAAGATTATTTTCAAAGAAAGCAGCCGCTAAGTCAAATATTTTTATATTATAATGATATCATATACTAGACGCAGAGGACATGGTTGAAAAATTAACAGAAGACATCATCATGTTGCTCGAATTTTTTAGTTTAGGAATTGAAGCTATTCCAAGGCAAGCCACTTAAAATTCATTATATTTTATATTTAATATACTCATATCTATAAACGAAAAATTCTAGATATTTTAAGTATTAATGGATAGATGCTTAAGATTAATGTTTATAATCAACAGGCAAATGGATCTTCAGACGTTATCCCTATATTTAGATTCCATTCATGTCATTTTAAGAACCTCACCAACAGTCTTAGAAAATTATAAAAGCTTTGTTAATGTCGTTTGGTATGCTAAAAGATATCTACATAAACTTAATCTCATTTACGATTGCATTTCACGTTGTAGCCAATAGCAATTTAAATGTATTTACTTTTCGTTATATCATTTGGAAATTATGGTAGGCAACGATTATCGCCGGCATTAATATGCGTTTTAGGTCTAACACCTCAATCATTTGGTCTAAAATCCAGCCAACAGACAATGTATATCTACAATAACAGAACCTGTTATAAAATTGTGGAGGAGCTATTAAAACATACCAGATCGATTCCCTCTCTTCGTCCAGTTTTAGAATCTATCTTTTATCATATGTTAGCTTTCCCTCCACCTAATCAGAGATTAGAGCAACTAAAAGCGTTAAAATCGGTGCCGTACTAACTTAAAAACCAATTACTACAACTAACCAATCATATGATTAACGCTAATATAATTTTACATTATTACTTTTACTCTATTATAGCTATTTGCTTCACCAACTCGTCTACTTGATATCACGTTGCCTGTACTCCAACAATATCGAAATAACTCGATTACAGATATCAAAGAAGACAAGGCCATATTAGGGCTACTAAAACTGTAAGTTTTCACAGTGATTGTTTTTCCATTGCAATTATGAATTAGTTGTAATTATGGCATTAATATCAAGAACTTTCCCATCATACAAATACTTCTACACTTACTTGCCTACGATTTGAATTGCCCTTTACATCATTAACGCTGTCAAAGTATTGATGTAATATCTAAGGAAATTCCGTTTTTTTAATTATAGTGTACTAAGGTTACCTTCAATATAGATTAGTTAAGAATTTTATATTTCATCTGTAATATTGTATCGCAGTGCATACTTCATTTGTAATAACATTAATTAACGGTATGATACTTTAGGAAATAGACTATTTTATAGCGAGGTTGCTATTCTAAACTATCATTATACTCATATACATAGGTGTCTGCAGAGTGCTGTGGAAGCTAGCGAGAGTGGCGATTTGGCTAGTTTACAAACAAGCATTGAATGTGTTTGTGCACTTCTGGAATCGACAGAAGAATTAAGCAAAGGTTCATTGATGTCAGAAAGCCTTCTTCAGTATATGGAAAAAACTTTAAGCCATTTATCATCAAGCAAAGCTATACCTATCAAGTCTAATGAATCAGAGATAGCTCAAAAATTAAAAGCGTAAGAAAATAATTCTGATATTATCCGCCTATTATTGTAGATATAGGTTATCATATTTTTAAATAAGTTTTATGTACCTATATCTAACTCAATCTAACAATTAATAGTGTGGCAGCAGAATCACAACATACCCCTCAAGATAAAGAAAAGGAGGAAAATTTAGCGGCGGAGAAATCGAAGGTTGCAAAATTAGATATGGAACCCCATAGCATCACAGATATAGCAAAAGAAAACAACGAAGTTAAATCTGAAGCTAGTGAACAGCAATTCAATGTTGAAACAAATGAAGAAAAAATCTCGGAAAGCGATCAGGAAGATATTACTGATAAAAATATTGATGAACAAAACATTGAAATTGACGAATCTTTACAAGAAGAGGATGTCATAGCTACCAGCGATAATGCCAACTTAGCTGATCACCCATCGGAAGATAATAATCCAAGTACCAATAGTGAAATCCAACCTATTTCAGCGATCGGTGAAGAAGAACGAGATGCAATTGTAAAACAATTGTCCGGCAAATATTTAGAATCAGAAAGCAACTCGCCATTAACACAAATTATGTCACCGAGTATGGAAATAAATGAAAAAGAAAGCGTACAAAAATTTCTTAGTTGTTTAATGGAGATCTTACCTCATATTTTGCGCTTAGATAGTTTAACAGATGTAGATACTATGTTGCAACAATTTTCATCAAGCATTTGTAGCATCTTAAGTAGTCCAAAGGGGAAGCAACAACAATCATTCCCCAATCAAATTATTCGTGATGATGATGACGAAAATTCATCATTGTGCTCGGAGAAAAGATCTAGTAAACGCCAAGCTAATGACCTTACTCCTTCTTATGCGGATAATATTTATCTTGCCACATATTCTGTTTTGTCCTTATGTTGGAAATTGGATATGAGTGGCTATTACAGAAGCCTGAAATTAAATCAAGAACGTACCCCCATAGTATCTGAGGTACGCCAACTAATAGAATTTAATATTCCTTTCACGTAGACAACTATGACATTAAAAATCCTGCATAAGAAATTCGATCTTTGTATAGCTCTTTTATCGATGAATAAGCTTTGTGTTAGCAAATGTCGATGTGGTTGTGTACAAAAAATATATTTATAATCAATACATTGTTTATTTCTATGTTTAAGGCTGAATTTATAAAAAGTACAGAAGAGAATAATAACGCTATCCCGCAGCTTCCTACTTCATGGCTATCGGAGCTTTACCATCGAATACTATCATTTAACATATTAGAAACTGCAGGCTATGATAAGAGTTTCGGCAACCCTCATCTTATTAGGCTAATTAAGGAGGATAGTGTTGAAAGGCGCTTAAAACAATTGAAAACTCTTGAAGATGATCGTTTGATACTTTTTGAATTAGGTAATACTCGATCAGTTGACTTGATACCTGATTCCAAGTAATAGTTTTAGTTGTAATTTTTTTAATTTGCTACTCATTTTGTTTTGGCAGGAAGAAAATTAGCTCGCAGCATACTTACTACAGTTTGGGACCATATCATGCAAATTTTAATTGCTCCATTAACTGTCCCAAAACCAATAACTGCGAAGACGATGGTTAGCATGGTCCTAAGCAATTATAAAGAACACCACCTAAAAGAGCGCCAACTATTAACGTTAAGTTTAGAAGAAATTAGCCGAGCGGCTCGTTTAAGCTGTTTCCTAGGTAATTAGTTCATTAGCTGATAATGAACAAGTTAAAAAAATTGATAATTTCATAATATTTACCTTGCACTATAAAGTAGATAAAATCTATCAAATTTTCTACCTATACTTTATGAAGTAATTCTATTGTGCTGAAGCCGGCTTATGTCGATTTTGCTATCTGTCTCTCAAGGAATGCCGGAGAACTTTGCCTCTGTAGCGTCTAAATTAGTTGATGCTACCTGTGAAGCTTTCAGTGGATCTGGAGGATGGAAAAACAAGATATTCAGTACCAGCACTAATCATAGCTCCTTCAAATTATGGACTTCTCAAGTACTTGGAATTGATACGGTTATATCATTAGCTTTTGAGCTAGGAACCTTTTCATACGAAAGTTGGAATCACATATTTAGGTACTGCAGTGATTATACATTGCGTCGATAATTATAATAGATCTATGAGTTCGTATTACTTTTAGTGTAACTTAGTTATTAGTTCATATTATCTAGATGTGGGGTAAACTATCTTCAATGTAATCGTAATATATGACTCTTAACTTTCATATTAGATGTTCGGCCTTTGTTGCACAATTGGATAATTTGTATTCAACAAGTCTATCAAATATCAGTTTAAGTAATAGTTCAGACATCGATGGTAGCATGACATTTACAGCGACAGACGACAGTAGTGATGGTAAAAGCACTAAAGAACTAATACAACAAATAGAAAATCAGCATGGTATTTCATCGCAAGGATTAAATTGGAATGATGCGGCTAAAATCGTTAAAAGTATTATGATGTCAATTGAGCGATTATTTGAGGAAGCAGCAATCCATCTTGACGCTAATGGGCTTCTTTCATTCGTTAAAACGTTGTGCCAGGCATCTCAACAACAATTATTTAGTATCAGTGGCTCTGCGTGTACCAATGATGGTGCTCTGCCAATTCCTATTTTAGTTCCTGCAAATAATCTAGCTATTTCACGTACGTCTCTCCATCTACACCAACTAGGCCAATATTTATTGCGATGTACACATATTAGTGGCCGTCCATTAGCTCATTTAATGAAAGCCTGGTATGAAGTTGCACCTCATTTTGTTAAGGTATGTTACAGATTACATGATTAATTTCCCAACAGCTGCTTAAAAATAAAACGAATAATACTTGTATATTTGAATACGATCTTGCACACTGTTGCTATTCTAGGCTGTGTAAAATTAGTTAGGTGTTCGGTATTCTAACCTATTATAATTCCTTTTATAGGCTGCTTGTCATTATGATAGCCGCATATCTCTTGTAGCTGTACAATGTATACAGCAATTCATTGGTGAAATTCTACAACAGAGAGAAGAAATGTTATATTTTTCTTTTAACGAATCTTTGTTTAGATCCTTTGAATCTATTCTGTCTATTAATTCCAGCAATAACCTACTTCAAGAACGGGTACAATAATCAATATAATACGCTTATTGCTAGTTAATATGCAATCGCAACTAAAAATGTGTGAAGTAATGAGCAGTTATTGAGGCCAAAATTAGAGTAACAAAGCACTGTATAGGCTTTCGATATGTAGAGTATTAATTAGATTGCAAGTTTTATAATTTTCATATCAGAAATTAAAACTAGATTGAAGCATAAATGAAAGTAGTGGTATTCCATTTATTCTAACCACTTAATTTCTTGCTCACTAGATAATACACGCTATTCGTGAATTAACTGAAATGTACGTAACTAATGTTCGTTCGGGATGGAAACCGGTATTTTCTACACTACGCTCTGTTAGGATATTTGATGAACAACATGATGGCTACCTAATGATTAAGACATCTGATCAACAATCATCCCCTGTATTCGAAATTATTGCTTCATTTTTTAATAATGAGGACCATTGCATTTATGCAAACGCAGCTGTTGAATGCACTTTATGTTTAATTAAATTTCTTGTCTGCGATACCAAAGAGAAACTTGGATTTGATGCTTGCGAACCAGCATTAAAATATATTAAATTATGCTGCAAAAAACTACGTTCAGCCTATTTACTAACGTCAAGGCCTGTTTTTACTGGTGCAGACTCCATCATTTTGCCTAACGATCCTTCGTCAGCTAACCCGTCTGATTCTATTTATACCACTCAGGATTTCTTACAAAAAATATTCTCCGATGATGGTGCAGCTATAACTGATATTGCTATAGTAAATTTACCAGCCAGTTATACTATTCTCAAAACAGATGATACAGGTATTATACGATCTCTATAAAATAAATAACCACATAATTAAAATAGAATTTCTTCGGTGTCCGTACACGATATATTTTAACAGGGTATAATATAAACTTAAACATGGCCTATATAAATACATTAAAAATATCTCCATCCGAAAAATAACTTTTAATATATCTTTATAGGTATTCTTCGCGTTTGGTATTTGTTACTTGAAGGCCTGACAAGTGCAGTTGTAACCTGTCCGCGTAAATATCAACCGCAAAGTCTAGAACTTTTATTCAATCTGTTTAAAGATATCACTTCCGTACCCGGCCCGCATTTTGGTATTTTTGCCATTACTCATCTACTTTTGCCAATGATTCATGCATGGATGCGCCATGGATTAAATCAACGTCAATATTGGCGAGAATGTGAAGGAAATTTTAAGCATGCTTGTGGCTTAGCTACAGATCTGGTTGAAGACCAAATTACTAAGTTCTTAAATGATAAAAGAGCTGCTGAATTTGTACCGGGATTAATCCATCAAATGATAAATCTTCTTACGGACTGTATGGCACAGCCAACTGAAGCAATAGCACGCGTTGGATGTGCATCGTTTAGGTTAATATTACACATTATTATTATCGTATATAACGTATACTTGCAGAATCATTGTAATAGAAAAGCTTATGTAATTTACTTCGATTACATTATAATCTCCATCATTCACTATTTAAAGTCGCATATCAATGAGAACGTAAAAATACCCTTTAATTTCATCAACTAGGCACTTGTTGCTCGTTGTTGGGCCTATTTTCACGGAAGAATTATGGAATATCGCTTGCAAAGGCATTAGAAATGCTGTGGCTGCAACGTTATACAGCACAACACAAATGCTTTCTTCATTTGAGCCTGGATCCTCAAACATACATGGAGATCATGATACAGTGAAAGTTTTAGCCAGAACGGATAATACAAGAATCGAGCAACAAAGGATTCATCAACTAGCAGATCAGGTATAAGTTTATCTAAACATAGTTATTGAAGAGTTATAAATAACTCTTCATTTGTTCATGATCAAGCCCTTTAATCTGTAATATTTTAAACTACAATATAACCTAACTCATAGGACACAAGAACGTTGTATATAACAATCTTAATCTGCTTGAATATTTAATTAAAATAGGTATTTTTAACCGAAACACAACTTGCTCAAGGATTGAATACTAAAGTCATGGTAGACTCTCAATCAACATCGGAAGATCGTAAATCCTTTTCATTTCTGTTAATCCCTGCCCAACCTGTTCATGAAGGGACCGATACGAATAACTCGCAGGAAGAAATAAAGTAAGTCAAGCAACAAAAGGCTACATATCATTAGGTTTAGTCTCGATATATTTTCTGTAACAACTAACCAAACGATGTCTATACTATTATAATTTGTACTAGCTAATATTAACTTTGATATTTCATTTGTTATAGAATACCATTTAACAGTTTACTTGTTGGATTGTTATCCCATCAGCTCATTCTTGAAGTTTTTGAGTGTCTACTATTGGATACATTGCCAAATTCTGTTCACATTCCAATTAAATCCTTAGCAACAAATAGAAGGCCTTCTACATCTAGTGATACAAACGAAAAGCAAAATACCAATCAAGACCGTAAAGTTGGTCTTTTGCAGTATCTTCCGGTTCATAATTTGTCTGTCTTGCTGGATTGCTTAGTTAGCTCTTATACCATATCTTGTGAATTTAATTCTCGACCTGCAATTCGATTTATGATCCAAAAATTAGCCAAATTACCAGCTTTGGCTAATTTATATCGTCAAGCTATTCGAAGCTTTACACTATATGTAACGACATTATTTAAGATTTATGATGATTGCAGTTATCCATTTTCCCCTGGTAAAGTGCGTCGAATTATTAAGAAGAAAATTATATACGGTCGACATATTGGAAGCGGACTAAAAAGTACAACAAGTATTGACGAGGATGGCCAAAGTAGCATGGTATCGGATTATCTACCGTCAGATGATCAGTTCAATCTATCAAATCAAATCTCTGCAATTCATTCTAGGAGTGATCGCGACCCGGTGGAATCTACTTATACTAGCACCTCTACTACCATAAGCGCTAGTCACACTACCGCATTAGGACGTCGTAAACTTTTTGGTTGTAGTTTTAGTGAAGACAGGACATCGATTCATAGTGGTTATAAAGGTGATGATGAGGTATTTAGCGAGATAAAAGGAAATCATGATGGTGAAGAGGATGAAGACAGGGATAATAGCTATTTAATTAGTATTATCCATAGAATCCATAATGCTTGCTGTCAAGTTTGCGCATCCTATATTACATTGCATAGCAGCGATACAACCAAGCTACCACTGCTTGATACTCAATTAGATTATTTAGATTATGTCAAAGAAATTTCAGTTGATGATTCCAATCTTAAGAGATTGATCTCAAAATATAGTGAAGAACAAAATGAATCAAGTAATCAAGAACATCGTATATATCGTGTTGAAGATCAGCAATCACAACACAGTGGTGCAACAACACCTCGCAAAAGTAGTGGTGAAAAATTTACGGAATGCGATAATGTAGCAATCGGTGCTTATGCTACCCTTGTTAAAACAATGCTTAGGTTAATATTAGGATTACCTGATGATAAATTTAAAGCTATTTTACCTGCTGTCTTGCCAGCAATCAATTTACTAATACTCAAAGTTAACGAAAGCTCCGTTCGACAGAGCGTTTATCAAATTATTTGCCGTGTGACTATTCTCTATGGTATATGTTGATAAAGTATTCATTCTAGTATCGACGATAATCAAAATCGATAATATTTGCTGTATTAAATTTCAGTGAAGAAAGAAAATTTTCCAAATCTAACGATGATAATACTCGTATACTGGAGATCGGTTAATGCAATCTGTAGCTAAATCCGTATGCTTATGAATAATGTGTAAAAACCTATTGATTGCTCTAATTATATATCTAGCCAAGTTGCCATTGCTGGGCATCATTTAGCTTTTATAATAAGCTAGCTTGTCTTAAAAACCTAATTTGAAAGCCAAATTTTTAGCAGCACAATAAGTTATAGAAAGAAATTGATATGTATTAGGTTACTAATAGATTAAATATAGTAATATATTCATTTTGGAGTCTATAGTCTCAATGGCTGATCCGTATGGATTTAAAGATACAGCAAATTGTTAAATGTATAGTTCCTTTTTGACATCAGTGAATAATTTTAAAACGTAGCTCACTTTAATAATATTGATATCTATAATGAATTAAGTTATTTTAATTGCTTGAATTTTAAGTTTGGACGCGTTTCTAAACTATTTAATTCGAAAAAGTAAGAACAATGTTTAATTATTGATATTCGAAAACTTTAAGCGATCAAAAGCCGATACCATATAACAAAATGATTTTAAGATATTAAAAATATAATGTCTATGTAATATGGCCCATTAATAATCAACCCCACAAGGCATACTCCCATATTCAACTAATTTCAAATTTGACGATGAAAACTCCTAAATCAGGTATGGTACGTTGTACCATATTTTAATGTTATGTATTAGTATTTAAATAAAAAAATAAGTAAACTCTACTCTGTGCTCTGTTCGACGTGGTGGCTATTACCAGACTTGGATATGCGCATAAATGACGTTTTGCTTTATTTTTAGTCCCGATATTAGAAGGTCGGTAAATTACGATAGCAATATAATTCTCCATTGAATTTATTGCACATTTTTAAAGTGCTTCAATAGTTTCGTTAAAGTATATGCTATTAAATATAAAGTTACTCTTAAAATAGTAATACAATGATTAATTAAATATACTATTAATCAAATAATTAATTTACTATAAATAATATGCTAAGCGAACAGTCGTTCGGCCTTACTGGACATTAGGTACAGTCATATTTTACATAATTGTACGTTTTCATACTAACTTTAATTAAGATACTATTTAGCTATACGGTAGGGACTAAAATTAAAACTATAGAATTTTCTAGGCTGTAATTTTCACACAAAGTTGCAAAACAGATTAATACTTCATCATAAAAATCTATCAAAATAAGTCATTACTAAGAAGTGCCAGGAAGCCTGATTATTGCTACTAAATAATCTGGTGTCGATTTATTGTAATTGCAATACGATAATAGATCATTTGGTCTAATCAATATTATCAGACAAGAATGTTTTAATATCGAATTGGACGATTATCAATCAAGTTCTCTCTACTTTAAAATGATAATCATATGCGAACTATAATAACGTAAGGTGAGGATATACAATACTTGTATTTTCTCTCAACTTTTCTTACATTTTATCTACTATCACATTCTATAGCTTCACTTATAGCTATCATTAATTGAATTCATCTCTAATTGCTGCTATAGCTCTATCTATATGAAATGGACATACGGAATACTATCACGTTATAAGAGAAATCTAAATTTGATAATAAACGATTAAACGTTATTATATTAGCAATAAAACATCAGATAACGCTAATATTACAACAAATAACATTGTAGCAGAATTCTTTTATTCGCAAATACTGGATGTCAATTAATTGGACCATAGACACAGTACACGACTGTACTGCATACAGTTTAGTTTGTAGCTAGAATAAGAAATGTAGTCCTATCATCAAAAATCGTTCATTAATTCTACCTGCAGTACCACGTATGAGCACGTAGAATAAGGGCTACCAAGATATTCATTTTAAACGGTATATGAAATGACACAGCATTTTTATATAATCAATAAATTGATCAAAATAGTAAATTTAAGAAATACCTACAGTATTACGGAGATAGTCTATCTCAACACAGGAAGTACACAATTAATGTTTGGTTACAAAAGCAGTATTCGCTATCATTTCTAGATTTAGTTAAACATATTGAACATTTTACTTAAAATTATTATACTCGTATTTATGGTCATAGATATCTAGTCACATAGACATTTAATAAGCTAAACAACGTCCGTCGTTTACAGTGTTGTTTCAGTTACTGTAAAATTTAGACTTTGTAATAATTCTACCTTTAATTTTTATCCCTCGCACCATCCATTAAGAGATATCGCAATGTCAATATACTGCATACAATAAAAGTCAATAAATATAATCTATAATCGTTTGAGGGTATAAAAAGTGTTTTAACTAAGCAATTGATATATTGATCAAAATTGAACATTTATTATACGACATATAATCAATCACATATTTAAAATTATAAAACAGGACAATAAAATGTATTGATAAGAAATGAGCATTTTTCGTATTTATATCGTTCATTATTCATAAAATAACTGTAGTTATATTGGAAATGATTCTTTCCACTGGATATGTCATATGTAGATAATTTGGCGTACATTTTGCATGATATATGTCGTAAATCACTAAATATATGAATAAACGCGTTTTTCTAATATGGTCTCCAAACACTCTTAGCTACCGGACTTTCTGCTTTTCTCTTCCTATTCTTGATTTCGCCTTGATTGGACGAAGATGATGATGGCCTGCTATTATCACTATCAGTGTTTGAGACAGATTCTATTTTATTTTCTTGTTGGCTACCGTCTTCTGTATCATGAGGAGTTGGGGTAGTAGAGGGCTTTGATATTTTTTCACGATCAATTTTACGAACTGATACATTGTCATTATTACTAGTTTGATTTTGATTAAGCTGATGAGGATTATTGGCGTTAGCCACTGCCGCCATATTAGCACCATTGGCTTTGATATGGGCTAACCAGGGTGGCATTGTCATATTAGGATTGGTTACACGAAGTCCAGCAGCTACAAGGGGTATATGTCCTGGTGAGTATTCATGCCTAGGTGGCGTTCTTATTAAGTCAGCCTGATATTGTCCAGATTGCTGATGTGGTGGGATAAAAGTAGAATTTAAGCGAATTAGTGAAGGATTATTCATTGGAGATCTTAAATGACATCCATTTAAATAATTGGAAACGGTAGTAGGATTTGATTCACGATAATGAGGCGGTAGTAATGATATTTTACTTCCAGGTGGAGTTGTTTTGTTAAGTGGTAAGCTATTTGGATGGCATGGCATAACGTCCATTGGATTTCTTAAGGAATTATAAACTGTTTCTGTAGAAGGCATTGGAATTGCATGGGGTAGCTTGCCAATACCTGGATAAATACATTGAATGGAAAGTGATTATCGAATTTCGGCTATTCTATGTAGTTGTTATATATTTAATCTATTACAAAATGACGGAAATTAACCATGCTGCCTCACGATTAATGGTAATTATTGAATAGTTATCTGAATTTTTATTATAAATACGTAATCAGCAATTAATTTGCATTGTTAGATTGTTAAACTGCGTGCGAATATATCTTAATAAATATTAGAAATAGGATAGCCCAGCGTATCACATGTATGCAATATTAAAATACGAAAAAATCTATAGAAGAGATTATGATTCTCATTCGCTAAGTTTAATAACTGTGCTATGGGGAAATTTCAATCTGTGTCAATATAACATTTGGATTAAATTATTTGGCAATAGAACACTTATAGACTGAATTTGAACCGTCTCTATATAGGAATTATGACCGTTTAGGTAGATTATATTTAAAGTAAATACGATATGACTTGGTATAACTTATAAAAGATTACATTTTCACTTGATTATTATATACGCTAATTACGTGCAAATGTAATCATGTAATGCTTCTTAGTGTTCTAATATTACAATAATATAGATTTTGAGACTTCTGGTACATAGTTTACATAGTCAAGTATAATTACAATCTATTAAAAGTCATGCAAATTTTTCTATTATTAGAATATTATATACGCCGATATATGAACTGCATTTACTATATCAATTACTCCAGGTACTTTACTGCATGATATCAGTAACAAAGAAAGATATAAGCTTTATAGCTTCTAATTTTTCTAAAAACAAATTTTGACATTGTCATTGTTCTGAATTAGACTAAAATCAGAAAGTGACTAACACGTTTTCCATAACTGGCTATACATTATAGAAAATCAATTCTATATTCAAAAGACATAAATAGAATTAGTAATGAATTACACGTTCAGTTATTTTTTTAATTTCAGTGCCAAAATGTCAGACAATGAGAACTATTATTCTTATAATATGTTATACAGTATAGGGAAGCAATTCCATATTCAAATGCTATTTTTACTGGAACTAGGATTAAAAGAATCTTTCGTTAATTTTCGAAATTTTTGCTGAAAAAATGTCATACAAGGACCAATATTATTCTCCCAACAAGTTGTATGAGTATACTATAGATTAAATTCCATATTTAAATATTATTACTTAATTTACACATTAGATAATTTTTTTCGAATTTTAATACATAAAATTTTTAATTGTTATATGAAATTAATATTATCGTTGCATGAATAAACCAAAGAATATGATAATTATGATAAGTAAATTTCAATCATAAAAATAGAATTCATATCTTATTGTCAAGAATTTATAAATAAATAAATTCAATTCTTACATCCTTTCTAGGTCATTACATCTGATATTATGTCAGCATTTGACTAAGTAACCCTTGGAACTAATGTAAAATGTATGATAAAATAGCTGTCTGTCAAGTAAAGAATGGAAAAAATTAAAATATGCCTAAAGTATTACAATTATAATTCTGTTACATAATGAGAAATCATATTACTTCCTAAATATTTCATACTAGGATAAATCTTATTTTTATTTTATTTGCACTACATAGGTATTACCTATTAATTTAGCAGATAGTAATAAGTAAATTGAGGGTATTGTTGTATTTTAAACTTTGCTATTGTCTGACTATTACCGATACTTAAACTCTAGTATTAATTTATTTATATTAATATCCTCCTGTGGCAATCTAATTGATCGATTTGATGTTGGTATACAATGAGATTGAACTAATGAAACGAAAATAAGTAGACTCCATATTTCATTATCATTTCAAAATCTGTCTTTATGATCACATTGGGGCTAAAAGTGTGAATGATACAATGTATCATTTAGAATATCCTACTCAATTTAGAGGAAAGGGGGATAGAAATAGACAGCCTTGAACTGACTAGAACTGTTTAGGCCAAAATAATTTTTAGCAGCTTAAATAGATTTTATTGCAGTATGTATGTCATTTGGTATCGATTTTTAACCGGATGTGTCAATCAATCGTGGGATAAAAGAGTCTATGTCAAATCTTCTTTCAGATATATCATTCAACGTAGCATTGTCTAACCACATCAACCATTAAGGTAAAGGTCAAGCAATTTTAATAATCGACTGTTTTCTTACCTTGATTGATCGCAGTAAATGCTGACGTACGGATCATATTATCATGGATTCTTAAATGTTGAATGTCGTCATATCCTGGCATGTGATCGTAGTGACGGCGCCAACCATTGAAACCATTGTTAAAACGATTTGCAAAATGATAATGTTCAAACGCTCTTCGATCTTGATGGCAGCTTTTATTTTTATGCCCTAAAGGGAACATTTGACAAAAATGAAAACAATCAGTTACATATACATTTACTAGCAAACTTTAAGTTGACTTTGATAATATTGGTCTGTTTTTAAATAGATGTAAAATTGAAAATAATTTGTCTCGCTATGCTGTTCATTTTTGTCACGAATGGATAAGTAAATTGTTATTCTTTGGCATTACTTTATAACGGGAATTATTCATGATAATGATGATGATTATGCAAAGGTTACTTTTATCGATTACTATTTCTATCAATACATCTTCATTCTACGTCATTGGTGAACTGTCAATATTACAATATGATTCAGTAAATAAAATTTCGTAAAGAGAAGAATTCATAAAATTGAAAATTAGAGTTAAAAGTTGGCAATAATTAAGAGTAAAGTTAATTTCTTAACTCTAATTTCACAAGCGGTATTCCAATTATAGTACTCATTAGTTCTGAGTTGAAAAGCCCTTTATATCGATATAACATAGGCTAATTTGAAATACTGTACTAAATATCTTTTATCCTTATTAAAATAAGAATTTTATAACGACGGCATAGTTATAATTGTTGCCAATGTGACAATGGCATAAGCAAAGTGATAGAAAAGACATCAAGGGGAGAAGTAGAAAGGGAATTAAAATGAATAGTTCGACATCCACATCTTGACATATTTAAACTAGTTCAATATTCACGACCAAATTTTAAATATTTTATACTGTACTTCTGATTTCTAAATAGTTCATTTCTCATATTTAAGTAATTAAAAATATCCTGTATTATTAATTTAGGATTAAAGTATAAACTATTTTGGATCTATTTCTATTAAAATCGTAATCCAATTCATATGTAGATTAACGGGTATAGTTATACTTTGTAGGGGGTAAAGGTATGTTTGTAGATTTAATTTACGTATTCCTAGATGATAACGGGAGCAAATACTTTTAGATTGCTTAGCTACCAATATATTAATTTTATTTTAATTTTATCTCAACTAATAGTACACTAAGTAACATTTGCGCATAAGTAAATGAGATTGAAATCCATCCCGTTATAATAAAGAGGAAAGCAACACTGCATAAATGATATTATATCAATGATTATAGGATGGATGATAAAATTTGCCTCCCAATATGTCAATAGAGCAGGATGACGGTAATGCAATGCATTTTTTAAATCATTTCCCCACCTCCTCATATCTACATACATGCATAGTAATACCATTCAATATTTTACTATATAATTTCTCTTATAGTCTAAACTCTCCCTAATTTCAATTATGCAGTAGAAATCCTAATATACTGTGTAGTGTTACTTATATCCATCCATTCATTAACTTAACTCAATTCAAATTAACTAAGTATTTCAAGTATATCTATTAACTAGTCATTGCATTATAGAATGTAGTAACTGGTAATAGTACTTTTTAATTCAAAAATTCGATCTAATATAGACCTTATTGATCATTTTCATGGCGATCATCTCGCTCTCTTACAGACAAAGTTGCTACATAGATATTTTAGCTTTGAATAGTGTATAACAAAACCTTTTTCTTCATAATATTAGCACCAAGCAAGAATAAGTGATTATACGAGATAACTCAATTGCTTAATTTCTGAATAGTCAGTCAAAAGAGTTAAAGTAAAATAATATTTAAATAATCAATAACATCCAAGCGGAAGAAAACTTACGTCAAGATTGGAATCAAGTAAGATAAAAAAATCACAGCCATATCAACGTAGGCTGATGTAATAACAATAATGATATGAGACCCTTTTCATCAAAAGCAATTTTGGTTGTTGGTAGTATTTCTATTGTCTAGATTTTCTATGCAGCTTTCTCTTGATATCTACAATATTACTCCCATTACCATCTATTGCAATTCTTCAGTATGATAGTATAATAAATTAGCTAACTATCAGCCAATGCACTACTCTAGTAGCTGATTATGATCCCGCTATTATCTTAATAGATCCGCTATGGGCAGTAAAATAGAGAAATAAAAGCGATCGCCATTGTAAAATAATAGTAATATCCAGCTCAATTTTGAAAGAAAAAGAACAATAATATTGTCTGTATTTTATTTAGATTTACATAATCATCATTAAAAAGTAATCATATCCTAGTTAAGTTAATTCTATGTGAAAATTGATCTATTTAAATTTAATATTCATGGGTAATATAGCTGACATTAGATGGGCAGGATTACCATGAATTTGATCTCATTTATTGTGATTATTCTCACCCAATATCTTTTCAATATTACCCAGTATTCTTACATATCTGATTTTAGTAAAATCTTAACTAGAACTTGGATGAAAACAATTATGAGCCATTATTAGCCTTGTTAATAATGTTATCAAAGATCTTGTCAATTTTGGTTATCCATAGCTGTAAAGGATAATTAAAGCTACGTGAATATATCTAACAGTAGAAATAATAAACAGGATTTGGACATATTTCATCCGCTATTCTTTCGTATGACCGAAATAATTAAATCCATATATGTATATTCAAATATTGGCAATAATACTATCTGATCTATCCAGAGGGATTCCAGACGAAGTATCCTCGTGATATAAATTATTCTTATCACTTTTTTATATCCAAGTAATAAAATTAAAATTATTTTTTATTACTCTACTATATCATAACCAAAGGTAAAAATATTTATATAGTCTCAATAAATCTATGGTATATATTCAAAGTCTTAACAAACTGGACTATTTCTATTATGACTAATTCGTCTTATATTTCAACGCTTATGAGAGCGCTAATAAAATATTACCTTCTCATTTTTTAAAAAGGCTTTGATCATTTGTAAGCTAAATTATGATTAAATTTTTATCTATATTGGCTTTTAGGTTAAAAATAGGTGACATCTGTAATAAAATATGTACAAATATACATGTAAAGATGAGTAGCTGACGTCTCCAACTTCTTTTCGCTGGATTGACAAAGAGTCTAACATAAGAGTTTACCATAATGTATAAGTATTACTCTTAATCAAATTTGTAAACATTTAAAAAAGGAGGAATAGTATTCAGACAGAAGCGTTATTCTATACATTTTTGAAAGAGAATTATGAACTCTTTTTAACATAATTTAAATTATAAAAGATATTCCTAAAGAATAGAAAAGTAAACTTACTTGAAAGTGTCATCATTTGTTAAGAAATTGCAAACAGATAGTAGAGGAGTATTATGGAGTATTGATTAGACGATGGAATAGTACAATCATTGTTATTGGATATTTTTGTTATTGAACATTATATTACGATGGATAGGAAGGATTAACTCATTATTTTATGATATTTACAGATAGAAATATTGGACTAAAGATAGAAAATAAGGAAATTCTTTTTAATAAAAGAAAGAGTGAGGGAGAAAGAGAGAGTATGAAAAATTTAGGAAGAATTTTATTTGTCATTGTTGTTTATAAAAGAGTGGTGGATAAGATGCATTACGCAAATGGAGTTACTCGCAATTTACATTAATTATATATTTTTTGCAAACACCTGCTTTGAAAGTAAATATCGTGGTTGGAAACGAATTAAGCGAATCGGAAGAGTGTTGTACTAGCTATTATGTAGTAAGACACGGGTGGTTAACGAAATTCAACATCGTATTGAAATTTTTAGTGGACAAGAACAATTGATGGTGTCATGAGTAAATATAGATTTTTGGTATGGATAGTTATTGTCTATTATAATAATAAAACATTAATTAAAATGTTGAAAAAGATCAAGTTGAAAAAGAAAATTGTTTTTAGCGGTCAAAGATAACATTAACCATTGATCTAATTAATATAACTACAACCATGATCTCTATTATCCCCATCATAGAGAAAGGAAAGCGTAAGTTATTTATTGATATAGACAAGTAATACTTTGAAAATAAATGACTACTGGTAGGAAAATTGGTACTTTATCATGTAGGAAAAGTGCTAGAATTGACGCCTAAAAATTATACACTATGCCATATAAAAATATTGTAAAATAGGATATCAACGTATTTAATGTTATTCATGATAAAGAGTAGGAAAGAGCAAGTCAGACAGAAAATAGCAATATATACAACATCTTTCTTCCTCCCATACTTCCCGCGAGTATTAATTGGTATTATTTCCCCAAGCTGATTTCAACAGATATCTTAACGGATACTTCATTGGTTAACTGTTGTATCTATCCTGCCTATTCTACTGTGTAATTATATTGTTACACCATGAAATTATATAGAAGTTTGACGTCATCGTAGGTGAAAATGTCAGCAAATTAAATTATACGAAAATGGATTGATTTTTTAATCATCTCCTTTTTGGGTTATAGCTGTCATTACGTATTGATCCTCTTTGCCGAAGGCAATTAGAAATAAAAAGTTAAAACTTAGACGTATTTCATCATGTGGATAGCCATTGAATTTTTAATAAATTGATTCTTTAAAATATTAATATTGGACTTTCATATCTACCAGTTTCATCATGAATCAAGTTGAAATCAGTCAAGTTGATCAGACATATACTTCAAAATAAATTATATCAACGATGAGTCATGACACGTCCTCCCCATTTTACGTATGGATAATGTTAATATTCAATGAGTTCAAATTTGATCCTGCCTAATCTATACACTAACTACCACTCAGATCATCAACGTAGTACTAAATAATTGAAGAAAGTTACTCATTTTATTATATTGGAACCAGTCTTTCTAATGTCTGTGCTATACTGTAGATATTCCAGTAAAAGAATTCGATATTATAAAAATAGCGATATCTTTTCTCTTTTTCTGATCACTATTTTGAGTTTTCGAGGTCTAGATAGTTACTTTTAATATCCCATGAAGGCGATAAATAAATTTACAGTTAGAATAAAAAAATCAAAATCATGTAGATATAGATAAACGTACTCACTATCTTTCGTAACTATTAACCCAGAATGAGAAATTCTTGCCCTTAGAAAAGTTGATCAATCTCATTAAAATAGAAAAGAATGAATGCTAGCCAAAGTTTCGTGCCTATGAGCGGTACTTGGGTGCATTCTCTTCCTCCATTTAGTTGCTATATACAACTTTCTGACGTTATAGAATTATTTGCATATCATAAATCATTGTAATAATAACGTACTAAAATTAATTAGATAAACTAGTTAAAACTATCAGACATACATTACTCTCTTTCTCTCTTTCTTGGCTAAGAATTCCATTGACGGAGTTTACATTTAATTAAATTTCATTGATAATTATGATTACTAGGAATGGCCCTACTATTTCATCAACCATATTGTATGATGATTAATTATGGTATATCTTCGACTCCCTATAATGAATCGTCCTATATTCTACTACCGTATATAGTCATGAACGAAATTATATTAAATTGCAATAAAGGTAGACTTAAATAAACAAATTAAATTCGGTCATTAATTGCCCTACGATTCCATTCTATGTGAAATATATTCAATAAGATTTTTATTTATTAAATGCTCATTTGTATAAAAAGGATTGGGTATTTTTATCCGTATCAACATAAGCTTCAAAAAATCTTAATGTAGCCTGGGCAGCTATCAATTAATCAATTTATTCATCGTATGATTAAGTCTAAGACATTTTCATTTCAATACTTTTGGCCTATTCTTCTGGGGTTATTCTTCTACTATTACGAGAATCTCCCTATTAGGGCTTTTAGTTTCAGAAATTAATTTCGAGTGAATTTTTTGTCCCACACGGAAGAATATTCATTACAACTAGTGACAATAGTATTTCTAATTAAAATAATGGAAAATAACTGTACTTTAGCCTCAGTTTCTGATCTTATACATCAGTATAGAGAGAAATAGAATACTAAAAGAGTAGTTTCAATTGATGTGTACTAAGTGGACATTTATAAATACCAAAATTGAATATTTCGTTTTTATACGTATCTAGTCGAATAGAATTTAACTAAATTGTCATATTAAAAAATCAATCTAATATGGTCACCATGAACCTGAATAATGAGTTGTTGATATGATTAAATATAGAAAGCCTAATTTGCGTCATGAGTGGGCAAACACTGTTCCACATACTTGAGACTGATAGAAGCTATAAAAATCTTCAGACACAACGCAAGATTCCAACACCACACATAAATTCTAAATTAATTACCCGATATAAATTATCATGATTCTGTACATTAATATCCTGTTTACTTTCGATTATAGGGTAGACTTTACAGAAATTGTTAATACATAAGGTAAATGTAGCATCAACGAAGGAAAAAAATGGCTATTGAGCATGATTTTAATTTAATCAATATTCTTTCTATTTAGCTTTTAACCATAACTAAATGCGAAAATGTTATATTGCCTTCGGATAAAATACAATAGATCCCATGTGTTTGAGGTCAAGTATGGTATACGATGTCATCATGTAAAAAAAGAAAGGAGCAATTGCTGAGGTGAAGAAATGTGGTTATAATAGTCCTAGATTAATTCTTTCACAGGTTACTTATACTGTATTAGCTAGATATGATATTAAAGCCTATAAATATATCTCCAACGTCAACATAGTAACCACAGTACAATCAATTTTATATTTATTCATTTAAATTAAAATTACAGATGATTATAAGGGAGATTTTGACCTTAGGCGAGATTAATCTTCCCATCTTTCTAATTGAATCAAACGTACGCCATAAGTCTTAATTAATTTATGTCTAACCTATTTGAAGTGATAACAGTCATCACATTCTATTAATTAAGGATAATTAAATACTTTTTCCCCCAACTGACCAAACAATTGACATTCTGTGGATAGTTGGAATTTTATACATAATAGAATCTCCGACTCATCACCATGAAATCAAGTTATAATCTTATTGCAATAGAGAAAGGAAAACGAAATCAACTGTAAAATTTATTGTGAATATTAGGAAATAAAATAATTGAAACAACGGTGTTGCTATCCTATCATTAATGCTAGTCCTTCTGATTAAAATAAAATTATTAACCCTGCAGATATAATGATCAACATTCACTATGAAATAGACGTCATTCAATAATAGTAGCTGAATTTTTGATTAAATTTTTATTTGTTGTGGTCTTATTTACTTAGAATTTTCTTTTTTTTAAGCGTCTTGTCTGTCGGTGAATGACCTCATCATAGCCTTAGCTGCAATTATGACTCATAAAATGACCAGCCTGAGGATATTAAAAAAAATGACTTCTTTCTTGACTAAGTTTAAACCATCCTACGGCGTTATTATAAATTTAAGTTGTACGTATTGTTTGCTACAGGAAATGATTTCTGCGATGTATTTTATAGCATTTTGCTTTAGCATTCTATGGAATGCATTTTCTCATATTGATATCAATGATACCAGTAGTATGATACGTAAAATAGAATTCAAGAAATGGATCAAATTAAAAATCTATAATAAATAATATTAATACAAACACGCTTGGGATACTGCAGTGCGGTAATATGGAATTGTCGTAAATCAATCAGTTAATGAATAAAGTAAGTTAATAAACTTAGGTAGTAAAATAAGCCATTTCTAAATAGAATCAAAATATAATCGGTAGTCATGGCAAATGGGTCAGTGATATTATTTATGGTACTACAGAGGAAGATTAATGACTATGGAGACTTTTAGTTTTGGTCTACTCTATTCATTCAGTGAATAAAAGTATTGGCTAAAACAGTAGACCAACATTAAAAATAACATGTGTTTTGATCCATTGACATATCGACCCCTTCATTTCTTGATCCAATTGAAATGAGCTAATTCGTGGATAATAACGATTCCTTGGTCGTCATTTCTAATACTTTCTTTTGTATTAGAGTTATTAAAAGGGGAAATCTGTATACAACTGCAACTAGGCATCTTTTATAATTTTAATAAGGATATTAACTAGATGACGAAAGAGTGGGAGGAGAGGATAACTTTTCAAAATTATTCAACGAAAATGGAGATTAATAAGTTACATTTTCGTCAGCGAGTGGAAGAGAGAATAATCATTTCTTCTTCACTTTTTTATGCTTGTATACCTATTCGATCAGTTGATAATAGTATCGCCCAATTTTAGACATAGTGAGTAACAAAATTATCCTTCCTCATTTCTTTATTATTATTATATTCGTACTTACTTGCGGTAAGATGATTATTCAAGAAATATTCAGATTCAATAAATGGTATGACAGCTAATCATGAAAGATCGGGAAACCGCCAAAGCCTACTCTGGCGTATCGTCAATATGGTTATGCCCATTTTGGAGGCCATGAATATTTTTACTACATAACGTATCATTCATTCATGTCGGATATCAACCTAACTTATTAACAAAGCCTTGAAGGCTAAATTATTGAACTATGAAAGAGACCAATGTTGAGAATATTTAATTGAAATTGGAATTAATATTAAGTAACGTATGAGTAACTTTTAAAGTGTAAATGTGGTCTAGCGTGTTGATTCCTTCAAGAAAAAAGTGAGACTAACGAAAATTAAAGTGATATGAATAGTAATAATTCATTACCCTTGGAAAGTGATGTAAAACTATTGATACCGATTTGCTATAATAAAATTGTGAACATCTACCATGTGTGAAGTAATACTGTAGAGAAGACAATGATAAAGTAATGTAGTAAAAGATAGAAATGGCCAATGTTTCCGATAATACTACCGTTAACAATTGTTACTTCAATAAACGTTAGCGTAGACACAACAGAAATAAGATTCAGTTTTTACTCATAATTCTTAATTTGAAATTGCACGGTGTAATATTGTATGTGATCACGCATTATTAAAACATCATACTGACTCCTTTTAGATATTGCTGGGACTATTTACAGATGATAGGAGAAGTTATCAACCCGTTTATGACAATTTCAAGAACATATTTTAGTATAACTTTGAGGTGAAGATCATTAAGTAGACACCTCCCTGCAGATACCTCTCGACATACGATAGCTTTTAAAGACGAAAAAGCATTCTGTTAACCATTAATAAGTATTAAGACTCAATTACCTCATCTCTAAAATCGATTCAGATCGATTCTAGCTGATATACCACCCTCATGCTGTAAGACAAGAAATCAATTAATGCTATCTATCTCATAGAAATCTCAATACTCATAGCGAAGAAAGTGTCGTAAACAAGGAAAAACTAACCATGCAATCTAAGTATATTTGAATAATATCAGTATTACACTGTAATTAACATCGCATTATTGACTTACTTCTCGGCTCTCGGGGTCCATCAACTGTAATCTTGATTGCTTTATTATATGTTGCAACTTGTGGCGGATTAGTGCCGACAGTAATAGTCAACGTAAATGACTTACCTAAAGAATACAAGATAAAAGTCGATAATCATTTTCAAATTTGTTCGCTCATTTATTACTACTTTAAAATCCTTGCATATAGAGGTCCAATAATCAATAGTGCGATTGATATGTTGGTTTGATCAATAGGCTTACTATATACCAGTAATGTCGATTTAGATCACTGATTACATATAAAATCATCTGTTTATAGTTCCTTCCATTAAATGATACATCAATCAGCTAATCGATTGAATAACTTAAAAGCCATCATTTAGTTTTAGGCAAGGGTGATTCAAAAACGATGACTATTACCATCGTGCGTGTAATTATTTTGCAGCAAGAGGACAAATGTTCATCTCTATAGCTAAAGCTATAAGTTGTACTGATCAAAGTAAAAGAATAACGCAGATAGTAAATAATCCTGACTATACTCGGAGTTGAAATTGCTTAATTTAGGAACTATTCCTAAATACAAGCATAAGTAACACTATGGAATGATTTGAATCCCTTTAAGGTATTTAAATTTAACGAAAAAAGGTTTCTATCGTAGAATTTGCATGAATGTTTCTACTACAATCGGGTATAAAATTTTCGACTTCGATTGATGTATAGCTTGAAACTCGGAAACACTCAAGATCAACAAAAGAAAGCCTTATAGTAAGACTAACAAAAACTCAAGAAGTAGAAATGATCAATTAAAAGGATTAAATTGATGGACTAGAATGCGATTCTTGGTTTAAGTTATTATTGAGTACATTATTGATGAAAGCATTTTCTAAAAAAATTTTGCTAACTATACATATTGTTATGATGATTAATGCGAAGTTAAATAAAATAAAATTACGACCATCAAAATTCGGTCATACTATAGAAATCGATTACTAGGCTATTAATGCTATTAGCAATTCATTTACTATTATTTTAAAGGTGTCGATGTTTGGATATATGGGAATAAACTCAAGTAATACTATATTATGGTCTAGAAGATATAGATAAAAAAAGTTTGAATAAAGTTCAAATTGTCTGTATTTCAGGCAACAGTGATACTATGGAACAATAGTTTATGAACACTTATAGGAAAGTAAATACGGTTTAGTTTAGATGAATTTTTCTTTTAAAATTAGTTATCCATATTTGGTTATATTAAGATCGCATGGCGCAATAATTTATCATCATTTAAAGGAAATCAAACTCATTGAAGTTTTTCAACATGTCTATATTTGAATAATGTTAGAGTAGAGTAATAATTTATCATCATTCAAAGGAAATATAGCATTGTTAATTATCGATCGAATTTAGTATAGGGATGGCAGTAAAAAAAGTTTAAACTAGTTAACCTAGAAGGAATAGCATACTATAATGTAAAATAGGTCTAATTATTCGAGCTTCAGATATGAAAATTAAGTTGATTAATTTACTTTGCGCTATGCTAAATATCTTACAAAACCACATGATAGCATAAAAGATAATATCAATTTTAGATTTTTCTGAAACAGAAAAAAAATTATATTGATGCATATAGGATGCACTTACACTTTACAGTACTAGTACAATAATCGTTGATTTAAATTAATTCAACAGATTCGAATGACTTGGATAATCATGGTAAAAAATTACCAAAAACTATTCAAAAATGGGTAATCTATCACTTTTATCGCTACAAGATTGTAAAGAACGAAGTAAAATTCTTTCATCTTCTTATTGATTTAATTAAATTCCGAAAAATCGCAAATTCTAAGTCGGATAAGGATTTTGAATTAATTAATTTTTGGATAATAGTTTACTTACATACTACGTCTGAGCTCTAAATTAATTCATATATTAGGGGGGGGGGAAATAGAGCGGATGTATATCAATATACATAGTGAGAATCTGTGTATATATATGTGTAATAGGAGGGAAAAGAACAAATGGATTGCTTAATCCCGAATAAAACTCGTTAAATTAACAGATACTACGCGCTCTAACTAGTATTAACTATATAGTATATCAGTACGTTAAAATAGTAAATCAATCTTAAAAGAGTAAATTCGTGCAGTACTCAAAATATGCATTATGAGTAAATAAAAATAGAGTGGAAGATATGCCTTTTAAATATGTTGTTAAGCTATTTTATAACTAGATCAAATTATTTACTAAGCTCGTTATTCTAATTCTATATCTATTTAGACTAAGTTCAATCAACCATGTGTTGTGTATGAAAGAGCTATATCTTCTAATTATTGTCCAAAATTTAATATATAGTGCATTAATCTATCTATAAATATGTCTATATACACAGGTTAATAGCGATTGTATACAAGAATAAGTGCAACTAATCCTAAATATTGAACAAAAATTGTATTATATTGTGTCCAGCGCCATAGATGAGATCTTTCATTTTGCACGCTTAAGTCAATACATTATCAACTTACCTCGACCAGATCGTCCTATGAATCTTAAATCGTTAAATCGAGCAACTTGATTCTTCATGACCGCAGTAGAATTACGTAACTCAGCTGAGCAATTTTCATCATTCCCTGCTGCTAAGGATACTACCACGCCATCAGGCATATAACCTAGTGCAACGACTTTAAATGGAACAGGCAAACTCTTGTTACAGCGCCAATGTGATGGTAAAACACTGCATACAAAATTGGGACTGTCAGTTCTGACTAATTCTCCCGGATATTCCGCCAATGCGTCAATAAGAGATCTTTCATTTTTAGAACTTTTAATTGCAGCCATAGGTGATGACATCTTTTATAACAATTTGATCAAAAAAATGAACTATTCTAGTATGCAAATTTTGATCAATAAATTTTGCTAATGTAGCGAGAGGAAAGACGCCAATACTTTGTATCAAAGGTTTTATGAGCTAATCTGATTATACAGGTAAATTTGGCTTGATTAGAAGTACTATCTAAATTGACTTAATAGATGAATCGATCGACCCAGGGTGTTGTAGAATTGTACAAATGATTGGTGTATAGTGTCAAAGGTAAAATAAATGAAGAAAAATGGTTAAGCGATCTTGTATGCTTAACTTGAATAGCAGCAAATGGAATAGATGAAACTTGATAGTATGCGTTTACTTCGTTCAAGGACTTTAATTTTTTCCACCCTTAGCCGCTTTCTACTTTTGTAAATCAATATGGTAGTTGATATAGATGGACACTTAGCTAGATGGAGTAATCCAAAATGACAACAGATGATAAATCGGCTACTGTTTCAAGAGTTTGGATGCCTTTCTTCGATGACGTCGAGAATGTTTAATGTATAGTGGGGTTAGTATTGAAACAATCTTCAGCTGTAAGCTAGGTAGTGGTAGTTGTCTGCGAGCAATCGATGTTGACTTGCCAAACGTTCTCTCTCTGACAATTTCTCAAAAGATTTTGACTGTTGCTTGATGTTTAATTCCTGTCCAGGAGTACCGCAGCTAGTAGACACTTTGTAAATATAGTCTATACTCAATTTCGATGTCTTAATAATGGTATAAGTGTACTCTATGGACCAAACTTACTTTGCTTCTTTGTATACAACTAGTGTGTAAAAGGAAAGGATGAAAATGTTAACATTTCTGAGTATACCAACAAAAATGGATTACCACTTGCTCGATTTACAAATAATTACCACACTAAGCATGGAAATGATTTACCTAAGTGTTGATTAACAGGATAATAAGAGAAGTAGACGGATTATGATGAAATAGTATTGGCTCCTATCTATAACTGTATCTTTCTTGATATATACAGAGGCCAACTGCAGCTATAACTACGCACAAACTGAATGAAATAGACACTAAGATATTGGGGTAGTTCTATCAATTTCCTATAGTAGTAATATAAATAGCTCTTCAATAAGATGATGAATAGTTATGTTAACCAGTTAGGACAGTAGGATAGAATATCTACCTTTTGACAGATTGATCTCATAGGTATCGCTATTTATCCTGACGTTTAGCAGATGTAGTATTACAATGGTTATTTAACTGATGTTTGTCGACTACGTTGAATCGATCTTCCACGCCTCCAACTTTTAACATCAATAACTCATCAACAATAAAATGGATAGGCTAAGTAATGTCAATCATAGTTATAATAGATATCCATGCTGTTTATTTTCAGCATCAGAAAAAGAAAGAAAAAATAGACAAAAACGATTAGGCTTGAATCAATTAATTTCAACCTAACTGATCGTTAATACAGATTGTTGCTAAAATACTGAGTGAGACATTGCGGTTTCATTTTCTCCACCGTTGTATCAATGTAAACTATACTTATCGGTAATTTAATCAAGCGTGGTCATAAAACCATGTCTCTATTGTCTAACTTTTAATCGTCAGGATATTAAAAGCAGGCTATAGAGAGATGGTCATGGTAGTGGCTAACATGGCAAAAAGGGGTAAAATCGAGTGAAAATAGAGCTAAAGTAATTACGTACTCAATACATTCGCTTATTGATATCTATATTTAGGCTGATGATAATGTAACAAGACGATTCAAATTGAAAGAAAATAAAAGTTTGACCTTCTTGATTCAATATATTACACGTTATTGAATATCATATGTTGCATTATTAAGCTGATCATGATGATCATTACTCATTTCCTCTCACTCTCTATGTCTCTTCTTACTCCATTAAAGTTAGAGAGAGCTTATACTATTGATTATATCCTATTTTTTTTTTCTAGATGTCAGTAAATTACCCGTCAAGTGGTTTTGATACAAAAGACGGCAAAGTCATCACGGCTTTATCATCTTTTTAGTCAATGATTTATCATTTTAGTTAGTTATCCAAAAAAAGGGGGTGAAGAAAGTGACTAATACAAATAGTCAATAAAGAGTAAAGAGTATCATAGGTAATAGAAAGGCAATATGGAAGTAGAACTATTGCTTAACTGGAAGCGATATATCGTGAGGTATTAGTAGTAACCATCACTGTCCAGACAGTTGATCATGTTCAGCTTTTCGATTCATTCATACCGCAAGGGATAATGTTTAATTTTCCGTCCCCTTTTTCTGTCATACTAACTAGTTGGACGTCTGTCTCTATCTATCTTTCATCTTATAATAAAAAATTAGCAGACGTAGATGATTACCTTTAATTATACTAAGGAAGCCAATTCTATCAAGATGTCATCTGTTATCTCCACTTGAGGTCGTAGTGGTAGCCATGGTAAGATCAAGTATGGTACAAGAGATGAGTTAATCAATTAAAATAAATTCATAGAATAGACTAAGGTCAATATCTACTGGACATTAAACTCTCTTCTACTTGATGTTAATACATAAGCAAATAGTCAACAATAGCTTTCAAAAGTAGATGGTATCAAATGTTATTATTACAACAAGACAATATCCAAGTCATTGTTTATTAACATTTGACATTAATTATCTTCTTGACGTTCAATTTTTTGTCTTTAAACTTTCATTAATCATTTTTCTTTACTAGTCATTCTTTCTTGATTTATGTTACGTATTTTTCCCCTTTTTCTGTCTCTCTGTCTCTCTATCCTTTGATTAATTGGACATTGCCTGTTGGCGTTATTTTTATTTTTCACTATTCTAATCGATCTAGATACAGCCAGAGTAAGCCGAGATAACTGGTCAAAATAATTTCTTCAAGACAATGACAGTTTTATCTTCTATTGCTTACTGAAACTTAGTCTTACCGCTAATAAATTGATCTGTGAGGTGAAATATTAAATTTGAATTGTTTTCTATCTTATAATGTAGATTAGAATGGATTCAAGCTTAAGTCATTTATAAAATATTGTTGGCTAAATAGCTATAGTAAGTATAGTGTAACAATAACAACAGCATCGAGGATAAAGAATAAATAATCAACTGTACATATGTGTCTATAATAAAATACAATTTATCATTTTGCAGCTATTTAGACCGTGATTACCTTTCATATTTCAATTAAATTGAGTTATTTTTCACTTTCATCAAATAGTCTAAAGGTGATACCTATTCTATCAACTATATAGAGATGATGATGTGCGCTAAAGCATAAGGATAATATAAATCAATAGAGATAAATAGTAAATAAAAATCAATTATCCATTCTATGACGCACTATGACCATATTGTGGTATTGTTCTGTCAAGGGATGGTTAATTTAGAAATTTAACTTAGTTTAGCTTTTCCACTCTGAAAGTTGAATAACAGCAGGATAATTTATTGATTATTTTTTACAGTACTTAATACTATAATGACGATTTGATATTGAGTTTGGCGATAATATCAATAAACAAAAAATTAAAATACCCCATCTATTTTTTTATTATAAAATCAAACAGAGCCACAATTTTTTTGATCTAGATGAAATAAATAGGAAAAGATAGTTCAATCACTATATCAATACAATCTATTTGCCTAAAATCAAATTTGTGGCATTACATTAAAACAGTAGATTGGTAAAAAATCGAGGTTTCGAAAAAATAGACTAGTACCAAAACACTATACAAAACAAATAAATTAAATTGTAATGTTCTTCTTTATCAATTTATAACGTTTCTTTTCAATTTTAACTTGATGCTTAATCTACTGACACATCTGGCCTTTATCACTTTTACTCTCTAAATTGGTTTTCATTAATAAACAATATAATTTGTTATAACTATCCGCCGTCTTGGTTTAATTATGCTAACAGAACCGAATTATAATTAACTTTGCTTCGTATCAATTCCCTGATATAGAATTTTCAGCTAATTGAAGCGATTGTAATGATTACACCCAACTATTTTCTCCTATAGTTTTTTATTCTCTATTATTGACAGGCAGATTGCTAGATTTAGACACAATTACTTATTTATTCTCTAGCTGAGCATATTAATGGATATAGTATGCATGATACGTTATTGAACGATTTATTGATGTGGGCTAAATGGTAACATAAATCATCTCCGTTTTATTAACCTTGCCTATTTCTAATATCTTCTATATACCAATATGTAAAATATATTTTTCTTGTTATTATTCATTTTATCATGATAGTATTGGCGTCTTTTAGTTTGCGTATCTATCGTGCCGACCGTAGAGTTACTAATCAAGATATTGTCATTTGCATTTATTTCTCGATCATCTATACGTATCTTACCATCTCTTAAATTAACATTACATAGATTTAGTCATAATTCATTCGTCACTATTAGCCATAAAGGAAAAATATCTACAGTATCAGCTGTGATATGGATTAGTTAATTAGTCTATTTCAATAGTTTGTATATTCCAGTTTCCATATGTCTTTCAATCCTTACATTTAATTAATCAAGTATGTTGTTATTTTTTATTGATTCTCAACAATAAGGGTGAAACGTTAATCGATCAATACAAGTTTAAGCAGAGTTGATTAAAAAAGAAAAATCTGGTTTGTTGACTACTAGCCTATTGTTAAACTCATTTTTTATTAAAAACAGAGATTTACCTACTTTCTACGAATACTCTTATTTATATGTAACTCACTTTTCTACCTAAAATTGTTATCATCAATTGCGTAGTAATAATCTCTATTTATCTTAGTACCTTACATAAGTCTTATAGGAAAAATTAATCGCTGCCTAGTCAGGATAGAAGATTCAAGATTTATGGATTCATAATGTAATAATAAATAATAAAATATATTCAATGGGCAAATTGCTTGCGCATACAATCTTTCAGGGGTCAATCTACGACGAATTTTAATTGACACCAATCCAAATACAAATGAATCGCTTCTTTTTCTTTATTCATAAGTATTTTTTATGATGTATAATCCTTAGACTAATAAGCTATTTGTATAATTATACTCGATATACATTTCAAAAATTGGTCATTATTATGCTGTCATAACGTAACGACAAGAAATTGATGGTTGATATTACCCGTTAGAATTAATTACATATTTATCCGTTGCTCCCTATATGTTTAATGCCGTTATTTACCTGAAAATTTTAGCTTAAGTTCGGCGGAAGCATTCTTTAATGTAGGTAATATAACTTAAGACTAAGATATTACTCACGGATTGTTGTATGAGAATGTCTTATTACTTAAATGATGATAAATATTAATCTTTCAAATGCATTAAGGATGCTGAGTTTTAAACTATATATGTGTATTTTATAAAACAAATGTTAAGAAATTTGTAAATCTTTGAAATTTTCGATGTAATAACTTTTACCGAAGTCTGAACATTAATTGGCCATTCATGTACAGTATGCACTATTATGGCTTATTCTGGTGTTGGCGCATAGCATAGACAAAAGAAAATGTTAAAAAATTTTTAATGTAGTAATATAGCAAACCAAAGAGCTAGCTATATAGCTCTGTAGCTCTATCTTTGTGTTAATATTTATGTTTGAAAAACTTCATTGAGATTTTTCTAGCTCGAGAATAATAACATTGTAAGACTAAAAAATTAGCTCTAGCTTTCTAAGATAACTGTATTATACTGTATTTTGCTTCTTTAATACAGTTAAGAAAAAATAGGCGTTTTATTAATAAAGTTTTATTCTTTACATTTATAAATTACCGACTACGGAATTAATCACATTGCATGGTTTAGTGTCGTTTTGGTATCTACTTCATGCTACTAAACAAGAACCTTACATAATTCCCTGTTTTGGCAGTATACCATTGTATCTAAGACGGTAGAGCCACAATCGCATTGTGGTCGATGTGGTAGACATCATGTTGGATATTGTGAACTAGTTTGTCTTATAATTCAATGGGATAAACTATGAATAAATCTTTACAAATTAGACGTACCTATCTGGATATATATCATCCAGGTAGTACTAAAATAGATGAATAGGAGGCAGTTGCACCTATAAAGACACTCGTATTAGTTTGCAAGCTGATAATAGGCCTATAAAGTGATCATACAGTACTTTATTCACCACATAGGAATTAAGGCTAAGTTTCTGTTTCTGTTAATTGGTTATATTACTGTGCGGATCTTGTTATAGATAAACTATGATCTATTTATAAATTTAGGAAAAATGAATGCTATCGTCATATGAAATCTTGCATGGAACTCTAAAGCTGCGTATGGTATTAACTTTGCGTAAACTTTATTTCATGCCATGGCATTTGCAAATCTCAATATCATTAAGCTCTATGATATACTATATTAGATAAAATTATTTACTCATGAATCTTTAATTGATAGATGAACTTATTAAAGTTATCATCGAAATCTATCTACTGCCTATAAGTCAGTTGTTGAGCTAACTTTGCCAAAGTATAGCGGTAAGTTTCATTATAACAAATTATACTCTATGATTTAACCTACTAAAACTGTATGCTTAATCAGATGAACTTAATAGACAAGTCATGAATAATTATAAAGTAATACTGGTACCCGGTATTAGAAGATGAGTAAAGCATAAGATCAGTTATTTTGTACCAATTGTAATACAGTGCAATTGCATATTAAGTGTACTGTAATTAACTCTTATCGATCATCCTAATTATTCAGATAAAAACTGGAGATGGAGGATTTTCATGGAGAGATCAAGGTGGTAGATAATAAGAAATTCAGTTAGAGTTTCATCTATTAATTCTGTACCTTGGTAGCCAGAATCGGTATGTGATGACAATTCTACTCCCGGTAATATTAATGATAAGCTATATACATCGATCTATTTTATTACGTATTTACGCTTTAGTAATAGTAAATCAACTCTGAGTTCCATGAAATTATGTCTTATTGCAACTTGTCGGCCTCTAATAAATATCAGAATAGGTACTTATCAGATTTTATAGTACGATATTTGTATATTCATCTGACAGCCATTAACAGATATAACTCACATCCATTTAATTTATTTAAAGGAGAAGGATAAATTCTTTCTTCCTAATTTATAGATGCAAATGATGAAATATTGGGATGTATCAACTTCACTAATGCTGTACGTGAAATCTTTATAGCTATAGGTAATTTTGTCAGATGATATATAGCAGACTTTAAGTAGATAGCACACTATAATTATACTATTTTGATGATACACGTCGGTGCGACAGATACGATATACTCGTATATTCATCTAGTCAGTCAAAGGAAAAGAATGAATATCCATTAAGCAGTTCTTATAACTCTATATTTCTAAATATGACATTAATGATAAAATATTATGGAAAAAATTGACTACTACAGAGATATAACGCCTAATACAGATATAATGGCAAATGTTAGATGATATTAAGTTAATATGACAGGCTAATTATATAGCACCGTATTGCATCAATTGTAGTCGACAGGCAGATGTAACGATGATAGTTTGTGGTAATCCAATGATTACAATAGCTACTGTCAAATAGGAGGACCATTTCAAAGTTTTATTGAACTTAAAAAAGCTTTATTACTACTAAATAGGGCTACTGAACTTAAATATCACAATTTATTAGATATCGATTTCCTATCATTGTATTAAATCAATTACAAACATTATACCGAAGACTTTAAAGAAAATTATCCACCTACATTTTTCATTTTCATAGCTAGATAAATGGTGGATTGCAATTTATATCATCTGGCCTAAGTTTTCATCGCAGTCTATATTGCTACTACTATTCCATTGTTCTTCATTATGCTCAAGGTAGAATAAATAATTTGTGTCAAATTCCAGCCAACAATGATATCTTCGTAAGTATATTGGCAATTCTGGTAGTGGATGGTTTCCACCTTCTTCCGCTGAAGTAAAAAAATCATCGTTTCTTTTGTATGAGTGAAAAATGGATAAAATTGACTGTAAAATGATAAAGAAATAATGTCTATCAGTGTATGAAAAAATTATTTATGATTTGTAGATAACATCTAAAGCCTAGAGTAATTAAATTAGATCAAGTCTAGTTCTGATTATTAATTGCTGCTTCATTAATCATTCAAGAATCATTGCTCCCAATTGATTTTCAACCTGGATGTCTGTATTGTTTAGGACAAAAAAGAAAAAATCAAATCAACTTTAATTAATCTACTTCGACTTCCATCCTGATTTAAAAATTATCTCTTATTGTCTGAAAGAAATTTTTGTTTCATGACTACTGGCTTACTGATAACGTGATTAGGTTATGATAAGCTAATAAAAGCAATTATTACATAAAAAAGGAATTGACGAAATAATCAGTATGTGAGAAAAATTGAAGACAAAGCAACCTTGATCGTCATTTCCAATATAAATAAACAAAGAATGATACAAGTCATTTTCGTCTACATAAAAATTTACGCTAATAAATGATTCGATGTAGACTAGTGGCCAAATTGGGCAACCAAAAAAATAGTTAACAGTTAAAATTTATTTGTTCTCTTTGCCACATGTTCCGCTAAAAATAACTTTATGATTAGTAAAATAAGTTTATTTAATACTACTAGATGTAGGAAAGCATCTTCTAATATTGGTTTAATTTATCATTCGTTTAATTAGATGTCATTATATTGACTTAGAATCGATTTATGACGTTAGAATAGGATTTATATAACTACCATTATGTACAAATATCGAGGTAAGATGTCGAGATGAATTCTAGGAAGGAAGGAAGGATATTACCCAATTGATGCTAACGTGATCCTCTCTTTCTTTCTATTTTCGATATATAAAGAGAAATAGATTGTAATAAATTAGTTTTCAAGGAAGAAAGAGAAACCCAATCACTATTATCACTTAAATACTCCTTTCCTTTCTTTCTTTTCTTAGATATCAATATAGAAATATCGAGATAGCATCGACATCTATTTAAAGAAAATGAATAACTACCGTTACGTCCTCAGCATATATGCTTAGGAAATGCTTTCTCATTTTATAAATGAAGGACAGAATTAATATTTGGAGAGAAATGCGGTGGAAAATATATAATCGTTTTTTCTTCAAGTATATCGACATATTCACTTTGTTAAGGAATAATAATTGAAAAGCTTTCCTTTAACTCACACCTTAAGTAAAACTCATACCACCATATCACTTGCTGCTAAAATTGAGGATTTCTGAAGACAATGGTAGCTAATTATGCAGTTCTAATAGCAAATAAATTTATCATAAGTCAATCAATGAATAATACCATAGTATGAGAGATAAAATAGGGAATTCTATACCAATTGGTCGTTTGCCTATAAAAATCATAAATTTTCACTTTAACCAGAAATAAATAAGTTTACATTGTTTTGACTTATTTTATCATCTATTCAATTAGTGATGCTTTTATTGTCATTCAAAGAAGCAATACAGTTAGATATAAAAATTCTTCTAATTTAATTTTATTTATTCGTCCATAGTTACCAATATTTTTCTTATGTTGTGATAATTCCATTTCTTAACATATCGATACATTTGTGATGATACTTATCAACTCTAAACTGAAAATGAGAAAATATGCAGCACAATCAGTTGATCAGTTAAGGAGATCAATCCAATATTAGAAAAATAGAATTATAACCATAAATAAATCACTTAAACTGTACCATTACTCGAATTATGTAAGAAATTGCCCCTTTGATATATGCGTATTTTCAATTTTGGTAAATGTACACATTTACAAAATATTTTAAGAAATAAACAATTGTAAAATTGACTAATGCTTTACTAGGAGTGACCAGTTTAGTTATATTTGTTTGTAGATCCAAAATATAATGCCGCTACTGTATGATTGTGTGTATAATCACTAGGTTAAACTAATAATAATAAATGTATTTTCTTCTTGGCAAATCCTTTATTAATTTTATTTCTATTGATCTCATTTTATCCGCAAACACTGACTCAATAATAGTAAAAGTATTTTAAATATAGAGCTGTTGGTATTAGACTTATTTTTGTGAGATCGGAAAGGGTAAGAAAAATGCATGGTAAGTAGGACAAGAAAAGCCATGTTTTATTCATATTGTTAATCGATTTGCAATTTTGAATCAAATGAAAACGTCGATCGCCAAGAAATACCTGTATTCGATCAAGTGCGCTATTGATTTTTATTTTTGAGTGTGCTTTTATTAAAATATTTATATTGGTAGTAAATGCGTAATTTTAGCCGAAAGTTCACTTCGGCAAGAGTGATTTCAAATTTAAGATACAAGTACTTATAATGTGCTTCTTAATATTTCTCTACATAATATAATAGTGCCTTTTTTAGCAGCTTATTCGAGTGTAGTTGATTCTAATCGAAGGAAATCGATTTATCGGTATTCAAGGATAGATAAGGAAAGGTATAACTTGATTCGAAATCTGTTATAAATTAGTAGCACAGAGATTATGTCCGTCGTGATAGAATCTATTTGCTACTTTTAGTAATAATTTTGAATTTTCACTACGTGACGAAAATCAATCAGCATATTTGAATATGTTCATTTGATCAATTAAATTTGTCAGCGTATTTATTATTAATTACATATTTAACAAAATAACAATAAAATATATTTAAGTAAGTCACAGACGTTAAGAAAATGTTACAACTGTTATCAATATTGTAATGAACTTATTTCTTGAGAAGAGTGCTCTTTGAAATCAGGTACAGAAACAGTTTAAATGAAGTTATTATGTATTAATCAAGATGATGTGATGGATAGCTCAAATAAAAAATTATTAATTATGGTAATAAAATTACGGCATCATGATATTAGCCTATAAGTAAGCAGCTGTGCAAATTAGAGGTTAATAGGGTAGTAAATTGCAATGAAATAATGATGGCAGGCTTGTATACTTGCTACATTGTTGTTGGTCTTTCAATGGTGTATTGTTGGTTAAAAAGGAATGACATGTGGCTTATAGCAGCAGAAAGAATAGACCAATTTAACAGCAGTTGCTAATAAAAGGGTTAATTTTTATGCTAAGTCATTAGAGAAAAGTAATTAAATAATCGGTGATCTTTCCTTGTTCTTATTTTATTGATTCAAACATCGACACTTGGGTTTGCTCCTGTAGAATTCATTTTTCATCCTTTTTTTGTAGTGTCATATTATTACTCATTTCATTTTCTCCCTCTAGCGACGACAGTAGTACTTTCATCATGACAGGTGGATAGACATATCACTAAATTGAAAAGAAAAATTAAATTATAGTATATATTCCATATTATTAATTGATCATCGAGCCCCTTTTTATACGACTTTGGACTATTGGGACGCTATTAAATTTAAAGTGGAGTTGAAAAATGAAATTATATTTTTTGTTATTGATTGGAGAAGATTTGGATAAAATGGCGTTGTGTTTCTGAAAATAATATTCGGGTTTATCGCTTACTAAAGCTGTAATAACTATTCTAATCATAGTATAGTGCTGCCTATTTCGGGTAGGCATGAGTAAACAATGTTTATAAAATAATAATGATGTGCCTTAGGTATGATCCTATTAAGTTAATATTTCTTGTTATCTTGATCTTCTAAAGTTTATATATATAATGGTAAATAAATAAAATAAATTACACGAAAGTATGGTCTTGTAGCCGTATGAACTATTCTAAATGGTCGTTTGTTAATTCCTTTATCAATCTGTTATTATCATTAATTTTTTTCTCAGTTTAATGGACTTGACCCTATATGCTATTTTAAGAAAGCGGATATTTTATACCTTACAGATATAGTCCTTGCTATATTATCGATTATATTATGTATATAGTAAAGTTTTTAAAAACTTTTAACAACTAAAAGAATTCTTTAAGGTTAAATATAAAAAATTAGAGTAAAAATGGGTTGGATGCGTGAGTAACTTATGGATTTGTGGAATATCATTCCACCTTTTAAATTGATTATTTTCTTTCTTAATCTATCGTATCAGTCGAATATGATCGATGTTATGATGATAGTTTTAATATTTATTTTGATTGCTTGATTGATTGATCGGGTAATTAATTTTAAAGCTAAGTAATTCTACTGTAAAGAAGAACTCAAATATTCTATCTCGTTACTACGGTATACCAGTGACTATTCCATCTTAACTCGTAGGTATACTACACCATTTCGTAGAGTTAATTTAGTAAATGACAGAATCATTAACGGTATTGTCTAATTATAGGAAAAGCTGTTCGATTAAACAGCTATAGAATTAAGGAAATTATCATTGACTTTCAACTATCTAACAATGATCAATGCCACGGGTGGCATTGATCATTATGTATGCAAGGTTTTTTATTATTCTCTTAAGTCAATTTTCAAAGACTGAATTGAATTATTTCATAGCGGGTATATTGGATAGCCACAGCTGCTTTTTAGACGGGTTATTTTAATTAGAAGTTTTGAAATATCGACTTTATTTGTCAGTTGGTGATCTATAATTTCAATCTACGTATGATCATGTTTTTAATGCGGGAGCACAGTATATTTTTATAAATCCTTTGTTATTTTTTTTCTCCTTAGTAGCAGGTATTTTTATAAAGTAGCTTTATAACTTTTAAAAACTTAAATATACGATTAGAGTGTAGCGTGTACGTAACCTTCATAAATAATCAATCGTGATTACTATTGGATAGGTACCGTAACGTGTGGTATGAGTACATTTAAACTTTGGCCGTTCCAAATTTTTAGCGTTTGTCACAAGGACAAGCGCTTATTTGATAGTTGATATCGTCTGAGAAAGATCGATTACAGTGTAATTTCTGTATAAAATACCTTTCAAATAGATTAAATGATGTCGTAAATATTCGTTTTCTCATACACCAAATCGTTGTATGATTTATAGGGACATCCGGTTGTTCATTTTTACTTCTATAGTCGTTTATTTACAATGTAGAACGGTAGATAGTGACTGATTAACCGATTTAATATTCATTATTTTAGAAAGGTATCTTTATAAATATATTGATAGGTCCTTTTAACAAATAAGCAGATAAAGATAGCAAACTTAATAATATAAGGAACTTATTAAGTGAGACACTGTCCTCTGTATTCTCCGTAAATTTTAAACTGTAATGTACTATGACATTGTTATATCTTGGTTAAAATCCTAGCTTGATGCAGTATGTTAATAAACTACTTCAAAGTTGAAATTTAGATATTAAGTGAGAATTTTGTGGAAATTAAAAGATAAAATGAAGGTATCTGAAAATTTTGAACATCGATCTTCCGTATCACTGAAATTTCTACGGCACACAAGACATTGAGCAAAACCAGTTTACCATGGATTCTAGTAGTGCTATTTGGGACAGTTATAAATATTAATAATTGATCATTTTTTTGGACGAAAAGATACAAACACTACTATACAGTACGTGTATTTATAGGAGTAATTTGCTTGCGCACAGTCTGATCTTAAGAATGAGTTTTGTGCTCGTAAATTTACCTCAACGTTACTACTACAGATTTGTCGAATTAGTATACAATAATTGTAATTAAGTGACTCGTGAGGTCTTAAAGCAATTTCTAAAGCGGCACTTCTCGCGCTGTGTTAATTTTTTGGTTTTAATATTGAGCTTTACCGTTAAATTTAGTGAATGGATAATATCTCAAGTTCGAATTACTGAAACTGATTTTCAAACCCTAGTATAGGTGTAATGTAACGTTGTCAAGACCCGCTATACCTTAATATAGCAGCAATAGCAATGGATTAGGATGTTTATCGGCTCAGTGGCACCAAGTGTGTAGGACAAACTAGTCTTTAATATCTAATTGCATATAAATCAAAAAGAATGTCTACATCAGTTGACTATCTTTCTTACTACACTGCATGACATTATTGCTAATTCTAATTAATTTTGTTAATAAGTCAGTGAACGTACTAAACGAAATTGTACCTAATAAGTTTCAGGGAGGCGAAGTACAGTAGCTAAATGCTTGTACGTAAGCCATTAATTACGATAATACTAGAGCCAAAATCCAGCTACTAAGGTCTGATGGAAACATTCAAAGCGGGAATCTGGAACTGAGCTTTATAACAGTAGTTCATTGCTGCTACCAATAAGTACGGTATAAAATCTTATAACAAAAATACGTATAGAGATATTATGATATTCTTCAATCTTGAACTACTTATCAAGATCAGTGCATTGTGACAATTATGATTTTTTTAATAACTTAAAAATGATACAGCGCAAAATTCACAGCCATTCCTAAAACATATACGGAATCATTGGTATACTCTGCTCATAAACATTACAGTACTTGAGACTGACTGAGCCTGAATAACAAACTATCCGTAACAATCAATATAACAAATTTGTTTATACTTTAGGTTAAGCTTAACACCATGAGGGTTACAAAACTGACGAATTTATTCACTCATTAAAGTAAAAATATTGCACTGTAATCTCGACTTTCACTAGTTGTAAACAATGATGAATAGGTGCTAATATATTAACTTTAATGTGATATTTACTTCTACTTTACCATTTTAGTTCAACGTTGCGCGCTGATGCAACAAGTGCAAAATTGTGTCAGTAAAAAGCTCGGTGATAAATATAAGACTAGGATTTGCTAAATGGCACTTTAGTGGATGGATATTCCTTGAGGTTCGTAATTGAGCAACTCAAAATTTTAGCTCATAACTTTAAGCGCTTGGTTGATGCGTAGCATTTTATCATGGCAAATACAATCTACTTTAATTGGCTATTCTATGTCACTGCATTTTACTTCATTCTGACACCATACTTTCAAAATACTCATCTGCAGTAATTAGCTGTAATCATTACGGCTACTTTTGGTATATTATACTGTAGAATGGAAGCAATGTTACTAGCAACTTTTTAATTAGCTTACTTGTAGCTCGATCAATCACTTGATTAAAAATATTTTGCAATATAGTGTCTTATGCTCAGTGCGTTAAAGGTATCTGCTATGCTATAGTAATTCCTAAGTTACAGTTAATCAGTTTTATAATCAAGAACTCTTATTCAATCCTGTGACAGCTTCTAACTTTATGTTGCAGATAACTATGGCGATCATACGTACCTCCGTAATCTACGCGGCGTATATGTAATTAGTTAATTATAATTATGGGAACGGGTTAGTAAATTGATTGTAGATTTTATAGTATATTTCAATGATGTTTGTACCTACATAGGCACTATTAATTATTCAATGTTTGCTCCTATTTGAGTTAAGTAAAGACAGAAACAACAACAATTTATATTAAATTCTCGAACTATAGCAATTTATCAAAATGCTATTTTGACAAGGCCGTGTAGCTTACCGTGCATCATATCTAATTAAAAGACTAACCAACACCAGCACTAGTCCATGTTCCTTCTATATATAGTCGCGGGCAATGTAAAAAACTCTAATATTGTATTGAGCCACCACTCCACATCCCGCCGAACATACATGGCCCGTGTCATATATATTTTACGCGTATGCTATACTGTACAACTCTGAGCTTCTAGATACCTGAGGTATGGACTACTAGATACGTGTATATCCATACCTTAGGTATCTGGAAGTTGACGATTAATTACAAAATTGTTATACGGTGCCATCGGATTTCGAATTGGACAGGAGGGAATTTTTCGGATTTTAGAGCGAAGAAGAAGGAAGTTGCAAAACTTTTGCTATACGATCAGTGCATACTGTACTGCAGTAAAATATACGAAGTACTAGCTCCGTGAGAAGTCTCAATAGTATCCACCTTAGGCCCAGAGGCCTGGTCTGAGGTCGCCATCGTATATTACTTGTATATTCCTATATATATATACTAGCCTACAACCTGCTGACTTGTAAGCGAGCGATAGAGTTCTTACACGTAAAATAGTGCGCAACTAAGTATATATTGTATTCAATTATAATAGTGTCAGAGGATCTGATAGCTTCAATGATACAAACTTTGATCGTATGCTGTAAAATATATAGGGTGCGTGATGTAACAGAACTAATCTCGCGAACGTGTTACTGCGCTGCGTACCAAACATGCAGTAAGAGCTCTTTCAAGACGTTACATTTTTAATGTACGGATAATTTTATATTCTTTATTTTGTTTAGATTTATTACCGCGATGATTATTATTTATTTCAATCTTATACGTTTCAGTATTTTGTGTTAGCATTAGGAACATGTTAATGAATAATACAGTACAGTAGTATAAATTTGTTATTTATATACCTTATTTGTTTTTGTTTGCAATTACTATCATGATAATTTTAGTTCCAAATTTTATAGATTTTATCCGCTAGCCCTAAGTAACATGATTGTATTGAATATAGTAAGTAATACTGCAAATTTAAGGCGTGAAACCTTCCTTGTACATACACAACGTCATTGATACAGCTTTGCAATGGCACGATACCTCCTTCTATTGAGACTTTATTTATAATGGCCTGAAAACTTCCTTGTACTGTGCACAACGTTATTGATACAGCTTTGCAATGGCATGATATCTTATATTGAGACATTATTTATAATAATTATAATCCTAAGTTACTACAGTATAACTTACTGCAGTCGCTAGCTACACTACCAAATGCACGAGAGAGTTTTAGTTGTACAATAATAATAATAATAATACGAATGAAGACTGTGCTAAGCTTCTGGGTGGGATCTCCATGACAACGTACAGTATGCTACTGTCATAGACTACAGTACATTACTAAATTCACCGTTGAATTTAGTACTGTGTACTTTACTGTACAGTGTACAGTACTGTTTGGCTATCATTGTACCGTAGCAATGAATCCTCTATACGGTACATGGCAGCGGAGAATTTGCTCTTAGAAATTGCTGACAGCACGGCACACAACCGGGTACCTTGACTCCCAATTGACCGTCTAGGAAGATGGTCGCTGGTCATTTTCTCGCCTTGCGATATTGAAACCAATTTATAAATATCATTGATGCCTAAAAAGTAGCCAAGATTTCTCAACTTTTTAGAGTATAATATGATAGTACAGCATCCATGTTGAAGAAGAGTAAAGAGGAAGATTTATTTGCTAAGCCGCAATCCATACCCTCTAAAAGGTAAATGTCTTCAACCAATTCTCAAAGCATTGACGATATACAGTAATACAGTGTAGAGCTTTCAAGTGATAGCCTACAGAGTTATGTAGTTGCATTCGTTTGATAGCGATATGTCTTTCGAGATGCAGCTAAAGTGCATAGATCAATTTCCATGGTATGCTTACATTCAAGATTGATTTTAGAGTCCATGGATTGATGAATATCATGACTGATTGCTAGGACGGTAGTAGCAACATAAATTATAGCGATAAACTGGATACTTGCAGGAGTAGTACAGTATCGGCTAGAGATTGTCTTTAGAGAAGCAGCTAAAGTGCTAGATCAATTTCCATGATATATTTACATTCAAAATTGATTTTAGAGTTCATAGATTGATGGATGTCATGACTGATTGCTAGGACGGTAGTAGCAATGTAAACTATAGCGATAAACTGGATACTTGCAGAAGTAGTACAGTATCGGCTAGAGATTGTCTTTAGAGAAGCAGCTAAAGTACATAGATCAATTTCCATGATATGTTTACATTCAAAATTGATTTTAGAGTTCATAGATTGATGGATGTCATGACTGATTGTTAGGATAGTAATGGCAACGTAGATTATAGCTTTGAAATAAAATTGATCCTGTAAACTTGATACTTGCAGTAGTAATATACGTGTACATTGTACGCTCAGTACAGTATCGGCTGCAGATTGTCTTTAGAGAAGCAGCTAAAGTGCATAGATCAATTTCCATGATATGCTTACATTCAAAATTGATTTTAGAATTAATGGATTGATTGATGTCATGGCTGATTACTAGGACAGTAGTAGCAACGTAAATTATACCTATGAAATGAAATTGATTCTATAAGCTTGACACTTGCAATACTCTTAGTAATATAGGTACATGTCCGTTGTATAGTATTAGCTGTAGATTGATTGCGTGATGAGTAATGCATACAATATAGCTATGTAGCAGCCTGTCAAGCTTCGTAGCTTGTTACTAAATATAATATTGTAATTTAATAAAAAAATAGATCAAGTGAACTGAGAAGGCAAAGTGTGGATGATGCACAATTACGTGGCAGGTTGTTCAAGAAATTTGAATCATTTTCTGATCGGATTCTCATCCAGTAATTACCGTAATTTCTATCAGCTATTGTTCTAACTCAACTATGAATCTGTATTTTCAATTTGTAGTATATTGATTACTGGCGCTGGTCGCTCAGTTAGCGTAGCTCATCTTAATAATTTGTCGAGGTAAGTTTATATTATACTGGAAAAATTCCGTATGAATTTTGCTTGTGTATTTGTGTATTTATATTGACTACATCTCATGATATTGCAGTGATCATACGTTAACAGTATTTTAAGACAGCGTCAGACTAGGCTGCATGTAGTGTAGAGGTATAACTACAGTTGATAGTTCGGAAAATCGATAATATAAAGGCATACGAGCTAATTGTACGTGCTCTAAGTGATAGTTTGTATGCTATTGAATTATTATGGATAAGCTCATGATATACCATATATGCATAGTTATACCGACGATATCTTATTATGCTGCAATGATCAGCAATTTCGTAGTAAGTGGTTATGACGTGCAAGTCTACATACAGATGATTGATGGAGAAAAGTGCGAGTATAAAAGCAGTATTAGATAATTTCAGATAGTACATTACTTCTAGCTGTTAGTTTATTATACCATACAGTATAAGTACATTTCAATGGCTAAATGATTTAGATGTGTTACGATATTAATTAATACATTAACTCCTTGCTGGAATTAATTATCGTAAGAGTATTATATTAAATATGACGGATTTTAAACTCTAGAAATGTAGTATAGCTTCAGTGATGTTCATAATTGCCTTAGATTTCGTTTAAATTGATTGATGAGATATTGCAAAGCATGCAAGGTCACTTACTGTAAAATAGATTTTCAATAGTTTTGATCGGATTCGGATACTTATAGTCTTGATAAACTGTAAATTATACGAGGCTGAATTAGGCTATGAGAAACATAGTTGATATTTGTTAATTAATCATTGTTTATCATATTGATGCGAGCAAGTGTTAGTATCTATTTATGAACAATGCTATTCAAATACAGCCGCTATGTATAAGAATTTTTGTGTAACTTCATTGCTTAATAATATCTCTCATACATTAGCTGTATCAAACTGCACCGATGCTAGGTTAATCACATGTTCGTACGTTACTGTATTTTTTCATTGCATTTGCGTTGCACTGTATATCGAGTTTTTGCCGTAATATATATATATATATATATATATACAACTTCTATACTCGCACGCAGTACGTTTTAATACTTTGATGGCTTTTTTGATTTAACAAAGGCCATTAAGTGCTAGTAACTTGGCTGCCTTATCGGATTCTAACTTATCAGTTCAGGTCAGCTATACATGTGTTATATAACTAAAAATGCACGTGTCTCAAGATTTATAGCAGACATTTGGACTGTTGCATTTATTTTAATTACATATGAATTCGTAATACGTTATGACTTGCGTAATTATTTGGATTCTTTATTCGGCGGTATTTCAGAATACGTTGTAACTTAAGTAATTGTTTGGATTCTTTATTCAGCGATATTTCATGCCGTTACTGTTAGTTTGATACTATTGATGACATACATTATAATTTTAGGCTGCTCTCTTACCAAGGAGTTATAACAAACCAAATACTAATACTTCACAAGCAAAGGTAGGAGTGTGAGTTAAATTTCTAGTATTTAATGAAAATGATTAAATTTTTAACTGAGAGATTATATTTCAGCAATCGTTTGTTTCCTTGGTCAGCTGGTGAGTGATAGAAAACTTACGACGAAAGTTGTTACCATACTTTGTAGTCTTTTCCTTCTTACATGCAAAACCAATTTTTAATTACGATATTTAGTTTACGTTAACAATACAACGTTGTAGAGCTTGTTTATAAACTTAAAAAGTTAAAATAAAATGGGATAATATGATAGCAGCTATTATTTCTCAATATTACAGAAATTTCTATGTAAAGTATTAAGACTATCTTTGATAATATCTAACTCTTTTACTGGGTAGTTATTATGGGCAGCTGACTATTGGTTGTGAAAAATCGAACTGTAGGAATAAGTTTTGTCGCTCCAATGAAGGTAACATCAACTCATTCGCTGCTAAATTGAATTAGAATTGTTCGTTACTCGTATATCGAAATCATGAAGTTTAAGTGGCATCCATATAAAACGCTTTTACCAATAAATAATGGGTTGTACTTTCCAGAAATTATCGAGATAAATGTTGCCTTAGTTGGTAGCTGGAGGTCGTAGTCTTAGTAATTGTATTAGTTTTTACGTATTAATTTAGAAATTGATTGAAATTACTAGATTTTAAACTACTCAGTAGTGATATGGCAGCTATTGTAAGTATCGAATTAGCTTCACGACAGAGGTAAGATGCGTTCAGATTTAAAAGATTTTATTCAAACGACAGATATCTTGATACGAAGTACTGTTGTGCTGTCAAAACATTAGCATAACTGTTCCTTTGTACTATTGCTTTAGGCTGTTTTTGTGTAGCGGTAGGAAATATGAAGAGGACTTAATTCCCGATGCAGTAATTAGAAATATCTTATTAAGCTTTATACTAGACTTGATTTCTGTCTTTAAGGTTATTTTTGATATAATTGGACTTTAAGGTATTTAAAGCAGCTGCAAACTCGTCTAGGCCCTTCTTACACGCTCTATTTTCAACATCTCCGTTTAAGTGCTTGTTCCGAAGTCCATATGATAGTAGAAACATTTCTCACGCAGAAAACCCTCAACGGATTGAAGAGCGGTAAACTTATACTGTACACTCGTATGACTTTAGTAATTAAGTGTTGAATTGGGAGGCAGCTATGGAATAATTTATCATTTTTATGTCTAATTCTAATTATATACGGGCGTATATAAATGTAATAGCTGGAGCGATGATAAAAGAGGAACTGATAATGAACAATGCGATCAATCTAGTATTTCACTTTATGTACGTAATTTGCTTATGCAATATTTTATTTAATTAGTTATAAAAATTGAATAGTCGAGATTTACAAATTGATCGGTATTGTTCATGCACATTTATAGGAGCTTTCTCTTACACATTTAACGTACGGTATGGTAAAGGTATGATCAACTGATATACTGTATATGTATTATTGTAAAATTGATCATTAGAGTACTGATCTAATAATTCGTGTAATTGTTTAGGAAGCTATTGATAATTATACTGAATGTGGTGATCCTGCGTTTCTTGTTAATACCTTCAGAACAGTTTTTTCTTCCTCTGATGCTCTGAATGATAGCTTCTTAGTAAGCATCTTAATCTTGCTACTATTTATTTTGTAAGACGTTCTGAATTCCATAATGTTTCAAGTTATAATATTGTATAAATTTTTGTTTCATTAAACTTCTGTAGGTACAAGATACGAAGAGTTCTGATAGCAGCAGAATGTTAAATATTGGTAATAAGATCTGTACTCTTTACTAGTAATAAATATTCGCTATTATTTTAGCTTATTTATGATCATATTTGGATGTAACAGATCTCGACTTGAGATTAATGAGAAGAACTTTTGAAATTATTATGGATTTGAAACCCTTGGTTTGTTTTGATACTGCAGTACTGTATATTAATGTGCGCTCACTAATGTGCGGATTTAAAATTAATGGAAATCTTTGTTGCATTAATTCCTTTCCAATTTAGGAATCATTCAAACCCGTAATCATCGATTCCATTGAAATATTGTTAACTCGATTAGAGAATTCTGTTGTCAATTCTGAAGAAATTAATCAGGTATGGGAATATGTTGAGCCGATGCGGTAATAATATGCGTAAACGTACGAATTCTGATAAAGCTTACTAGTGGCTTTTTCTTATTGAATGTATAACCCAAGGGCACTCTGAAGGTTATAGAGCAAAGTATCTAATCTTAATTTTATCTTAGTTTATAATTCTTCTAGAATGCCCATTACTAATGGGTCCACAAGGACAAGATTTGTTAGATAAGCTCTGCAAAATTTTAGCAAATTCAGATAGCACTGTAAAGGACGTAAGGGCCTATACGAGTCGTAATTAGTGTCTGCATAATATACTGCAATAGTTGTTACGGTAATATTTGCCGTCGATTAAGGTTTGATACGTACTATTTAGGTATTCATTACAAAATTGATAAAGTATGATCAACTTGGATTTAAGCGCATCCTGAAATTGCTTCTCGATCATTTAAGCGCTGTTGTACATACTAAGCAAAGGTAAGTGTCCAATATTAGTGGTAGACGTATGGCATGTATTAAGATTTATGTAAGTGCTTATTATTTGATAGGACTAATTCTCATAACATACTTATAGTGGAACTACTTGGAGTTTTACACTCAATTAATATGAAGGTATAGTAGAACCAGAACTGTATATGACTAGAGCTTCATCTTTCTCTACGAATATAATCATATATGCCCGGAACAACAAAATTTTATAGACTACGTATGACTTATTTAATACAAACAAATTATTGATGTTGATCCTCTAGGCGCATTTCGTATCACTAAGTGAATTTTACAGTGACGATCTTTCACGGTATGTTAACAAATGTATAAATACATTAGTTATATTGTAGAAGCTAAAGAGTGAGAATTTTAATTTTTATCATGTGTTATGGATGTTTGTATGGATGAACGTTGAATAGTAAAATCGATTTTAAAGAAGAGCATCATCATTGGATAACTTCAAGAGGAAGTGGACAGTACGTAACAATATTACGGTGATGCTGTAGAGGAGTTGTATACATAATGTTTTTTTACACGCTAATGCAGGAATAGTCTGATAGCTTCACCAAAAGCTACTAAATGCTTATTTGATTATCCTTTCCTTTTCAACCCAGCTGTAAGTAGCATATATTTTACTTATTTAGAATTTACTTTTCGAATTTTATTTCTAAATACTTAATAAAATTAGAAATTTGTATCCCTGAAGATTTATTCATCTCGAAATATTTAGGCGAAAGTAAATATACTACATTTAGATGCCATGCTACAGATGAAAGAGGAATATCAGGATGCTTTCATTTATCAAGCTGTAATTTGATATACTACTTTTATATGTAATATAGCTAAGTTTGATATTGAGGTAAATTTTTCTGAATTTTATTAATGTATAGGAAATTCATCAAGCACAAATGATTCTACAAGGGAGCGAGAGGTTAGAGGGTTCGAATGCTTGCTATTTTAATAAAATAGTGCTCTGATAAATTTGACATTTCACTTAGAATATAGAAAGTATCAATTTCTTGTAATTTAAGTTTTAAACATATCATATTGTGACTGCATAGGGAAAGAGTTGTTGAAGATTCACTACATTCTATAATGTGCCCTTTTCTGGTCCTAGAAGTCAGGCGTGACTATTTAATAGAGGTGCGATAATAGATTGAGTCATTTATTGATTCTCCATTTCTGAGATAATAACTTGATTGTTAGGATACAATGCAACAAATTCGATCGAAGGAAAGTGATTTAAAAAAGCCACTCAAGATAAAATACGTTGGTGGAGGAGAGCAAGTACATTAATAACTTATACTTAAGAAGTACTGACTTAATACTATCTCTTTACCAACATAATAATTTCCTAAATCTGATTTTGGCCTAGGGATTAGATATGGGAGGATTGCAAAAGGAATTTTTTCATTTAATTGTAGACTGTATTTTTGACCCCAGCTATGGCATGTTTACATATATTGAAGAGTCGAGAAAATTTTGGATAGACAGTAAGTTATGTAGCTAATTCAAATAGCTACTACGAATAATTCTCATAATTATCATTGCAACGATGTTAGGCGCCTCGTTAGAATCCGAAAGGGAGTTTGAACTGGTCGGGATAATTTTAGGTAACAGAATTCTACTTTCTAGGATTTGGGAAATTTGTGATCTTATCTAGAATATTGTCTCTATCAATACAAATAGTAAATCGTTAGTTATTAACTTATGCCGCATGAAACATTCTAATTATAACATAGGGCTAGCAATCTATAATGGTGTCATCTTGGATATTCATTTTCCTCAATCTATATACAAGAAATTACAAGGGGAACAATTACATTTAAAGGATCTTATTGATGTGCAAGTATGTTGATAAAATGTAAAATTTTATAGTCTGTGATTTTTGAAATAAATTTTTATGTTACTATGTTGGTATACATTAGCCAACACTTGGTGCCAGTCTTCAAGAATTACTGGAATATGACGGGGATGTAGAAGATATTTTTTGCTTTACTTTTGAGGTGGATATTTAGTGATTAAGGTCTAGATTTCAGGTGACTGAGAGAAGTTGCTAAATTAGCTTTTCTATTGAATTTATCGTGCAGATATCTTATATGTCTCTTGGACGTATGGTAGATGTTGAATTAAAGCCACGTGGATCTCTGATACCGGTAACTAATGAGGTAATGTCATTTTTAGACTAAGTCTGGATTACATCAACATGTTACGCTTAGACAAAACAGACGGTAGCAAAATAAATTATGTTACTGATTACCATTAATGTCACGCTTTTTTCACTGATAGAATCGAGAGGAGTTCGTTAATTTATATATTCAACATTTGTTAGTAAATAGCATTGAAAAACAGTTTCAGGTAAGTTATTTGGATTTCCGATTGATAGCAATACAGCAAAAATCGTGCTGCTCTCATATTTGTGCTATTCTTCAGCCATTCTCTCGTGGATTTCACAAAGTTTGTGGGGGAGATACGCTTACTCTATTTCGGGCTGAAGAATTAGATCTAGTTATTTGTGGAAGTAACGAATTGGTTTGTTAGATATCAAACATTGTTATAATATATTTAGGATGATTAAAGAAATTGTTACTTAAAGATACTAAAATATTCAATGTGACTTCTTTATACTCCAGGATTTTGACAGTCTTGAACGCACTGCAAATTACGATGGTTATACATGGTGAATTTTAATTTTACTGCAGTATTCGTAATCTAAAAGTAGTTACCATTGTGTTCTTCTATTGTAAAATGTAACGACTATTTTACAACATGTATGACATTCTACGTTCGCGCCTGATGTTACTTACGTACTCTTAATATTGCGAAATTAGCAATGATTCGTTATTTCATTGCTCCTTATCTAATTTTATGTATATCCTTATCATCACCAGCACAAGTGTAATAATAGTGCATTTTTGGGAATTAGTTCACGCCATGAATGAGAAGCATAAGAAATTGTTACTGATGTTTGTAACTGGCAGCGATAGGGTACGACCATTATCGGTGTCCTAACTTCAGTATAGTAAGATATTTTGGTTATTGTGAAAACAATTTCGAAATTTTTAGGCTCCTCTTAAAGGCCTGGGAAATCTTAAAATTATTATTCAGCGAAATGGCGGTGACTCAAATCGGTACTATAGCTATTACAATTTTCTCGTCTGCATACAATTTAGCTTAAATTATTTTATCTTATAATATATACTTTTAAATTTGGGATTGGTACCAATTACTAACATGAACTTCTGTCCGTTCTTTTAGACTACCTACCGCTATGACCTGCTTTAACAGACTATTACTGCCAGATTATAAGAATAAAAATAAATTAGAAAAGTTACTGCTATTAGCAATCGAAAACGGTAAAGGCTTCGGATTGACATGATTAAAAACTAGTATAAACAACTATTAATTTAACTTATTTCTGTGTCAAATTGTAAATCTCCTGTCAGTTATACTGTCATCTGTTACTGTATGTAAGTAGATTGTTTGAGATATTAAAAAATGAAAAACGATTTTATTTTTATCCGCTCTCAATGATTCAATCTGTAATTATGTCATTACTGAGTAAATATAGATGTCTCAACTTCTTAACGAACGACAGTATTTTCTGCGTAGTATGGAAATAAAAAGTAAAGAACATATACTTGATCTAGAAAGGTTTAACGGTCTATCAAAAACTGTGTAATAGTAACTCGTAAATTCACACATAAGAAAGAGATTTCGTAACGTGTGGAATTGAAAATATAAACCTATTTTTCCCGTCTTGGTCATATATACTATAATTCTGAATATGAGATAACATGCTATTTTATCCGAATTAAATCGAGATTTATGATGATTTAATAATTGATCAATCTACAGCTGCCGTTGAGGAAAAGTATTGCTGATGTCTTGTTAGTGAAAGATAGCATTGTTTGTGGGTGGCAGTAATTAAAATGACTTGCTCAGAAATATAGATCGTATTATCTTCTTCGTGATCCTCCCTAAACAATAAATGAAAGTAGTATTAGAGACAAAGAGAAATTGAAATTCGTGTTAACAAGTACTCAGATAACGATCAGGCAGAATTTATGTAACTTCTGATAATCACGACAATAGTGCATAGAAGTTTGAAAATTGGTGAACCTTTAGATTTTTTAAGGCTTCGATTTCCTCTTGTTTTTTAGTCAGTTTATCATTCATATTGCAAAGGTGCTCGCTCATCATGCTTAATTGGCTATCGTAGCTACGAGTTGTTGTTTGTAGTTCATCCTAACACGAAATTTAAGGACAGATGTTACACAAAATCAGTGAAGTGATGAGGTATAGCGACATGATTTTTATAAAGTAGCTGGTACCCACGACGTCTTAGCTTAAATGTCGTCGTGGATATGATTATTTTATTTATTCTTACCTTTAATGACGAGATAATAGTCTGTGCGTTTTCTAGGTCTAGGTTTAATTTTTGTTTAAATTTCTCGGATAGTTCAAGACGTTTTTCTAGTACTCGACTCTAATATCGTAATAATTTTTAATGAAAAAAAATTTAAGGCATAAGCAGTGTTTTCCTTATAAAGAGATACTTGGAGACGGTTTTTTATATCTAGTAAGTTTTTACCTCGGAGAAAAAAGACGTTGCTTTACTATCAATCGCTTGAAGCTGGTAGCGTTTCAGTTAAATATTTAGCATAGGATAGTCACGATGCAGTTGATTAGTCAATAATTAAATATGCTTACATTAACATTTCATAATTCTTGCTGAATAATAAGTGCTTTAAGCATATACCTTAGCATTAAGTTCCATTATTCTCGCAGAGTAATAATTCTTGATCAAATTTTCTCGGTTGCTTTCAATATCTTCATTCTATCAAAGGAGATCAAGAATATAAGAGACCTTGAAATAGTTTCTGAACTTCAGACCTAGTAATATTGTTAGTAACTTACTCCTTCATCGCTTAAGAAATCGGTAACATCATTTACAGTTCCTAACTAAAGCGGGATATAGTACATTCGGATAATTATAAACATGAAGTGGCTTAATGATAACATACAAAATGAATTCAGGCTATAATAAAATTACAACTTGATTACTAACATTTGTGGAAGGTTGTGTAACATCAATTAAATGTTGACTTGGCATTGCCATCGTAGGAACAGCTAAGCCTTGAATTAATGCAGTGTCTGTGGAAGGCTAATAAAAGAAAAATCATTTTGCATGCGTTATTTTATGAACCGGTCGCGTGAAAATGATGAAAAAGGCAATTTGTAGTTAAGTATAGATTCCACGAATACCACGGTATACCTTATCGATTCCATTCTCGATCACGCTATCAGAATTTTGAGGATTTTGTCTTAAAGTAGTATTTTCTTGCTGTAGATGTGCCAGTTTCTGGTAAATAAAATTACGGAAAAAACATTTTGATAAGTATTTATTGTTCATAATTTATATGAATTATTTTCATCTTTATAGTTATCGCGTAAGTTTTCTAGGTAACTTATTACCTGTTGCATTTTTTCAAATTTAACTTTACTTAATTGGTATTCTAACATCCAATGTTCTTTTTCCTAAGTATTGTTTATATTTTTAATTTCTTATTTTCTTATTAACGAATTAAACTAATTGCAGCCATATTTCCTTACTTTCTCTAACTGAGTGATACGCTCCCTTTTACCAGCAACCTAAACATTTTAAAGATAATAGAAAGCATAGTTTATCGACTTATAATTTTACAATTACCACAAATTAAATCATTAAAATAAGCAATACAGATTGTAATTTTCGAATGAAATACCTGTTGACTGAGGGTCTCAGTATTCTCGGTCGAACTCTGAACCTTTTTGTAGTTTTCTATTGCTACTGCGTACGGTATTGATTCAGGGAGCGGCTATTTAAAAATTTTAAAATATGTTGATTAAAATTACTATTAATCAATGAATTGCTAAATTCTTAAATGGTTATACAGTCTCAGAATCGCTTGTTGATACTTAGTGAGACCTTTGCTAACGTCGTCATATAGTTGACTGCTCGTCTTCTAAAAGATGAAACGGTGTCGGAAGCTACCCCCAACTGAAATGCATAGAGACTTTTAGTTAGCAAGTGATTTACTACGATTAGAAATGAATCCTATTTGATCTTACCTTACTATCGCTATTTCGAAGACGCGATATGAAGAATGTTAAATTATTTCCTATAAATCTAGAAAGCTGGAAGTATATTTAACGCAAAAGCCAGTACTTCACATTAGTTCCAAAGTTTAAATTAAGTTGCTAGTCTTTCATAAAATAGGAGCCATAAATTGCAACAGCGATCAAGCAATAAATATTGATTTACCTTGTCTGCGGTAGATATAAAAGCATCAACAGATGACACTATGCAGTCATTAGTTACTTTAAGACCCTAAAGGAGAGATTATTTAAGAATGGAGAGGAAACTTACAGGTATAATAGACAGTTCATAAAATAGTTAACATTATTTATTTTTAATGTTATCAAACCTCCGACATCCAAGTTAGCATTTGCTCTTCAACAGTTTTCGACTTGTACCTTCCCATCATGTCTACATCACATAATAACGGTTACAATCCTTACGTAATTTAACGTAAACGAAAACTTTACAAATTTACCTTTAGCACATTTCTGTATGCTATTTAATGAAGTAACGATATGTTTTAGCACAGCTTCTTGACTTGAAAGAGGGTAATCATGTGTCCTATAACCTTTAAATTGTAAAGTTTAGTAGTTTTGTTAGCCTTCGTATCCATAATTTCGAACGATATCACGAGTATAAACAGTATTTCTTACTGATGTTGCCTAATATCTGTACATAGTTATCCAATTTTATAAAGGCGACGCTAAAATAGTGAAACGCATCAAGGAATTCTTTGTTTTTCCGTTGAAGAGAGCTTGGATTGGAAAAATGTTCATTCACAGCATTTGAGCTAAAGGTCATTTTTAAGATAGAGTGGAATTTAATACGAATATAAATTCGTATTATTATAGACATCCAACCGAGTAATTCTTATGAAATTAGGAGAAAATTATCTAGTAGAATTTATCTTACCATAGCTTTTGATATGGTAGTAATCTACTGAGATAGGTAACAAAGCTGTGAAATGCTTGACTTACTTCGCGTAAGCCGAGGACGCCTTCCTAGTTATTTAAAAAGGATAGTTAGATCCGTGGAATACTTCATAACGAGTTAAAGGAGTTGAATATCATAGAATAGTTCTAACTAGTGTAACTTGTGGGTTGTCTCCAATCTTTTGATACATAATCGCAAAAGCTTGTTCACATGGATTTAAATATGAGCTATTCTCTTGTAGTTGCGATTTCATCTATGATTTTTTTAATATATTTCGAGCATAAGATTTTTAAGAATGATAGTTGCAAGATATACAAACAGTATAATCAACCAAATTCATGTGTGGCAACCTTATTATGAATAGCAGAGATTATAGAGTTTACGGCGAAATTTTCAGATATGGCTGTACAATGCTGCATAGTATTTTGTTAATTCAAAAATTGCGTCAGTATTATCAAATGATTAGTAATACAGAATGAGATGTAGTTATTACGCAAATAATAGTTGCAACGCTACCTGGAGCATATATGTTAGCCAAGAGCTTAAAGTCTTGAAAAAGTCTCCAACTAAGGTATTTGCTTCACCAAGAAGAGCTTTAGCTTTTAGCTTTAAGGAAAGATCATTAATTATATCGTTATATAGAGCTTATCGCATACTCACTATCTCATTTAATTATAATTATTGAAAGTTAACAACTTCTTTAATAAAATTGCTAATGTGTGTGATATAATCTTACTCCATCGCTATGATCGTGCGTTGGTACGTCGAGCGCTATGAACTCCTTATTTCCTAAAATGCAAGAACACTACAGTAAAAATCTACTATTTTTCGCTTAATACAAGTGAGCATAAATATTTTATTTAATGTGCTACATGAAGGGTAAGGATTACCTTTATCGTTAAACATATTATCATTAAACCCAACAGTGTCTGCAGGAAAAGATACAGTAGTTATTTATCAGTAACATAGTGTAGTATTACGATGCACAAATTGTGACTGAAGTACCTGCTACGTTTGCCCGCTCAAGTCTTATTGAGAGCAATTGTCTTTGACTAGTCACGATAATATATTAGATATGGGATTAGTTTAACTTCTCTTTTATGTATCAACGAGAATCTGTGTGATTATTACCTGCTATCCAGCTTCATTTTTTGTTCTTCTAAGTTATTTTGCAAAGTTTGGACCTTCAGCTAAGATTTAAATAAATACAGGGAATTAGGGAATGAAATTTAAATCGATTTTTAAATTTTGATTGTTGCTAATTTTAATACCTCGAGCGCAGCATTTTCTCGTCGTGTAGTTCCTAGTTGCTCTGCTGTAAATGAGGAGGCTTGAGCACTAATTTTGATACATAAAATGGAGGTTAGCCGATAAAAATTCCGTAAAACTAAAAAGAAATCTGTTTTCAGGTGATAATCACGCTACAAGGAAGGAAAGAGTACCTTTCAAGTTCAACAATTCTATCTTGCAAGGATTGTATTAAACGTTGATATTCCTGGTCACTTAGGTTACGATCTTCTTCGGAATTAGTTTTCTCTTGCGATTGTATCCTAAGGCGATAACGCTTCAAGTTATTACAATAGAAAGATTGGTGACTAAGCACTTTACTTTGTCAAATAGCAAGATTATAAGCAAATAATTTTAGAAATTTTTGCTTGACGCACTCCTCTAACTGTATAATTCGGCCTTGCAAAGACCTAATAATTTGTTCATGTCCATCAGATGATGAAGACTTGTCATTTAGTGCACTATATAAAATATTACATTATTGTCATTAATACATATATATTTATAGCAGTATAATCTATTGGATTACTTAAGAACCGTTAGTATGAGATTCCGCTAAAAATAAACCTTTCTAGTTCCGTGATACGATCTTGCATGGATTTGATTATAATTTCTTGATCATCTTTTTCACTTTGATTATTTACAGTATGTTGCCTAATGTTTTAAAGTTTTAGAGAATCTTACTTATGTCGTAAATAAGATTTGTTTACGCTAGATAAGAGTATTAATTTACTGTTCGTTTGCAGTCAATCGTTGCTGCAGCGAGTCGATAGTATTCTGATATTGATCTGCCGCCTCTTTAGCTCTTATTTCAACAAAATTCATTTCTCTTCTGTATCGCCTACATTAAAATTGTTGGTAATTATGATAATAATTTATAGTCATAATTCCTGTGTTGAGTACAAGAACAGGTTACGTAAACTTACTCTTCCAGATCATTATTGGCACTCTTTAAGGTTGATATCAACTTTTGATAGTGGGAAATATCTTGTTGCTTACTATTCTGTACACTGAAGGTGAAATAGCTTTGTCATTAATCGTATTTCTTCACCTACAGATATCGGTATTTTTTGTTAATAAATGGGTAACTCGCCTTTCCATTTCTAATTGCTTGATTCTCTGTTGTAGAGTATTAATAACGGATTGATAATCTTCCGGTTGTTGATTTTGGTTGATCGTACTGCTAGATACGGAAAAAAATTAAACTATATTATAAGTCTAATTGTTAGATAATTTGTTTTCGCATAGCAAATGGACGTCTCTAACGGATTATAGCAGTCATAACACAGTATTATTACTATTATGATCAGCTACTATAATGATTAGCACCAAGATCTTACCTTTCAAGGTTAACAATTTTATCTTGTAATTCTTGAATAGTTTTAAGGTGTTTTTCATTTAGTTGTCTGGTTAGGGATTCCTGAAATTCCCTTTCGGTAATGACTTTCCTATATAGCATAAATATAATGTAACGTAGCCAATTAGTTAATGCCACTAGAGTTGTAATAACTCAAGAATAAAATTAAATTTTTATGGGCCATGAATGTTATATTACTATAGAACTGCCTTTAATATTAGCTCAATTAAGTTACTATACCGCTCCAGACTTTCAACTTTTTTCTCTAATTCCGTTACGATTTGTCGGTGTTGGGTGGTTAATTGGTTATCATTCTGTGAATTATCTCTTAAACGGCTGAAGATTAAATATGAAACAAGCTTTACTTTGTATTCTAAGGAATTACTGTAGTCAAATATTTACATTATTATGGTAGAGACAGTAGACGAACGTATGATGCATAGCAAAATGTATTACTTCTCTAGGGCTGTAATTTGGTCAGTGAAACCCTTCTCTCTGGATTTAATTTCTTGTTGCCTTTCTTGATAATCTTTTAGCACACTGAAAGATGGGATTAGATGATTAATAAGTTAAACCATAGATATATGAAAAAAGGTAGTAATAGCAAAGGTGTTACGTGACAAAACGTAAAAAACGTCGTATCACCAATTCAAATATTTTTAAAAAATATCTTACAGGCAACGATATATACTGCATTACCTTTCTAGACCTTTATTTTTTTCCTGTAGTTGAAGAAATTTTTGTTCAGTCTCCCGCACCTGGTTTGAATTGGTGCTGTATCGGCCATTCAATTTGATATAATCATCAACCATGAAAGTGTTCAAACAGAAAATTTTCTTTAGCGAATGGTATCAGTAAGGTAGATTAAACAAATATCAGGTACTAATTTGTGAAGTAGATTACGCTATATGGTACCTATTTTGTTCTTGTACTTGGCCCCTTAATGATATTATAATGGACGCTTTATTTTCATTTTCTCCTTTTAATGCGGTTAAATTTCTAAACCGTTTTCAAATTGGACAAGCTAGTTATTATTTAGTTTTTGTAATAAGATTGGAAAGAATACTTGCTAATATAAGAATCTTTATTGTAGATATTATAACTGTACTTTTGCAACTCCACAATTCTGTCTTCGTAGCCTTTAATGGCATAATCATGACGCTCCGTTGCTTTTTGCAGCTTCGGTAAATATAAATATAAATATAAGGAGAGAGTATGGTATCTTTGGATAGTGTACGCAAGGTGCAAGGAAAGGGCAGAGATAGGGACGAGAAGTGGCCGTTCAGTGCAAAATAATGTGTAAGCTTATCATTTTTTCGGTCATTCTACTATACAGCACCAATGAAACTGTATAGTATCCTGTACTGCATAAAGTCAATCAATTTCGTAGCTAATTTGGGAGTCAGTCGTAGACAGTAAGGTGTACCACTGCAGACATACGATACAGTTAAAATGACCAGCAAAATAATCGGTTATGACATTATTAATATAGTGAACGACCATTTCCCGTCCGTGAAAAAGGGTAACTGGTTCTGAGAACCTTGGTAAAGTATTAATTATATAAAATCATAATCATTACACAACTTTCTATTGTAAGATGAGTTCGTATGCTACAGCATCATCTAAACTTGTAGAGTTAAATTACTTGTTGAGAAAGATTAGCGTTTTGTTGCCTTTGTGTATTTAGTTCTTGATCAAATACAGCGTTAGAGCGAGTTGTATTCTAGAAAAATGACGAATTTATAGTTATATTAATTACGATAGATTGGGATAGTTTTACAATGTTACTGTGCGAGTTCTATAAATTTATAAATGGTATTCATCTGGTACTGTGCTAAGCAATAAGGTTTTGATATCCTTACATCCTTGGAACGTTCCTTCAATTCTTGAATCTCGTTCTCATTCCTTGCGATAGTACCCTCTTTCTCTTGTAGTGTCTCCTATTTATATCGATTAAAGATTATTTCATGACGTTGATTATCTGTGGCCATTATACTGTAATAATTTATGACACAACAATTTACAAGCTACCGAATTTTACTGTGTTTCAAACCTCAAGAGTAGCATTTTTGGCTTTTTCATCAACAACTGCTTTCTTTAGTACCGTTATTTGACCGCGTTGCTGAATAACATTCGCATAACAAAATTTAAGGTTAATAATGGCATTAAAGATATGACTGAGAAGACTTTGATAATAATCTATTTTTCTGCAGCGTTTCTAGATTACATGATAAATCTGAATATAAATCTGGGTGGTCTTACATTATAGAATTATAAAAATAATGTTATAAGTTAATAAATTCAATTTAGAACGTAAATTAATATAGAATAGTCAGAATACTCGAATATATTTATAACTGATCTCATTAGCTCATGACAACACATAATGTAAATTAAATATCTTACGAGTCTTATTGAATATTTTATTCATTATATTTGAAAGTTTCATGTATAATGTTTCAGTGCATCCAATGCTAGTTAAAACTGTGATCTAAAGTAGCCTACTTCAATATGATAAATATGTATGAGGCGTCGCTTTATACTTCGCAAAATGTAAACTGTACATAAAATTCGCAACCGTTTAGCATAAATTTCTATACCACTATTTCTGGCCGAAATAGAAAGATATTCTGGTATATTAAATTAATTAAACATATGTATTCTGACTAGCTATTCTTTAGCTTCTTTTCACGTATTGGTGCGAATATCATGTACTATTGTGGCAATATAGTACGGGCATACTATTCTTTAGGCATTTAAGTATTACTGCTCACATTAACTAATTGGCATTCTTAATGGTCAACTTATATTACACCATTTGATAGACATCATTTTAGTTTGATACGCATATTCAATTATTTAATGTCTCAAATATTATATTACATCTGGATACTTTGTGATAGCCTAATTATCAAATTACAGTCGTAAAAGGTATCATACTAATCAATTCGATTTCTGGAAGCATTTCTATGACGAGCAAGCAGCTATTCTATGTAGTCCTATGTACTGACAGTTGCTGCGCTTGAATTGGCGATCGACTCGTGTGTGACTACAACGCAGAAATGTAGAGTACAGCTATAGGTCGACATAAAAGAAGTTAATGGAACTGTAAAGTGAGCATACCTATGCTTTCCTAAGAAAATCAGTACATTGTCAAGCGCTACCGTAGTTTCAAACTAACTGCGGTTGGGGAAAATTATCTATAGCCATCAACTACCGCCGTATTCAATAGAGATTAATATTACGTTGACGGTTGTGGAAATATACTAGTTATAATACTCATACAACTGTTGGGCGTTTAACATGTCACAACTTTGATTTTGTTCTATGTTATACCAGCTTAAGGTTAGTTAATAAAAGTTGCAAAAAGAATGGTATTTATTTTATTTTGACGAACCAGACTTCAATTGGTTAAACTAAGATCGATATTACTTACTTTCCTCTTACTGTAATTACATACTGCACTTGCATACTCCAAACGTGGTGCTATCGACGAAGTGTGGTGTTTTGTACAGTATACAGCGTGGTACGACAGATATTGGTAGTTGAAAGTTCTAATTTGTAGAATCAATCTACTTTAATTGATTCCATGAATTTAGAAGATGGTATACCTTGATATAAGATACATTGCGATCTGTAGTCCTATTTTATATTACAGTGTACTGTATTTTGACTTATTGTACTTGTTATATTATTAAGACGGGCCTTAGCTAAGTATGATAATATTGATGCAATACACCCCCATTAACATTGATAGAAATCCTATACCTTTGCGTATTCTTGTAATAGCTTCTGATACTTCTGATTTACATCAGTAGAACTCATGATGGCTGAAGTATCTAGGCGGATTTCAGACTGTTTTGTAGTATCTTATAATCGACTTTCAGAGATGGAAATAGTTGTTTCGGTTCCCTAGGTGCTATGGCAATTCAGATTTGGAGATGGCTCAGAGACAACTTACCGCATCTTTGCTGCGTTCCACTTCAGGCCTAGATACAGTACGCGTACACGTCGAGTACAGTATAGTATTAGTGAGTTACAGTACTGTATACTGTACAGTAAAGACTCAAAGTACTGTACTGTATAGTAAAGACCCACAGTACGCTACAGTACATGTACTGTAAGCGCATATCAATACGTCATCGACTATACTGCAGCTATCGACGGCACTAGAGACCCTCCATGAGATAGAGGGTTTCTAGACGGTACCAGTGTCGAAGTGGGCGGAGTACAGTACACTCAGTAGAGTACTGGTAACTTATGTACTGTACACTGTACACTACAGTAGAGCACAGTACTTTGTGAATTAATTAATAAATTTAAATTATTTAATTTATATACAGTATACAGATAATTAAGAAATATCCATCAAAAAGTGAAAAAAGGAGTACTACTCCAGGCCTATATACTGTACAGTGTACAGTACAGTACTGTACGCGTACACAAAGAGTACTGTACAGTACAGTACAGTACTGTACTGTATAGTACTGTATTAGTGAGTTATAGTACTGTACACTAGTGTACAGTACTGTACAGTAAAGACCCACAGTATACTACAGTACATGTACTGTAAGCGCATATCAATACGTCATCGACTACAGTACTGTACTGTACAGTATACTGCAATGTACAGTACTGTACAGTACTGCAGCTATCGACGGCACGAGAGACCCTCTATGAGATAGAGGGTCTCGAGACGGCACCGGTGTCAAAGTGGGCGGAGTACAGTACACTCAGTAGAGCACTGGGAACTTACTTAACTACTGTATGTACTGTACTGTACTTTGTGCATTAATGAATAAATTTAAATTATTTAATTTATACTGTATATACAGTTAATTCAGAAATATCCATCAAAAAGTAAAAAAAAGATGGACTAGTTCCAAGTAACTAATAAATGACTTATCACTGTGCCTACGTATTTAAGTCTGATTTGCGTTCCAGGTAGCTACTAATATTAAGTCGAATAATGTGATATCTAGCAAAATTAAAACATCGACAGGTGTAATTCTGAGAGGATTCTCTTGACCGCCGACTCACTTAATTGTTATCATAAAGAGAGATATCGTTCGAGCTAGAATTCTACAATATCTTGTAGGCTTGTAGAACGAGCTTTGAAGTGATATTTCGAACACTTGTATCAACTTTATTTATTTTAAATTATAATATTCATATCTTTATGTTATTCCTCTAATACATTAACCGCTGATCTTAGTTCATTAATTTATAGTTAACAGCATTGCTAGTTATAATTACGGCATTATAATAATCGTCAAACAGCCAGCCCTTCCCGCTAGATTTACAAACCGCGCTTTATACAAGTATTGCGGATATCTCTACATACTGTGTTTATAATTTGATAACCATTATTTGTGTTATACCCATACAATGTCCTGTACATACTCCACCTAAAAATGAAGTATGCGATTATAATAAAATGCATAGTATTATTCATTCTTTATTCTTGCATTTGAATATAAATAATTGCATTCCTAATTTTATGCATCATTCCTGCATGCTCTAAATAATCATCGATTCAAAAGATTCCATTTTCTGTATATTTGAATAAATACAGCAAAATAATATGCACTTGTAAAGTATTGTCAAGCCGTTAGAGGACCATACAAAGTGGAAATACATAAGTGACTTTAACCTAAAACGATGTGGAACGCAGTTCTACGAGTTCTATAGGTTGCAAGTTTATGTATAAAGCATGAATTTAAAATTTTGTAAATTAGAATGGAATAACATATTATTTTGTAAAATCGGAAGTTATATCTGCCAACAACAACAGATCGGATTTTATAGTGACTGATAACTTAATCATAAATCGTTACCCACTTCACCTAGCATCTACATCAATATAATTAAGCTTAATCTTATAATTTTTTTAGGGGATTTTTTATGACTAATGGAGTTCCAGAAATTTCGATTTTTGTATATTCGTGTATCTTAACTCAACATGTTACCCTCGTAATGTTATACTGTATATTAACTCGGTTTTTTGGTTGGCTTAAGCAATGAAAATCCAATTGATTTTTGAAATGTTATAATTTATGACTCGTAAATCATGAACGCCGTATGTGCGTATCAATTACTGTACAATAACTTAAATATCAACCGAAACTGCAAAAGATGACGTACTTAGGATAACAGTATCACAATAATCGATTTATCAGCTTCATTCTAAATCATTATTCATTAATTACTGTAATTAATGAATGAATGAAATCTCATAAATTACATATAGAACTAATTATTTTGTTATTAATATTATACTACTAGTGTATGCCCACGAACTCTGTTCGTTGGTTGTGGTTATTTAAAGTTGTACTTTATTCGATAACTTCGTCAGTATTATTTATTGTACTATACTGAAAATTTTCTAACCACTTCGTATGTACAGTACAATATAGAATGAATGTGCTTGCTCCAGGGGCCAGTCGGTATGATGTCAACGTGCGCGTCACTCAAGAGCACGTGACAGTCAGTGATGGAAGCTACAAAATCAGCTCTTACGCAGTCTGTGCTGTACGGTGTAGTGTAATGTTACAGTAGTTGAGTAATGAAGCAGAACCAGGAAGAGGCCTCCGAACTTCGGAGTACAGTACAGCAAAAGTTGAACTCCGACACAATGTACACTACTGGGCGGTCAGCTAGACCTGTCGGCCGTCTTGATCCGGAAAAACAAGGGTGGGGTAGATGGATGAAATGTTTACGTATTTATTTTACCGAACTTACAGTATGTATATTATTTTTTTGGAGATATTGTGCTGTTCTGTACTAAGGTGTTTCAGATCGAACTAGTGCAAAGAATACACTTTAGGGCTTGATATCCCTTCATATTTTTATAATATCAGATAATTATAATTATTACTGTATTTTGCTACTCAACAGAGTCTACTGTGCTTGTTATTTGGTGCTGTTGGGACTTGGGAGTGAGGATTTTACCAATGCTCTGCAGTGCGACTGTTCGTCATTATTGCCACTAGTAAGCACCAACAGCATTTCAGTGTGTAGTGCACGCCTGTGTTTGGATTAACTCAAATGGCTAGTGTATTAGCTACTAAGCACATGTATTTAACTCTAGGCCTTGGGTTTCAACGAGCTCGCTAGTTGTAGGAGAATTTAGTTATGCGTATACTCGTATGCTTATCGCTAAGGTTAGTCATGAAGTACGGGGATATTATCATTAATTAAATAAAAAAATAAAAATAAATATACCGTGCAGTATAATAAATAAACAAACATAGAATTATAATAAAAATAAGTGCATTTCTAGGAGCATTGGTCGCGGTTACTCCACGCGGGACTTGTCCAAGTGCAGTTGTAAAATGTTCATAAAATTTTATAAGGCACAGCACAGCAATAATATACACATATAATCAGAACTTTGAAATCGGAATGTTAGCTCTGTCTTTACAGTAAATAAATTGTTGGTATTACCTTCGTTCTAATGTTCTGCTCTTCTAACAGATATGGCAGTTAATTAATTGATTAAGAATTAGAATAATTATCATAATTATTAATAAGCGATAAATACTAAAGTGTTACTATATGCTGTGTTACTACTGTTCCATCTTTAATGTATGCTGTAATCTCGAATTTGTAATGACAAAGTTTTCCAAGTGTAAATTTAAAATATGCGTAGTTTGAATTAAAATAAAATTTTAAAAATTCTACAAAATTTCGTCTCAAGAAGCAGGCGCACACGTGAAAAAGTACAGTACTGCACTGTCTTGACAATGTGATCTTCAAATTTCGGACAGTTACTACTGTATGTGCGTCGTGATATACTGAAATTAAAAAGTTTTACAGTCCTAAATCCTATGATATGGCTGAAAGCATGATCGGATACTCTTATAATGGAGAATATAGTGAGCACCGGGATAATTACAATCCTTCATTTGTTGCATTTTTCAGTACAATATACTAAAGGTATCAAAATGCAAAAAAAGCAGTCAGTAAGCAGCAATAAAGCTTGTTTTTATGAAACTATTTGGTAATTTTTTGATTCATACTACAGTAGTACACCATGGAGACATGGATGTACAGTATTTCACTGTCAATAGTTATAGTCAATACAGTAATAATATTATAATCATTAGTAATAAAATTTTAAATAATAATAATTTTTAATTATTTGTTAAATCAGCTTTTACAGTCCATAATACAGTGCTAAGAGGTTGGTGATTACTGTACTGTACTGTACAGTACAGTGTACACTGTACAGTACAGTACGCTAGTGCAGTTCAGGGTTCGCTACAGTGCATTGAAGTCAGTGCAATTCCACATAGTGGATAGTACCGTGCAGTAGTGTAGCGTACTGGGTGATGTGCAAGGTCAAATTAGTGATGGAGCGAAGAATTTTGAGTATGCATGAACTAGTAATTCTCACATTGGCTGAATGTCGATCATCCTTACTGTACCGCCCATTATATCCCTAGCACCGCCCAAGCCAAGAAAACGTGACAAAAGAACAGCCATTTAATCGCATATGGTGGCAGCTTATTGTCTTCGTAAGTGATTACATATTGTGGCCTGTCGAAAGCTGATTTGCAAATGCATTTCAATATGTTGTTTTGCTTGCGCAACAATCAAAACAAAGATGAGAGCAAGCAACATCGCATTAATTATCGGCCTTCATTTGCATATTCATGACTAGTTCGGTCACTATAGCAACTACATTAGCAGCCAATCACCGACACGTCTGACGTTATCATGATTAATTAAGTAAAAACTGAATGCCAATCAGATCTTCGCTGGCCAATCGTGGTAAACGTGATAGGGCATCTTTCAACACATTAATGTGTGTGTATCTGGCGGCTAAACCTTGTAGCGAGACCGAAGGAAGATGGCAGCCCCTTCCAATCATTATAGCGTGACTGTTTCTTCTACGGCTTCTACGAATGATCCAAGAATGGCTACGCCAATAAATGTTCAGAGTCAATTCGCACAAGTGCATAAAGTAGTTCAATTTCAGGATCCTAATCAACAAGTACAAGCTAATGTTGTCGGTGATAGAATGGGAGGCAGCCGTATGCCTCCGCCTCAACCGTGGCCTTTACCGGAAAGCGGCGGCCAAGTTCCTTGGCCAGTAACTACAGCTACTTCTCAAAATTTAATCGATATCAAACCGCATAGGCATGAAGATGGTCAAGTAACTATGGCTGATCCTATACCTTTGCATGCTCGCCCTCAATTAGTCCCAGCACATGCGCATCCAGGTATGATGGAGCATCCCCGCTGGCCTACAGGACCTGCTGCAGGACAAGTTCATCCTGATCAGAGATCGCATCTAAATGCCAATGCACAAATTGCTTATCCTATTAATGGTTGTGTACCTGGCCAAACGATGCCGTCTCATGTTGGTCCTCCACCACCACATATGAGAGAACAACGTGAGAACGATAAGCCAGGTAATGAGAATCAATCGGAAGACACACCCACATCAGACGACCTAGAACAGTTCGCTAAGCAATTCAAGCAGAGGAGAATCAAGTTAGGCTACACACAAGCTGATGTTGGCCTTGCTTTAGGTAGCTTGTACGGTAATGTTTTTAGCCAGACAACGATCTGTCGTTTTGAGGCTTTGCAACTTAGCTTCAAAAATATGTGTAAATTGAAACCGTTACTGAACAAATGGCTTGAACAAGCCGATAGCAATAATAGTAACCCAAGTGCTGTTGATAAAGTAGCAACGCAAGGAAGGAAGCGTAAAAAGCGTACCTCTATTGAAGTAGCTGTAAAAGGAGCCTTAGAAAATCATTTTCTTAAACAATCTAAGCCATCTGCACAAGATATTGGTTCATTAGCCAACACTCTACAATTAGATAAAGAGGTTGTGCGTGTATGGTTCTGTAACAGGAGGCAGAAAGAGAAACGACTTAATTCAGCAATGTCAGGTAATGGCGAGGATTCACATTTATTGGTGGAGTCACAGATGAATCAGTAATTGAAACAAAAAAGCACTTCAACCTATTACTTTAAATTGGGAAATTCATTTGATTCGCTCACTCTTTTATCTTTCGAAAGTTGCTGCTACTACTACAGTGAATTAGTAAGTTGGTAAAACGAAAATTTGACGAATGAATGATAGCTTACAGATGAAGCATTCTATGAACCGATTTAATCAATGAAAGTGCTGTATGTAGTACCGTACTTGTTTTGTGTTATTTTTTCTAGAGTATATTGTACGTAATTAAGCTCTGTTAAATTTTTCGCTAAACATCGTCAGTAATGTACTTGTACATTGTCTATTATCTAAGAATATTATTAATGTAGAGTTTCTACTATCTAGTTTAACCTGCATGGCAGTTTTCGTGTACTGGTGTCTAGTTTTTGAAGATGGCTACGAAAGAATTTTTTTATGAACTTCAGTTATACGATAATAGCCTAACGACTACTATACCGTACAGTTGGCGCTTTTTGTGATATTACCTTTTTTATGTAGACCAAATCGCTTTTTAATACATGTCATTAACCGTGGAAAAGATGAACGAAATGTAGTCGTTTTCGTTGTTTCTGATGATATCAGTTGATCATAGCCTAACTTCCTCATCTTTTGTTATCCTGTATGATCTACTAAGAATATAATTTTGTTGATAGATAAAATAATTATGTCAGCACTGTATTGTCACTGTACAGTCTGTATTCTAGTCGGCGTTTGTGCAGTGAAATGTAAAGATACTGTATCATAAATGGTAAATGTAAAATATAAAAACAGCCAGTGCAGTCCGCTAGCACCGTCAATGATTACCTATTTGAGAGCTATGTCGAATAATCGAAACGATCATACTGTACTATGAGTTTTTGTTTTCATAAAGGGTCGACTTTTGTATCGTGATATCATTCATATCTGTGATAGTGTTGTGTTATAATGTCACATTGATACTGTACGCGTATATAAAGAATGCTGTATTGTGTCTAATTTTTATTTTACCCTTCCTGCCGTCGTTTTTATTTTTAAGCTGTAGAAAAAGTGCAGCGCAGTATAGTATACGTATAGCTGTACTATACTACTAACATTTTTGTTTCAATTGCCTCGTCGCAAGGGTATTATTCATCAATGTGGCTTATAATTTCTCTTGGACGATTGTACATAGGTATTCGAGATGTAAAAGTAGCAACGCTAACTTTGACCAATTACTGTATCTGTAATGTAGTTTCACTATAATTTCAGATATGCCCTCAAAGAACGATCTGCCACTTTACTCTGTACTTATTCAGTTGCAGTTACATTAGTGTACCTATAGACGAATGCTTCTCACTGTGATACAGTGCGACATTAAGCGTTGTACTGCAGGTTGCTGATGTAAATGATGACAGCATGTTCTGTTCTTACATTCTTATCAATTAAACAGCAATAAAATGAAGAATTGCAATCTGCAAACTGACTAAAATTATACACTGCCCTACAGTACAGTAGCATGTACGTAGTGCATTTTTTAATCTCCAGTTCATTAATAGGTATCGGTTATTACCGTTCGTGAGGGTATATCTGCAGTGATTACTATTCTGCTGCGATGATTACAATTTTAAAATTATAAATGAACAAATAACTACTGTAATGAGTAATCGTTTTCATAGAGCATTACTGTATCTGTTATTGTATTTGTTACTACAGATTTTTTTTAAGTCTGCTTACGGCACCGATAAAGATATACATCTTGATCTTATTTTCAATAAAGGCATCTTACTACCTAAATTTGTTACGCTTGCAAGATTTTGCCGTGATGATAGTCCAATTATTATATGTTTGAACAATGGTTTGATACGCATACCACTACTTGGTCGTAATTCTACGTGTGGCCACTTGTCTTCCTAATCACTAATCAGTTGTTATCAAAACAGGATTCTGGCATTACGCAATCTCCGTCTGCCGTCACGAGTTATTCTTGTAAAAGAGCAAAGTGAGGCTGACTCCATCAATGCTATTTACATTACAGTTAAGACTTCAGAGGCTCTTTTCTTTTGCCTTCTGCACTAAGTACAGTACTACCATCGTGATGGTGTTACAATGCAGTGTGTATATTGGTACCTTATTTAATTAATCTAATTTAACAGTAAATGGGAAATATCTGACCTGCAGTAAAAAATGAAATGGCTCACCAGCCATAATTCTTCCTTCGAAGCCTCAGTTTTTACTGTACTGTAAAGTGTACAGTACTTTGCACACGGCGTACTGAGCAGAGACTGTACTGTGCTACAGTACTGTACAGTACAGTACAGTATAGTCCTTCGTTATCGAGTTAGGCTTGCCACACCTTTGAATTGGCTAACTGTACAGTACAGTACAGTACTGTACTGTGTTAGGTCCTGTACAGTACACTGTACAGTGTACAGTACAGTACCATACTCAACTGCAGTACTGTAGAGACTCTTTATAAGAGACTACAGTTTTATTAGCCAGTTCAGTACAGTAGTTACTGTAACTTGTCTGTGTTCTCATTGAACCGAATTTTATTAGTCATTCATCAAGTTAAACTCATGCATAAGCTGCTTACGAAATATGCTTACATGAAAACTGATTCATCAGTATATATACTGTACGGTAGAATTACCGAAATATCAAAATGAGATCAATAAAGGTTGTACAATAAATAGCTATCCATAACGGCAAGAAGATTTACAGTACAATGTGTACACTGTACAGTACTGTACAGTAGTAGTCTATATCATCCGAGCTTGTAAGTCTACAGTGAAAAGTCATATTCGCTACAGTACGAGTCACGCCCATCCCGCCATGTATTTTAAACACTGCTGTACTGTACTGTACAGTACAGTACAGTACCGGACAGTACAGTACTGTACACTGTACAGTCGTGTACTGTACGGACTGTATTTTAGCGTTCAGTATTATAAGCAAAGACTTCTGGGAATCAGGTCCTTTTGCCCTGCTGGCTGTTTCTACGATAGAAAAGAAAAATGGTAGGTATCAAGATCATCGTGAGGTGGAATCATCTGTTTTATATCGTTAACATCGTTCATTTAATCCTCTTTTTATCTGTAAATTTGATCGTATCGTACATTTTTTTTAAAAGTTATGATGATAGCAATGTATTTTTAAATTGTAAAACGTTTTTATAGCACCGTTTTAAAGTGCGTGTCGTTTGTTTCAGTTCAATACGGTAGACAACCTAACGTGGTTCAGTCGACTCTCCACTGTGTTAAAGTAGAAGATATAGTTTGTTCTAGTCCACTATACTGCATTAAATTCGATGTGTATCTGGATCTAGTTTTAATTTTCAAGTTATTTCTAAATTTTACATACAGCATCTTTTACATCATGCTGAGTGCAGAGAATTTCAAAATCACTTGATATGGCTTGAAATAAGGTGTTACGGTACGCGTATACTTTTATTAATAGAGCGCCATTTGTAATTGAACTCATTTAGGCACGAGGCCCAAAGAAGCACTTGAAGCGTCTTCATGCGCCTAAGCATTGGATGCTTGATAAGCTTTCAGGATCATTTGTGAGTAGATTTATCATCTAATGATAGTTCGATTCTTAATTAATCTTTGTCAGTAATCACGATGGCTGTGTTTCTTCATGATTTTACAACTGAGTGGGCAGACCAAAGCGTGTACGAGTATCCGGCTTTCAGCTCAGTATTGCAATTTACTGTAAAACTACGGATACTGTAGTTTAATATTACAAATTGTTTTAGATCATCAATTAGTAATATTACAATATTTGTTACCTGGGTTGTACAGTATAGGCAATAAGCTGCATGAAGACACTATTGTGATATAAATGAGCTGATTACGAAATCATCCATTCACGGCTGGTATCATTCACTATTATAAATATTACAGTAAACTATGTACGATAGAGTACAGCATACATACTGTACGTAATGTATAAAGTAGTTCAGTTTTGATCTATTTTTGCTCTATACACTATTTTATGTCCCTGGCAGTTCTACTATACCGTATTCATAGAGTTTGTATTTATACACAGTTGTAAAGTAGTTACCATACTATACTCCTTTAGTAGACTCTCGTGGTATGCTGAACTAATGGTTTGCAACTTTACACTGCTCATAGAATCGGTTCATTTGCAAACTAAAGTTAGACTAGATCTCGAGATCCACAATGTAGTTTATTTCATAGCGAATTTATCAAGCTTGCAGGTCTTTAGCTTCCATCAATGAATTATCAGTTTTAGAAAGCTGAGATGACAAGCATATTTATGCATACGTATACGATAGTTATAGCTAATCCCTAGGCAATAAATTTTACCGATTGTCCAAATACTATGTCGTATTTACAGTAAACAAACACATGCTTACAACAAAGTTCTGTCGTTGAAATTTTAAAAATTTCTGATTAAACTATGTGGATTACTTAGCTGATAAACTAATGCTTTATGCGCTTACTATTTTAGGCTCCTCGCCCGTCTTGTGGTCCGCATAAATTTCGTGAATGCTTGCCCTTAGCTATTTTTATGAGAAATCGTTTGAAATATGCGTTGACATATGATGAAGTAAAGAAAATCGTCAAGCAGCGTCTGATCAAGATTGACGGAAAAGTTCGCACGGACATCACCTATCCGGCTGGGTTTATGGGTGAGTATTTCGTAGCATGGTTTGTTTATATAAGTTGCATTACACTCTTTACTGCGAAATATTGCCTTAATTTATACTACCTTGTATAATAATTAAAATTTATAAGCGCTTAGTACCCGCGATATACATTATGTTGTACTGTAATTGTATAGTATATGGATATAGCTTTCCAGATATATTTATGGTTATTTAGTCAAGATACTAGTTAAATACGTAGAATAGTAATTGATTAATCTTTATACTAATGTTAACAATTACATGATTGATCCCTTTTCCTAGATGTAATTGCTATTGAAAAAACTGGAGAAAACTTTCGTTTACTTTATGACGCTAAAGGTCGATTTACTGTTCACCGCATTACGCCTGAGGAAGCATCTGTAAATATGATCATAGTTACAGTTTTTCGTGATATGATTGGTAGGTTATAGCTCTTGGAATTAATTTTATAATTTTTAATCATTAGTACAAGTTATGCAAGGTGAAACAACTTCAAATTGGCGCGAAGGGTATCCCATATGCAGTAACCCATGACGCTCGTACTATTCGTTATCCTGACCCATTAGTTAAAGTGAATGATACCATCAAGGTTGACCTTAAATCTGGAAAAATAACCGACTTTCTCAAATTTGACAGTGGTAATCAAGTTATGGCAATTGGCGGACGTAACATGGGTAGAATTGGGGTTATTACTCATCGTGAACGACATTCTGGATCTTTTGACATCGTTCATGTCAAAGATGCCCAAGGGAACGCCTTTGCTACGCGATTGACTAATGTGTTCGTAATCGGCAAGGGTACTAAGCCTTACGTTTCTTTGCCTCGTGGTAAAGGTATTCGTCTGACAATTGCGGAAGAACGTGACAAACGTTTGCAAGGGAAGCAATCAAATATGTAGATACTTATAAACTGTGTTAAATTTTCAATAAATATCGATTACCTGATGACTGGCACGTTAGTATGGCTATAATATTGTTCAACGTAATCCAAAGTTGGTGATTATGATGGTATTTTAGTGTTCACTTTTCTATCATTTCAACATTGAATGATTAGTCTGTCAATGAGTTATGCGATTGACTGAAATTAGGACTCTTACTCTCAGTTACAATCATTTCTTAGTAAGATCACCGGGTACTGTAATAAGTGTACACCCGAAGTAGAGTGGTAGCACTAATGTGAAATATAACTTGTCTCTTTTGCATTGTGCTAATATGCTCCAGTCCAGATATGACTGTATAATATCGATTAATATTATTATCAAGAGTCTCATTGGCACGACATAATATATGGGTTCGGTTAGTTATACAGTGTATATAAACTGAATAGCAATAGTAATGTGTAAGTATTTTATATATTTACTGGGCTATTGCAAATTGTGAATTAGGAGGTCGAGAAGCGATAGGTTGTTGAGCTAGTACCGTAGAGGTAAAAGCTTTTTTTACTTGTATGGCTACTACTACATACTATGCAATTCAGCATAAGCGGCATCAAAGTGAGTGAATAGCGAGCGAATCAACACTGTAAGCCTTGTGTAAATTATGAGCAAAGCGGCATGTCGATTGTACACTGTACAGAACCAATGCATTTAGGTATCCGTGATTTGGCACTACGAAAGATAACTAGGAAACTCGAGTGGATCAAGCCAATGAGCAAACGTTTCTTGTCGTCATGTACAGTACTGTACTATATACATTAGTTATTTCCATGTGACCTATCTAAAAATGCCTCCGAAACTCCTTTCTACTTGTATTCTACTGTACTTGTCTAAGCCAATTTGCCAAGTTTTATGGAAATGAACTAAGATGTTGGAAAAGTGTTTGATTCATTTGCATAGGCACTAGCAGATATGTTTGGACAAGTACTGCACATTGAAGATATACTCATCTACTCATATACAGTATAGCCGTTTCAGCGGCATTTCTGGATAATCGTATGTCATAGGGAAATGACTGGATGTAGTCAGGGGCTTTTGAAAATGCGGATTTTCTTAGAAGCCTTAGATGCAGTGGATACATTAAAATGCGAAATCATCTGGATGGCTGTTCGGTGCTCAGTGTGGCATGGTCTGAACCTCTAGAACTGGAGGTCCATCATCCATGAGATTAGAACTGTCGTCAACTATAGAATGCACTGGAGAAAGGTTTTTCTCACGTGCAACAGCGACTGCAGGTGTATACTGTATAGTACACTTGTTGTATACAGTACAGTAGAGGGTCTCTAGTATACTGTACAGTACAGTAGAATCAATGCAGGTAAAAGAAAAAAAATCTTTCCTTCTCGAGTACAGTACAGTACATTATACGGTAAAAACAGTACACTGTACGGTATACTATAGTACTGTACATTATACTGTACGGTACTATACTGTACTGTCCTGGACCGTGCCGTACCGTACTATACTGTAGTGTACAGTACTGTACAGGTCTGCCATACTGTACAGTACTGTACTGTACAGTACAGTATACAGTACTGTAGAACCAATACAGTACAGTACAAGTAAAAGAAAAAAAATCTTTCCTTCTCGAGTACAGTACTGTACTGTACTGTACAGTACGTTATACGGTGAAACACAGTACAATGTACGGGATTATACAGTACATTGTACGGTACCATAGGTACTGTACCGCACCGTACAGTGTACAGTACACTATCACGGTATGACCACGAGGGGTTGCACAGTACAGTACTGTCAAAAAGTCGAAAATTGCTGGACAGAATCCAGTACAGACTTTACGGTCAGAAAACGTGGAAGATCGCGCGTTACCTTTAAGCACATTTCTTTGGCATTCTCTGCTGTATCAATTGATTCAGAATAGGAAATTTATTGCAGAAGTAAAATCATATAAAACGCCAGAGAAATACTGCGAAAATGGCTCTTCATATACCTCGTGGGATGTTACAAACTATGATGAAAGATGGCGCAAAGGTAAAATGAAATTTTGCATTCAAGAAAAGTCTGATAGTGTGCCAATATTACCTGAAAATGACAAATTGGAGACCAGTTGACTGAGATAGATATACTTAGATATTACTACTAAAAAATATCATTCGATAGTGCTATCCTTACAATGATACAGTCATAAATTATAGGATGACTTTAAGTATGATAGTCCACTATGGAGTGCAGAAGAAAGTTGGATGTAGAGGTATTGATCGATGGATATCGTAGACTCGACTAAGGTGGTCTTTGACAAATTGGAGAGGTAGCCGTACGCTATACTGTAGTTACTTTTCACGAAGTGTATTCTGCGATACTGTACTAGATAGACAGCCTTGTAGTCCAGTTCTTCCACCGATCTGCTGCCTAGTGACGCTTTATCCAGCGATAAAGTTATAAAATTTCTTACTTTATACATCGCTTTCAAAGAGTCATGATATACGATTATGTAGTAAACAACGTATAGAAGTAAGATAAATGAAAGATATGTAATTGGGTCATACAATTATTCTAAATTGACATTTTTGATGTAGTTCATCTGATGTTCAAAGCACTATTGAAATAAATTTGAATTTATTTTCATCTGTTCACCTATATTTGAGGCATAAGCAATGCTGTACTGACTTTATTCTCCTATAGTATAGTACAGTAATTAACTCATGGCTTTTATAATATCAATTTCCAGCATTTTAGTGGCTTTGATGAGGCTATCTTGCGCAATTTAAATGCCGCTAAAGAATTAGCGCGCATGACGCGGACTTCGTACGGCCCAAATGGGATGAATAAAATGATTATTAATCATATCGAAAAATTATTCGTTAGTAACGATGCCGCAACCATGATTAAAGAAATGGAGGTAAGTTCGTAAGATATTCTCAAATTAATTTTTATTTAGTTTTCTAATTATACTTATTCAATGCTAATTCCCTTGTGTGCTAATTAGGTTCAACATCCTGCTGCAAAAATGCTTGTGTATTCTTTACAAATGCAGGAGCAAGAGGTAACCGATCACACACAGTACTTTATCTCCAATATCAATTACTTGCCAAACAAAAACGACTTTTGTTCTCGCATAATCGTTTTAGATTGGAGATGGAACTAACTTCGTAATCATATTTGCTGGAGCGTTATTGGAGCTAGCAGAAGATTTACTAAGAATGGTACGTTGCAAAAAACAGTCACAACGATACAGTACACTAGTTGACGTATGTTCGACAGTATCGTCAAACTGAAAGAGTACGCTGTTTTCTCTTGCTACTGTAAATCAACGCACTATTTACTGTACATTACTAAATTAAGCAAACTTTGTATGGTACCGTGCATCAGATTGAATTATGATTATTTTCATCTTTGTTTTGATAGGGTTTATCACCAACCGAGATTATTGAAGGGTATGAAATGGCATGCAAAAAAGCGATTGAAATATTGCCTGGTAACCAATTGCCGTTTTGACAATTTGTGGCTTCATTAGTGTTCCATTTATGATAACGTAGAAATTTAACATTGGGAATTTACTTTAATCATATCTTTTCTCTAGATCTTGTTTGTGGTAAGGTATCAAATCTTCGTGATGAGAGTGACGTGGGTAACGCTATCAGAACTTCTGTGGCAAGTAAACAGGTAAATTATAACGATATTACAAGAGATTGTTTGAATAGGAACTAAGGTCTTTGTTCTATTTTATTTTTAGTATGGTTATGAAGGTTTTCTATCTGATTTGATTGCTAAAGCCTGTAGTAAGTTGATGGATAATTGAATGTATCCACCTGTAACTGTAGTAAAATTGATAACGTAAACTAGGACAGTTGTTGTCGACAGACTCGATACTATTAGTATATTTACTTTTTAATTTGTATTTTTCAAGTCAGTACAGTTGGAGCTAGTGATCGTGTTCTCTTCAACGTGGATAATGTCCGGGTGGCCAAAATATTAGGATCGGGAGTTCTCAGATCTAGTGTTCTTCGAGGAATGGTATTTAGAAGAGGAATTGAAGGCAAGGGAGAAAGTTTTTAAGATATTTACAACCCACGGACTTTTTTAAAATTCTAACTAAATGCAATGTTTTTGTTATACTGCTTATTAGGTGAAATTAAAGAATTGAAAAACGCTAAAGTTGTAGTTTATTCTTGTCCAGTTGATATTAGTCAAACTGAAACCAAAGGCACTGTACTATTGAAGTCAGCCGACGAACTATTGGAATTCAGTAAAGGGGAAGAGACTATTCTTGAGGCAGTATGTATACTGTTATGTAGTCCTTATAAAATAGTAGTGATGAATGAGTAGATTATTATAATTTTTTGGTCTGCGCGCAATTATTTTCTAAATATCTGTATTCTATTACTTTGAAATGTTTGGTTATTAGCAAATCCAAGCAATTGCTAACACTGGATGTAATATTGTTGTTTCTGGCGGTAAAGTTGGTGAAATGGCTCTTCACTTTTTGAATAAATTTAAAATTATGGTTGTAAGGTAAAAGAATACAGTTACATTATTGATTGATTTCTTTATTGACAGTCATTATAAAGGCTTGTATAAATTTGTAACTTCTACAATTATAATCTCTACAGAATCCCTTCTAAATTTGACCTTCGACGATTGTGCCGAACTGTAGGAGCAACTGCATTACCAAAAATTGTAATATACCTTTGCAGTCATTTCTTATTGCTGTACTGGTCACTTCGTTAGCACGTATAACTTCATGTCTCGTTCTATTATTTAGATGCCGCCTACAGCGGATGAATGTGGCAGTTGTGATCGAGTTTATTTAACCGAAATTGGCGATAATACTGTTACAGTATTTGATCAATGTAATTTAATATATTGTAGCGCTATCTATCGTTATATTCATCAATTTTCTGCACTCTATTGCAACGTAATTTTATTTATTTTAAATAGCGAGTGATAGTGTAGTATCAACTATCGTTATTCGTGGTTCTTCTGACAATATCATGGATGATGTGGAAAGATCAATTGACGATGGTGTCAATACCTACAAGGCTTTGACGAAGGTTTGAATGTTATCCTAATGATTATGTTACTTAATATTCTATATTACTATTAACAATAAAAGTAAACCCATTGCGTTTAAATCTATAATTACCGATTTTCCCTCGCATTCTTAGATTGGTTTTATCTGATGTGATAGTTATAAATCTAATTTATTCATACACGTAGGATCCTCGATTGGTACCCGGGGCTGGTGCAACAGAAATAGAGTTAGCGAAGGAAATTTCATCTTACAGTGAAACGTGTCCTGGTTTAGCTCAATACGCTATAAAGAAATTTGCACAAGCCTTGGAGGCGCTTCCAAGAGCGCTTGCCGAAAACTCTGGCGTCAATGCCAATGAAGTTATTTCTAATTTATATGCAGCCCATCAAACAGGCGATAAGGCTAGTGGTTTTGATATTGAGGTAAGTTGATTTGGTATTGGGTCATTTTGGCACATTCTCTAGCTGTGGATTGCAATTCTGTGCATTCTAACATTCGCAAATGTGCAACAGTTTTATCGAACTTTATATTAGCAATTGCGTTTATATAGCGCATTTTGTCAGTCAGAGTTCGGAAAACTCTATCTTTCCCATTAATAAGAGATGCTTTAAATTTTCTAGACGGGAAAAGCAGATGTAAAAAACGCAACTGAGTGCGGTATTGTTGATTTGTATCTTGTTAAACATTGGGGACTAAGATTTGCCACAGATGCGGCAGCTACTGTTCTTCGAGTTGATCAGGTAACAAAAACATGCATTATCATTTGACTATCTCATATTTTATATAATGCTAACAAAGTTAAAACTGTGCTTCATATAAAATGGGATAGATCTTCATGTCAAAACCAGCAGGTGGACCGAAGCCACCAGAAGCGAAAGATCGAGACGATGATTAACCTCCTTTTTAACTAATATTTGTAATAATCTAAATTTATTCGTATTCTACATCAATCTAAAGATAATCTTCTCTTTGAAATAGTATACAACACGAAAACAAATAAAGTAATTATTTAACTAATATTAATCTATGAATGCAAAATTTATCATTACAGCAGTTTTCTTACACACTTGTGAAAAAACTCGAACGTCGTAGTATGCTGTTTATTGCATATAAGAACTAACAGGCTACATTAACTGCATATGATGTTATGTTCATAATTTAAGAAACTAGTGTGTAAATATACTTACGTAAACGGACATACATTGCGAATCTACAGTAGTAATTTTCTTTTTCAGTAGTGATTGACTTCTAAATACTCGACTTCACGTACATAGATATATCTTCTATAATAGCCATACTAGTGATAAACGAGTAAGGTAAAAAAATATATTGCAGGCTATATCATATAGCATGCCGGTAATTTCGTTGTACATTCTCCTTATAAACCAAATGGGTCTTGTGGTTGCAATGGTGGTCGTTGAAATGCTGCTTGCGGTTGTGATTGGGTTGGAAACATATTTTGCTGTTGGAATGGATTTAACTATAAAAATGAGAATTGGGTTGGCAATTAAATTGAGAGTAGAATAAGAGGCTTCAGTTTATCCAACTTACAGGGTTAACGGGTTGCTGCATAGCCATCGGCTGTGTAAACTGTTGTTGAGGAAACTAGTTTTCGTTATTAAAATGTTAAAATAAGTGTAATAGTTAGTACTATAATAGTGGGTATAATACTGCTGTAGATTTCGCCTTGAATAGAAAAAAGGACATATTAATTTCCCTAAAGAAAATATAAGGACAATTTACCCCCGCAGTCTGTTGCTGGTTCCAAGTGCCAGGTTGTCCCCAGGTTGTAGTTGTAGTAGCGGCAATCGGTCTAAATTGATAATTATCTCCTCCGGTTAATTTTTGTGGTTGAGATGGTGTCCATTGATGTTTCGATCTATTTATTATACGGTATAATAAAGAGTTTAACAATAGTACTATTCGTCAAGATATTCAACAGTTGCAAGTATATCTATCCTAACTCACTTTTTACTGGCCATAACTGATCCTTTTGCAGGAACAGTGGCATTAGTGTTACGCAAGGCTGTAAAGAAAATATAGTCGATCAATTCGTATATATAAATTAAACAATTATTGGCCATCATTAATTCATGTGTTACGCTACGTACTCAGATTTTCAGCGGCCTTCGCTAAGCTAGAATCCAAATCATTCGATAATTGGGCATTTGAATCATTATTTTGAATCTGTTGGGCTTTCTCTGTTCCAAGAACGGTCGGTTGCATAACTCCAGCAAATACTTAAAATGTAACAATAAAGTTAATAAACTACTTTTGTACTGGATAAAGTGAGAAAATTTTTAAAGACTACTTACGATCTAGTGGTTGATCACTGTTCGAGTTGGGGGCATCTTTAAAATTAGCTTTAAATGGTTCGTTATTTGCTACAGGTTAATGTAATAGGGTACATATTAATAGAAATCAAATGTTCGTAATTGCTGAAATTAATACACGCTTCCTCTATAATATGCAATTTTATTTTTGTCGTATACTGTATATTACTACAGTAAGATGAAACTAGCAAATACGCTCAACGTCAAGACTAATATATTGAGATGGAAATCTCCATATAAGTATGTAGAATGCTTTAAAGATTCATATTCTTTCAAACTTTATTCAACAGCTGAAATAGCTGCACTCTAACTTTTAATCTTATATTTTAAGATACCTTGTGGCACTTGATTGAAATTTGCATTAAACGATTCAGCTAAAAATAATGATTGAAATTAAACGAGAAGTAGGAATTATATCGTAATTGATGTAATTTATTCATCTAGTATTATATTCTATTTTATTTTTCTATATTTTTACCTTGTGTTGGTTGATTAAAATTCGTATTAAATTGCATAGCAGGAGCAGCTAAAATAAACATTGAAATACAGTATAAGTACTTCCAGAACTTATATCATAGTAACATATCTATGGTATTTCATTTATAGTTGTAAAGGTATTTTATGATTCAGTTGGCGTTATATATAGTAATTGTTCTGTGTTTATGACTGATAGGCGTAAAACATCATTTAATTTTGTTGAAAGAACCTTGAGGCTGTTGCTGAGATTGCCAGAGAGAATTTCCAGCACCACTTTGAGCGCCTGTAGGTTGCGAAGGAAAAATACCTCCAAGATCAGTTAGATCATTCTTTGGTACTGTCGGTTGCTGTGGTGATACAGAGCTGGCCATAGGCGACTGTTGAAAAGGATCAGCTTGAGGACTAGTAACAGTTGGCTGCGATTGAAAAGGATCAATTTGAGGTTTAGCAACAGTTGGCTGCTGTTGGAACAGATCAGCTTGAGGACTAGCAACAGTAGGCTGCGGTTGACTGTTTGAATTGAAAGGATCGAACGCTGTACGTTGCTGTTTTGGTTGCTCAGCAGGGGCATTGTTGAATGGTTCAAAAGTATCAAATGAAGGAGTCTTTTCAGTTGGAGTGGGCTGTGGTGAATTTGGTGATATTAAATTTGGTTGTTGTTGAGGGGTTTGCGGTTTTGCTTGATTTGCGGTAGCAGAACCGGGTGCAACGTTGAGACTGTAAGCTCTTTGCTATAGATAAATGATACAGGATCTACATTCATATAACGTTCTACATATTAAATTATCAAGCAGTATTGCAGTATAACCTTCAATATTTCCATATTTTGGATTTCCGCTTTTGCTTTCTCTATTTCTTCAGTTGAAGCTTTGCCTCTGTATTAAATGGAAATGGGTATTTAATTAATGATAGCAATTCATTCATTATTTTACATGTGTTTTAAGTTTGAGTGAATGCGTACTTGGCTCCTTTTTTATCTAGACCGTAAAAATGATTCTCTAGGGCCTCGAGTAAGCTTGCAGGTGCCTAATAATAAGTTCAATACCAAGTTCGATTTAATTATGTACTTATCTGTGCCAAAATGATACAAAACGTTCATCACTTACAGAATTGAGATATGGAATATCCCCTTTGTCGTATCCACGATCCTAAATGCATATATATATTTGTGACTTTACTATTCAGGATCTACTTGATATAGTGCTTTCAGATAATTATTTTCAATTGAGCTAACCTCAGCTATTTTCCAAAATTCTTTAACTTTTTCCATTGTGACAACAAATTTTTTATAAAACTCTAATGCATCCTTACAGCTCTTTTTGCTTAAATCAAAATATTTCTCTATATGTAATACAGAGGAGAGGAAGAACTAGTCAAGAGATGTTATTCAAATTTATGCGTAAAAAAAATTTTTGCTCAGACAGATTTTGTATTTATTACTTCAGAATATTTAGTACACACCTAATAGGTTGATCATTGCGTCATTATAACAAGCAAATAGCCGTACAAGATCCTACAGTGGATAGTACATGATTTATAAGACGATATAACTTGATTGAATTGGAATAATATATACTGCTAAGAATTAAAATTACCTTGAATAATAAGAAGAAGGCATTGGAAATAACGCCATTGCTTAATTCACCAACCGTGATCTAGTGCATGATGAAGAATATTGTTATGACATGCACTTCCTATGCTACAATAATGATAAACGACTGCGTACCTCCATTCCAAGAAGGGAATCAATTTGTTGCTCGAGTGCAGGCAAAGTTTTACTTAACTGTAAAGTATCAAGTCCCAATAACTAATTAGTAAATTTTGTAAATTTTTTATATGATAATGTGTATCTACTGATACTACTGATAATTTTAATGATTATTATTGTCTAAGGAAAAGTATAAAGAGAAGCTAATAATCAAAATAAGGCATATTTAATTACTTTAATCATTATAGTTACCTTAGCGAATTCTTGCTTTCTCAGAATACCATCTTTCCTGGATAATTTAAAAAAAACAATACAATTTTATTTCAAAGGATTTAACTTGGTAATAACAGGGTTAAATTTATTACATTTAGATGGTAATACAACCCTTTCTACATACCCTCGTTCAACTCTACAAAAATCATAAGCCATCATACGGTATGAGTATGATTTTGCATTGAGGTATTTGGCATATCTTCTAGCAAACAGTGACATATCGTATCCTAAACAATAGTAAAGCGGTAAATTAATGGACTCATCTCCTAATATTGACAATATCAATCCAAATAGTTTACTAACCTTGATTTCCACTTCTATCTAAGAAAGTTTCCAGGTTGAAGCTAGCAGTTCTAGAAGCTACGTGTTGGACATAACGCTGAAAACACGATATATGTACATTGTTGAACAAATGTCATCATTGCATCGACGAGTAGGAGTTTTATGTGCTAATTTTAATTTTTAGTTCACTTAGATTGTACTGTTATAATACTACGCAGATAAATGTATTCACTTGTATGCTATTTTTGATAAATTTATCCTAACGACATTTATAGAAAAATGTTCCAACAGGAATCGCTCGCCTCTTTTTAGCCATATAAGTGTATGTCAAAGTATCAACTTAGAACGGACGATAAAAAGTCAATGCATACATGCCACAAAATTGCTTTCAAAATGGGTGTGATTCAAAAGTGTACAATATTGATGATCGAAATTGATATATCAAGTATCTTGTCATTAATAATAACGTAATACATATAGCTGTTGCGCTTCTACTCATCCAGTAGAGAAATAGAAATGATACTCATTTATTGGCAATTAATTCAAGTAGTAGTCGATATTCGTATTTCTATCGATTAAAGTTTTATAAGGCAGAATAGATAACAACTATTGCCTTTCTAATGAAAAGACTTCATTATCCCTATTGAAAATAGTCTAGTCATACTATCTATTACAGTATACTAGTAGTCCTTGGTTATCCCATGTAGTGAATTATTTTTACAAGAAATTAAACTTTTCATCCAATGATCAGATCATCCATGGTCATACAGTACATGCAATAGTCATTCTTGATTACACTGATACACTATACTTGGGTAAATATTACTTATTCAATAGAGGATACAGCAGCTAAATATGGCAAAGATGGATAATTCATAATACAGTATAATTCTAGGGCGAGAGAAGTGGCTTGATAGCCTGTATTAAGAATCGAAGCAAGTTCATTTCTCCTATTCTAGTCTATTATCAATATAGAGTTTTTTCATTTTTTTGTACTGAAACATTATTTTTACAATCGCCTATTCCTATGGGAAACTTGCATTGAAGATTAACTACGTGTGTTATAAATAATGGATAAAGTGTAATTTCGCTTGCTATTTTACACTTTCTTTTAAACAGTTAGTACTCTACAACACGTTCAAATGGCATTTGAATCAATTGGTGCAAATATCACCGTAGTAAGATTACAATAGTTGACAGCTGTATGACTGATCAATGATTTTGGAAAGTACATTCAAAAAATGTACTTCATAGTTTCAAATCAAAGTGTGATCAAGCGGAAAATTTTACCTTTCAATGTGAAGTAACTTGGAATTGTGAACGCGGAAATGAGGCACTTTCTTATAATTGCCAACTATATCATTCATTCGATTTTGTGCGATTATTTTACGTTGAACGCAATAAAGGAGGAATAAAGTACATTTAGTTGACATGGATAGCAACTGTAGTTGAGCTACAATACTTGATTACAAAATATGGTTGAAGATTCTGTACTGAAATTTTACTTTCTACTCTGCAGTCTGTGTATTACTTGACGCAAGGTTGGTGGTATCTTAACCTGGAGAGTTGATTTAGACTGAAATTTGACGAAAATGATTGATTGTTGCAAATATCTATTGATATAGTTGGTTTTAGTGGTTCAAGCTTGTTGGAACATAATGAAGTTGCTATGACTAATAGGAGAACGTGATGAAGCAATACAAGTTAACGTGTTGAAAAAGAGTAAAATTGGTTGTGCTCTATTATTGATGATCCAATGGGGATCATGACCATCACGACAACATGGGTATTTGCTCTATTTAGGCGAGGTAGAAGAAGAATACTACCATGGCTTGATATCGTTGTCTGAATAGCGGGGATAACGACTAATGGAACAAAGTTGCTCGTCCTCTACTTTACCCCAAGGTTGATTATAAATGGATTGAATGGAAATATTGTTATTGTAACATTGTAGTTACGTATATTTCTTCAATCAACTGGGTCAGTTAGAAAGGAGTAGTGAAAGACTGAACAACAACAACAAATGCCTTTGTAGATCGTAGTTATAAGTGGAAAAAAAACACATAGTGTATACTAGTTGGATGGAGTAACTCAACATAAACTAATCATCAAGCATTGATTTGAATTGATGAAGGTACAAATTAGACTCAAATTTACCTCATTGCCATAGCATAAGAGTTGATGATGAGTGACTAATGTCTTGCAAACTACCACCCAACTGGTATTATTAGTACGCTCGTATAAGGTATCCACCATGACAGAAATATCCACATTTTGTCCATGGGTACACTGGATCAAATCTAGAAGGTAGTTGAAAATAGGAAAAAAGAGAATCATTATTTAACGCTATCTTGCCTCAAGCAAAAGACAGATTGGTGTCAATGGAAAAAAAGAAGAAGAAACAAGTAGGATAGTCTATCGTTATCCAACTGGAAATTGTATCATTCTTGATCGATATCAACTTGAATCCTCCATTGGACCCTATCGATCAGGACTGTTGGTTGGATGATCGAGTATTGGAGCATGTTATGATGACTACTGGTGAAGGAATTTTCCTGTTAGTGAGAAATTTGGGTCTTTCTGGTTTGTACTGAGTTTGAGAAAGGTCGATGAAAGTATGAAAAGAAAGGAAGGAGGGAAGGGGGGGGGAAAAAAAAAAAAAAGACATGACAAGCAAGTGGAATGCAGACAGTCTTGTTCTTGGACTATCTTACTGTCTCTTCTATATACTTATTGGTGGTACGAAAAGTGTCTACAGTAGTACTATGTGTGAACGATGGATGATCAACAAGCTCTTGACAACGAACGATTGCATGTTTTGTACAGTACTCATCCAAGGTTGGAAAAAATGGCAAGTGAATGGATTGAATAACGGATCGATTGTACAATTCATCATTGTCCATGATGAGGATGGAAAGTGGTCGAGTCGATCAAGATTAGCGTGGAGAGATAGTAAAAGATCCTTTTGGTTGGACTTGTCCTGTATGTAAAAGAGCAATGGCGACGACGATTTTGCATCTTTTGTATGCAAAGTGGGAAAAAAAAAAAAAGAAAGAAAAAAAAAGGAAATGGATGGGAGAAGCTTAGGATAAGCACTACCCATCATCCTCGCTGATGATGACAGCAAGTAACGACAGTGGAGATGAATAGTAGTAGTAATAACAGTAGTAGAATAAAATAGAGCAAAGGACATGGTGGATCCTGTTCGACATACAATCGACATGTTTCTTCTTGGGTGAGATGATATCATGGTTGGTCGCTTTGCATACAGCTTTGGAGATGAAATCGCCAGTTAAAACATGGCGGGCAGCAGTCACTCGATCGACAACGGACATAATTGGTATCCAATCTATTTAGCCAATAGAACAAGTATTCAATGAATGCAGTGGCAACCTAAGATTGAAATCAATCTAATTCATCGAATCGTCTTCAACTAACTAGCGATCAAAAGCTTGCAAGAAATGAGAAAGGAGCGCAATAAAAAGGTGGAGCAGCGATTTGACGTCAAGCGTGCAGTCACATTCAACCACCGTGGTGACACACTACTGCGGACTGTAGCGTTGTGTAGGACGTGCACTGGCGTCCACAGTGCATGAGTGCGGAAGCGAGTGTCAAGTATGGTAGACTGTAGACTGTAGACTGTAGAGGACAGGAGAAGTCGGCGACGCCGGCGGCGCTTGACAAGCGTGATGACGCGATAACGCTCGCTTGACTAGACACGATCGTATACCATCGTCGCGACTGTATGCAACAGTATGCATTTCAACAATCGACGATAGGATTGTATGGAGCATGGTTGACCACCATGTCTACTTGTCTAGGGTAGTCTGTCGTCCACAGTCTATAGTACTGTACAACACAGTACTGTAGACTGTGGACTGCAGGCAGGACTCTACTGTACGCTGTTCTGGAGATTGTTTAGGCATTTCGTTAATGAAGGCCTTGAAGGTAGCACCACCGTTAACACTAAAGGCTACTGTAGACTGTTTAGGCCTTGAAGGTAGCTTTAATTCCATATTAAACATCGAATAACCTCTAAACCCTATCGTTGTTTCTAATTACACATCAATGTTGCATCGAGAAGTTAAATTGAATCCCCCAAAAAAGACAGTGATGGTCACGCTACGTTCCCATAGTAAAGCACTTCAAAGGTTAATGAAGGCCTTGAAGGTAGTACCACCGTCAACACCAAAGGCGAATACTGTAGACTGTTTAGGCCTTGAAGGTAGCTTTAATTCCATATTAAACATCGAATAACCTCTAAACCCTATCGTTGTTTCTAATTACACATCAATGTTGCATCGAGAAGTTAAATTGAATCCCCCAAAAAAGACAGTGATGGTCACGCTACGTTCCCATAGTAAAGCACTTCAAAGGTTAATGAAGGCCTTGAAGGTAGCACCACCGTCAACACCAAAGGCGAATACTGTAGACAGACACTAGCGATATCCTCATTAGTAAAAAAATGGAGGACACATTTCTGTGGCATGGCGGCGCTCGCCATGCAACAGAATGGACATCGACCAGGAAAATGCTTCAATGAATATTGTAGCATGGGTTGCCTTGTTAAGGCCAAAAGAAAAAATTTTCAGTCACCTAATGAAGTCATCATTTCAAACCCAACAATGACCTGGTTCGCTTTGCTTACACTTGTCATTTTGGCTTTCTAGTGGATATAAGGAATGCATTGGCAGTTTCAATCCAAAAGTAGGTCATGGACAGCTTGAAGGAATAGGCATTAATGGACAGTACAACTTCCATACATGTATTACATAAGGAATGCAGTGGCAGTTTCCACCCAAAAGTAGGTCATGGACAGCTTGAAGGAATAGGCATTGATGTACAGTACAACTCCCATACATGTATTTCACTCCCCCTTTCCCCTCCAAAAGAAAATTGCCGCTTGCTTGAACTGAACTTAATCTCAACTTAGAGAGAGCGCTTGAATGGAGAATTAACTTGCCTTGACTAGTACTACTGGTTGCTATACAGTTAGAGTGTTGTGACGATACTCTACTGTTAAAGTACAGTGATAGTCCAGCGCTCCCCTTTTTCATCGCTGTACGTTCTTGTAGAAACGTTTTTCCGCATATTCTACAGCACCAATCAATACGACTACATCATTTCATACTTATTGGTAAGCTTTATTCATACAAAATGGACCAGTATATCAATACCGATGGCTTGTAACTCTAGCATCAAAAAATAGGATGCAATGGCATCTTAACTGACGGCCCCAAAATACCGGTCGATAGTATTTGAGCTTGATTTCTTGCCTCTATGAGTGGGACGAATTGAATGCATACTAACGATAATAATATAGTCATCAAGAGATGATCTGTCGTTACTTCAAGCTTAGCCATTGACGGATATCATCATTAATTTCTATGACTAACCAGCATCCGATCCTAAATTTCAAGCTGTAAAGTAATGTTTGTGAGTTGTTCGAGATCAGCAAGCTGGTGTTGGATCGTGCTTCTAAGTTAGATAGTCATTTCATTATTCATCACTGCCCGCCTACTGTGATCAACGACGCATATAAATTAAATTAAATTAAAATTGGATTTGATTTATATCCCCCTCCACGGTATTATAATTATTGCATGGACATGATAGTAATTGGGCTCTAATACCAGACATTGTTGACATAAAGTAACCGGATGGATAGTTAACGTAAGCACTTTAGTATTTAATACTTGTGTACCTATATAGATATACTCAGCCAGAATAGCTTCCATATCACCAATTAGATGCAATTATACGTAGGCATTAGTGGCGACTTTGACAACGAACTGCCATAAGATGTCGTGGCACCATGGGCAAAATTCATGTTTATTTTTTAAAATCAAAATGAATGAAACCGACACAGTTTTAAATATACCCTTCAATAGAAAATTTGCTATGCCTATGGTGAATTTGGCCTAAAAATTATTTTATTATCAGATTTTCTGAATCACATTGATTTAAATTTGTCTTTTTCCTTTTGGGGGTTTATGAGAGATCTCTGGTTGAATTCTAATCAAGAAACCAATATACAATTCTCCTTTTATAGCTTTTACCCTTAATTAGTATAATTAGTATAATAACCAACCGAACAATACTACATTCAATACTCCACGCTGAACATATCAATCAAAATTATCACTAATGAATACATTAAAGCATAACTCATTTTGTACAATATGTTCTTAGTATCGCCTTGATATTGTTATCATCGCATCTTTTCCTTACGTAAACGAGGAAAATGATATTTATGGGGGTAAGAGTCTAGACTCTTTTCCTTCAAAGGGTTTCAGTAAACATGTCAATTTTTAAAACTAGACATATACACTAGTAATAGTTCATTAATGGATACTAGTAATGATTTGATGCAGTACTGTACAGTGTACATACTAATACTAATACTAATATAATTCAATTTTGGATTACTCTTTTTATTATCCAGCATAATGTTAGCCACTTCTCTAAAAGTCCTTCATAATGTGTAGGCTTGCTTGCCTATCCATTACCAATACTGTAACTTATATAGCGGTATCTACTATTAAACCATTTTTCTATCCGAGTAAAGCAATTTACCTTTGCTTCCAGTTGCTGCACCATGACTCATGACAGTATAATTCTACCGGTAATGCAACCACAATGATTCCTCAAGATAATTAATTCCTTTATTTTAACATTACAATACTCTACTGTATAGGTTATTATGCTGCTATTATAACGTGTTTTACTGATATTATATCCGCTTATGAACGCATTGTTATTGACTTTTTTATCTATATTTTGCCACCTAAAATTTGCCTTACCGCCATTACTTTGCATATATTACACTATGATGTGCAGGATGCAAATTTTACATCATTAACTGTACAGTATAATAATAATAGCATACGTGCATATAGAGAGATATGCGACTCTAAAAAGAAAGGTCTCTAATGTATATAACATATATAAACAATACGAAGAAAACCACCTGCATATCATTAATTATACCTTAATTTATTCATGATAATTTAGCTCGACTATCGGTCCTCGTCTTTAAAATAACCGGAGATTATGGATTACCGCAAGACCTACATACAGTATTGTGTGTACTATACGCTATACAGTATACTCATACATATTTTTTCTATCTTTATCTCTGTGCATTATAGACCTTGGGATCACAGGTATTACTCAACGCCATCCATTTTACAGTACATACTGATGCATACGCGAAGACAAACGAAAACTTCATCAATTAATTTCACTGTCAACATAAATCTCGTTGCAGTATACAAAGAGTTCATCATAACTTTAACGAGGTTACGGGTTATTATATTTTAATATTTGTTGCTGTCATGAGAGTTAGTATACTATAGTAAGCCTGCATAATAAAGAGGTTTACTTTCACATGCATTGCGCTTTATACCTTAAATCAACTTCTGATATCTAGATTGAAGCAAAATCGTAATCTACGGTACTTGGCAAACTTGTAAAGCACTATCAATAGTATAGTGTTAATACTTTATAAGAAATTGTCAACATACTACTATAAGCAACTAAGGTTGCCGCGCAAGCTGAACATAATAAATTGGATAGTCTACACCTTAGAGTGGATCACATCATAAAATAGATTGGATGATCAATTTGCAAACAGAGTGGACTTAATGATGTACTACATAGAAGTAACGGATCCATCTAGGTATTCGTATGCACGTATTGTACTGTACAGTTCTGTTTGCAGAGCATTATACCTTAGTCCTACTACAGTATATCCACAAGCACTATAGAACAAGCGATGACGTCAGATTTTGATTACACATAACTACTCCCATAACATGAAGTTACTACTGCATGTCTGTATCGATAAACAGCTAATTCAATCCAAAGGGTAGTGCAATTACTCGTACTATAGGTTTCCTCGCTGCTAACAAAAAGTAGAAAGCTATCAGCAAAGGTGCAATCAGTTTACAGCGGGTAAGATATTCTTTTATACAGCGCATATATTACAGCGAACTTAATATGAATATAGCGTACCATACAATAGATTCACATATCGTTTGTATTGGTAGAAATCTGATCCCAAATTTTATTTTACATTATCTTTAACAAAAAATTTCAGTATATTACATTAATGAGGATAATATTAGAAATTTGGTAAGCACTTTCTCCCGTAAATTATTACGAAAAAGAGCACAAACAGCATTATATTGTTAATACCAAGTTTTAGCGTTACATGAAATCTGATGGCTTGTACTGCAATCGAACTTTTCTACCGCGACTGGATACTGAGACGCGCGAATGACTCTCATCTAATTCCATTGGATGCGAAGATCGAATAGTAGATTGATTTCTGCGACTACTTCGAATCTCCATAGATAGTTTTCGTGGTCTACTACGGCTTTGTCTTTGTGTATTATTATTATTAACCGAAGCATACTGCTTATGTTTATCAATCCTGTTATCATCAATATCGTAATTTTCGTAATCATCGTCATCGTCCGAGTCACCATGACTACTTATACTTGAATCTTCTGTATAATTATCATCATCTTCGTCGGTGTAGTCATCCGAAACAGGGGGGCTTGGCCTCACTTTCACATTCTGTTCGTTAAAACTATTAGTAATCGGACCGGAACTTGTACGATTGTAATTTGTATTCGTGGTACCACTAACATTACCATTACTATGAACGGGTGTTGGTATATCACCTACGGTATCATAATTAGAGAGCGAGTTCGCATTTACGTTGTATCCAGAGCTTCCTGGCAGACTAAGATGAAACAAAATTTGAAAGTATTTTTCAATTATCGTTGCATAAAGTACATAAAATGTATCAGTATTACACAAACTTCTTGCTTATTGGCAAGTCCTCATCTTCTTCCACATTATTAAATACACTTTGAATATGTTCATCATACAGCTCCTTAAGTTTCGTTGTCATTTCGAATATCTACGTACGTAAATAGTAAATTCGTTTATAAAGCTAGATGAAAAAAATTACAACGAATTCTATTAACGTCTCATGGCTAACTTTTGATCTGACATCGGTATTGAAAAGGCGAGAATTTGAAAATATTAATCTACAATCTCTGTCGAAATTTTCCGGTGTTTGATAGGCATTATGATCCAGATTTTTAAGAATAGTTGTTAAGTCTCGCGGATTTTCTACAATCTCTAGATAATTCTGAGATAGAAAAATAGACATTAGTAACACATTAAATACATCATCTTTTCAAGGAGCAGTTGTGCAGTACCGCATATAATTTTGTATCAACCGGATGGCGAAAAGGGAAGGAAACATCTTGGCGCAATAGGAACACAACTAACTTGCGTGCATGTTTAACCCAGTTCTTTACCTCCTTAGTAATATGTAAGTTTACACACGCAAATATTTATATGTATTCCATTCTTAGGCACATTTAATTATCACAACAAGGTAAATTGTCAAAGTTATAGTTATGCTATGTAGTACTTACAATGCTTTCCCTTTTACGTTTTTTCCCTCGAATTATCTTCTACAAAGCAAGAAAATGAATATTCCATGGTAACTTTATAATTTTATTCACCTGTAATGCACTGTCGGAGAGTAATCACAATATCACTTACCTGATTGCTAATTTCAAGATCATCAACCTTTAACAAACAGTATATAGTTAATATTATGCAGCTACTATGCATTATAACTATCAATGTAACATGACGAGCAACTTAAATTTACTGTTTGCTAACTACAATTGAGATAACTAAAAGCATACGTCAACATCGGTATTTTCAACCGCTTTTTCATGATAAACTGCAATCGGGTCAACACATTCTACGTTTCTGTAACAAAAGAAGAGGCTATATCATAAAAAGTTCTTAAGGAATTGATCGAAATTTTGAAGAAATACGCAAACAAATTTTAATAGCTTTTCAACCTTATAAAATCTACGGCCAGCTTCGCCATTTTTTTTGCCAAGTGACAGATTTCACTATCTGGAATATTAAAAGTTTTAGCATTTTTCTCTATTAACTTTACTTCCCAGATGAGGGCATCGACTCTCCTAAGAACGTTGATATAGTAATTAATACATCTGCAATCAAATAGTAGATTGTAATTATAATTAACAAGGCGTTACCTAAAAAATCTATTTTTTAACTTTTCAATAATTGTTCCAATATCTGTCATAAAGGGTACTATCTGACAGTAGGTAGGATACGAGTCTAAATCAACTGATGCAATAAAAGGTTCAGCTTCAGGCAGTTTACTAATTTCGGTAAGTCCGTTAATAATTCTTTCCATTTCCAATTTTGGATCTCCATTTTGCCACTCATCGGTAGAGGTGGTGTAGGTTATCGCAATTAAATCTTCGCCAGTAACAGGACCAGTAGGTCCTACAATGCAACGACATCCAACGGACAAATAGATTAATGGTGATAATAAAACAGTAACTATATTCCAAGTCAATTATATCATAAAATATGAATTCACCTTCACAGTTATCCTTAGTTGTATCAGACAGAGACCTAGATCGTAATCTAGAACCTCTTGAATCGCTACTTGAAGCTATTTGAGGATCATCTACGTTTGCGCTAGATTCAGGGATTGGTAGCATATCCCACGGACTTAATCTTTCTTCTTCACCAGAGTCCCATCTGGAAAATTCATCAAAAAGGTTAAATTTATCATGGCTACACTAATAAGTATTGACCAGTAGAAAATAGGTTGGTGGAATCATAGACGCTTGTGTGATAATGCCGATCGTTATAGAATATTTTTAAGTCCCTTTACTTACTTTACTTGATAACATTGGAAGAAGCTTTCAGGAAATTCCTTTTGGAATGGTTCACGACTTACGATGGCACCTTCCCACCAGCCATCATCTATTACACTACGAAATCTATCTCCTAATTATTAAATAATGACATTGATGTTTTCAGAAAAAGTGATCTAACAACATCACGGCAGGTTAAACTCGATACTGTCATACCTGATTCCCAACCGAATGTTAGTGATTGTTCATAATACTGATGTAAAACGAAGAAATCGACTACATCAGGCATATCATGGAACCTAAAACACGATTGTCAGATTTATATCAGAATTGTTTCTGCAATAAAGAATGTCAAAATCATTCGTACTTGACAGTAAAATGAATTCCGGTCTTTTCTCTTGATTCANAATCGAGTACATCTTTATCGGAATTTAGAAGGTTATTAGCTAGCTCCAATGGCTGTGCAATATTAGTTTGTCAACGTTACATACCTAATAGGACTACACAGAGAGTAGGAGGACGAATTTCGAATTGAACTCGACGAACCTTGCACAGTTCTTGTCCCTGAATTTCAATCAAGTAAAAACTTTATTATACTTTAAATGCTAGATTAAAATACGTCCAATCGTACTAAATATGCTATAAATGTGATAATTATGCATTCTTCATAAAGTACAGCAGTGTTATTATAATTTATATTCTAGTGTGAGTAATCTACTAAAATTACTAGCTAGGATCAAAGAAAAAGGAAAATTCGAGCACAATCAACATTAACATAGGTCCAGAAGCAACTTACTTTTATCTTATGCCTACTCCATGGCAACTTGGAAACATCGACAGGATATAATCCGCTATCTAAAACCTCTTGGATATATAGCTCATGTCCTTGTCTAACATAGACCACCTATAAATAGATAAACGCACTTAATTTTAAACGAATTTGAGCCTAACTATTAGCAACAATGTAAATACATACTTCATCTCCTATTTGGGGTACGTAAGGTGATCTTTTAGGTAAGGTACATGTTATCCATGGTTTTGGTAAGTAATCTTCTATGTTAACAGCAACGAGTTGGTTCTAAAAAGATAAGATTCACGTAAAAGTGATATATTATATAACATAAACAATCCACCTATGTGCTATAATTTACAAGTTTTTCACCTGGCGGTTTCGCCTATTCGATGAGGAAGGCTCATCATCTAGTAAAAATTCTTCATCGTTGCCACTCGAACTTAAAGGAGATCTACCACTATGAATTAAGTAAATTAAAAAGTTATTGTAAGCATAAATTCGCTTTAAAAGGATAAAAAATAACGAGAAATGATTAAAGGTGTAAATGAACCGTTTATTTCGTCTCCTAGCAACTTTTCTATTAGGTTTCCGTGTCTTCGTGTTTGATTCTTCCGCCCAATCAGAATCATCCGTAGATTCAGACACACTATATGAAATTAATACCAAATAACTTACAAATACTGAATCTGAAATTTTGTTATATAATATTCGTAGATTATGAGATAAAAGTGATATACAATTGTACATTAAACTATACCTAGAAGAATGCCATGTAAAATCGCTATCATTATCACTACTTTCAATTTCTTGTTCATCAATACTTGCTCGGTTGGATACTGCTTCACTAGGATTTGAAGCTGATTGATGCTGACTATCAGGCAATGGTCTGCGCTTATGCGTATTTTTCGTAGGTTGAAGAACGCTCTAGTGGATTTGAGAAGGATAGTCTATTAGGCATTTTACGACCCAAAGAAAATGTTAAAGATGCTACCTCCTGAGTTTGTGACCGAGGGACAATAGGTTTTCTCCTTCTTTCTCGAGTATATTTATCAAGCTCATCGTCCGCCAACTGATAACGCAGTCCCTCGTAATATCTAGAAGATGATATATTTGTATTAAACTTAATCAACGATGACAAAGTCTTTTAGGAGTTATTATTTTCTTATCGATCTAGTACTCTGGTACTTACTTTGCTTCTGCTGGTTTAACATCGCACATTATTACACGGCGACACCAGTCAGGACTTAGCAAGCTTTCATCTCTTGTTTCTGGGTTACTATTATTTGCAGGATCGTCTCTACTTTCTTCATCATTTTCAATAAGGACTCTCCGATAACGCTCGTCGACAACATTATTTGTCCTAATGTTAGTATCATCGTCGTTAACCTGATCTTGTTGGATAAAATTGACTGACAATTGATTATCTACGACAGGAGGACTATTCGCTTCGTCTTGTCCAGATCGACCCACATTACGATTTCGATTACGACCAGCAACTACTCTGTTTCTCCCGTTTTCATCAGTGACAGACATAGCGTCGATAATCTGACGAACATCGCAGTTGCTGTGCTTCTCTCGTCCAGGTACTAGTGATTGGTACGACCGCGCATATGGCATACCGTCCGCATTTACTAAAACCGGCGGCGGCATTAAGTGAGGCGGTTGCTGGCTCTGTAATTTAAGATTTAAAGGAAGCTAGTTTTTAGAATTTGCTGATACTTAAATTCAAGAAGTATTTATACCTGCTCATCAATGACATATTCGTTTTGATCTCTTCGTAGCGGATGATAATCGGTATGAAAAAACATTTGTTCCGGTAACTATCACAATAGGTAACCAAGAGCGAGACGATATCATCAATTTGTTTAGAGTTATAGCATTAGCATTCAATTAGCGCTTAACATATTAATAAATCAAATCTTATATAGATATCCATAAATGCTATGTACTTCTATACCATGTCACTAACCCTTTTGTATTCATTACTACAATCAGTTCCGAAAATACTTAAATGTCCAAAACTATCAGAGGCGGCAAACGTTAATCCATCGGAAGCAAATTTACAATCGAAAATAGCTCCTGGGCCTTGTCCTTCAATCTAAGATTACATGTAAAAATATTAGTTAATCAGGATAGCTCATTTCAGTTGCGGCACCAAATGTTACCGTACCGGATTGGTAAAGCTGACTATTTCATTTCCATTTCTTAAATTCCATAAGGTAATTTTCCCATCATGACCTAAGAATAAAATAAGTTCCTATAGAATAATATATTAAGTTACTAGATCATTAAAATAAGAACTGACCAGCACTAAGGAATAGGTAAGGATTTGTTGGATGCGCTTCAAGTACATAAACTTCATCAGCATGACCCTAGTTCATAAAACAATATACGTAAATAGTCCAGTATAAACGCAAAACTATTGATACCAAGCATAGAAGAAAGGAAAATATCTTACATTTAATATTTGGAGTAAGCTTCCTGTATAGGAATTCCATATTTTAAGGCTGCGATCATTAACTGCAGTAATTACGTTACGATCATCAAGCGTCCATGCTACCATGGTTACTTTTAATTTATGCACTCTTCCAATCTCTTCCGATGAATTACTAATTTAGGATTAAAGAACAATTAATAAAAACACTAACAGCGATTGATTAGATATAAACAAAAAAGTACTGTTGTATTGTCATTACCACTGTAATCGTGTCGACATGTTAAGAGTTATAGAATGCCATTCAGATCTTTTGTATTCCCATATACGAGCCGTGCCATCTCTTGAGCCACTAATAAATCTGCATAATGAAAGTATAGCTTAAATTAAACCGTCATGATTACATACTGATGATATGCTAAAAATTGCACATACCGTTCACCACAATGACAGTGTTGAATACTATCCACACGGTCCTAGAATTAATTAATTAATCTATAAGATTGCGAAATAGAAGTAGTTGGTGCAAATTGAGCTTACCGTGTGACCTTCCAGTTCGGCGATTTTGTCAGGTGGCGGAGGGTGCGTTTGATATACTCGTATTAAATTATCAGTACTGCCTGTTACAAGAAAAGTTCCACCCGAGCTAAATGAAGAGCAAAGCATCTTGTTGCTCGGCCTTGAACGTTCATAGAATCTAAATGGGTTTTTACTAAAGAGGCGAATAAATTAAGAATGAGAATGTAAATGACATAAATTATTTGAAAGTTATTTCATATTTACGAATTACCTAAATTTTAAGGTATCAGGATCCCATTTCCAAAAACAGATACTCCCGTCAACACTTGTAGAACATAGATACCTATGAAAAATTATTATAGTTATCTACTTTACATAACATTCGAATTTAGGTATGGTAAGAAAATTGCCGTTTTACGATGTTGATTACCTTGATTCCTTAAAAGGACTAGGGCCGAACTGAGATAAGAAATGAATAAAAACGTTAATACTAAAGTACGACAATAGGCTTATTTTGTTAGGGTATACTAACCTGTAATGATGTTATTGTAGAACTATGAGACAATAACACAGCCACAGGCTCAGTTGTTTTTAAGTTCCAAACCCTAATTATCTGTCAACACGCAAAGTCCAGTTGTAGTGTTTATGATACACGGAAGTTAAATAAGAATCGTAGGCTATATAGCTTACCTTATCACAGCTACTGCTAGCAATTAAATTATTCTCTTGATTGATAGATATGTCTGTTATTTCAGCTTGATGACCACGTAAAGTGGACAGGAGTCTTCCGGAAGTGCGAGACCATATCTTGACTAATCCATCATCAGCTCCCTAAGATATAAATTATAAAACTTTGTAGAGGCAAACCTAAGAAGATTAATATCAGTCCAATTAGTTATATTTCTTTACCGTTATTATACAATTGCCAATCCGATCAAAAAGTAGACAATAGGAAGCAGCTAAATGGCCTAAAATTCGACAATGCTTTGTATATAAAGATAGAGACATAAGATAAGTCTTTGACCTTTGCCTGATAATATGAGGCTTTTAACAACAGCTACCTATTATTACGTAAATAAAGCAAACCTTATGGAAGCGATTAGTAGTTATCAACTCCGTGCTGCGAGTTTTCGAAATACCACAGAGCTGTCGAGCCACAAATGAACTGGTCGTACTTTGGCACTGGACTGTAGTATGATAATTAGGAATGAAAGGCTTGCAACCATTGTAACTTAACGATTCATCCCTTACGGGAGGTAATTTTGCCGCGACACCTATGAATTGTGATTTTCAGGAGGTACATTTTAAAGTTTGCAAGTATTGCACTATATGTGCAGAATAACCTATGTACTGCGCGTATAACGTATAGAAGTTCAATATAAATAGAAGTAGAATGATATCTTAAAAGATTTATGGAGCAACTAGCAATTACCAGAAGTTTTATCATTCAAAAGCGAGAACTGATCTCTCCCAAGGAGGGTTTCAATCCGGACATTCGGTGAGCATGGTTGCTTGCTAATTAGATTTTTAAGTCGTTTGCATAATTGAAATATGTGGTGCGATTTGATATGGGAATTTTGACGTAGCTACAAAAGGAAGTGCGTATATTTAAATATTGCAGTTTCGGATGCATGTCAAGTTAAAACATCTACGAACTGATAGGTATATTTTATAGTTGATCGATCGTAAAGATGAGTATTGGCTGTAAGTAATAGTAAGTTCATTAATATTTAGGAATTTACAGTTCATATGACAACATTTGTATGGAATTTTGCATTGTAAGAGTACATTTGAAAGCAGCTAAAATTAATGCATGCACATTCATTTTTCACCTAATGGAGTAGACGACGGTGTTAATATTAAGAGTGTAACTTGTTCATTGACTATAATAGGTCATTCATATACGGCTTTGTAATACATTCATTTTAAAATGCCTATTACATGTAATCTTAACACTGTGGCAAGACTGTAGGTCAGAATACAAGTTTTATTTGTCAATCGTCGTCCAGTTTCCCAATTAATTTAGAAGAAGCATTTGATAGCTCAAGTTCAAAGATTTGATTACAGTTCAATATTTGGTTAACGCATTACAATGTTAACATATCGAAGTAATGTGATGGTATTTTATGCAGCTTTTGAACTTCTCACCAGTATAGGTTGGTTCAATCAAGCAACTGCAGTAGTTACTTACAGTTGAATCTATGGCAATGGCACTACGAAAGCAGCTATAGTAGAGTGCTGTATTTATAGTCTAAATTCTATGTTGAGTGGATCACGGTCAGCGAGCGTTCTAACTCATTCTACTAATAACTCTCCGCTATAAATAAGGTCACGAAATACTTAATACCATCCATTTAAAATATCATGTTTGTCACTTTGCGATGTTTATACAGGGTTGATAGGAGAGACTTGTAAGAGAAATTTCAATTTCTCTTATTCACTACAAGTCGTTGCTGAACCTGTACAAGTATAATTATGTCGAGTATCTATTTTTAGCAATTTTTCTACAGTACTGTACTGGACGTTTCTACCGTCCGAGAACCGAGCCTACAGTACAATCTATTGTACGCGACGAGCCGTCTTTTGCCGCAAAAAAATTTTCCCTCCAACAAAGAAAGTACAATATTTGAACTACTGGTACTACTGTATGGGAAGCAGAAAAGTAAAATAGACTGAGTATAAAATAATTCCAGTGGCGTATAGTCGCTACTGGAGTGAATTTAAGCTTCATTATAGTAATCGTATTCACTCTATTTCGTATTTACTACTGCTACTCGTGTGCTGCCTAAAAGATGAATGGTTTTTTGGGGAATACAGGAATACAACACGACATTGCCGTCTCCATGGGTTATGGACGAATTTGTGGTAATGAAAGAGGAATGATATTTGGGCAGATTACAGTATAACCACTAATTCGTTGGCATCATGATGGATAAATCCAAAGTATAGTATCACCGGATTTCCCCCCCCCCCCCAAAAAAAAGTGAACAAAAATCATACAATTTCTACTGTGTAGTAAACATCCAGTGTATGGGTTTGCAAACTTTTCACATACTGTTAAGTGTAAACTATATATGTCCAAGTACAATACTATGCCTTACTGAATATTGGTTGTCCTATCCAATCTGCGATGTACGCTACAGTAGGGTTCTACACAAGCATTGTTCTGTACTGTACAGTGTACTGTGTCTACAGTCCTGACTAAGAGTATCGACCGCGCGTAATACTGTACAGTAGATTGACTGCTGAATAGCCGTCATTGATACATTTTCATTCGACGATCATATTGTACGTACACTGCGCGTATGTAATATTGTAATTCAATAATTGATTGAGGTATTAGCAATCAAGTTTTTCTTAGAGTAAGTTGAACACGAAATGCCGGTATAAGATTCTTCAATAGACACATAAGGAATCTTTACTACAAGTTGGTAGTATAGAATGATACGTCGTTCTTACCATATGATCATAATTTTGATCATGCTCGTTTCCTTGCCAATCGTAACGTTTAGGCAAAACCTAAAATGAAAATGAAATTAAAAATACCTAAACATGATATTGAACATGCAGGATTGTCAATAATCCAACTGAGGGATAAGTGCAGATAGAAGCCGTAGGCTTCTTGATTGATGACTACACTATAGTAGGAAGGCAAGCATAAAATAGCTATGGTAAAATGTGAATACTGAAAATAGCAATGGAGGAAAAATTCAGCAGAAATCAATCCATGCAGGATTATATAAGCTATAAATGGTAGATGTGATGATACAATAGCATGCGACAAGAAATGGTTATGCTCTTACGTGATACTTGTCAACTTCCTCTCGAAGAACCTGAATAGAGAACGGAATAAAGAAATACGTATGTCCTTCAGAATTTAAAATTATGGAGATAATCGATCTCGTATTGATGACTGGATTGCCCGTCGCAGGCTACAAGTTGATCAGAAAGACTACTTCAACTTACTTTAGCTGCTTCCTTACAAGGGCCACTGCTTAAGAAGTGAACAATTAGGAAGTACAATTCTATGAAAACAAAAAACCAAGAACATCAAATGTGTACTAATACCGTAGTGAATGGATTACTGCCAGTAATACAGTATGGAAATTAACCGCCAAGTAGTTTAACCGTTGAAAAATGAGTTACCTCGCTCCAGAATGTTATCTTCTACTTGTTGGTGTTTGTTTCTTCGTTGCATTTTCCAAGTTTGTCTATATTACTAGTGAGATAAATTAGTCATTGCTTACCGATGAATCACTGTACACTATGTTGTACGCGACCCGCTTAAAATTGTTTGTAATGGCTTATTACGTACTTTCAACAGTTCTTTCCTTTCTTTCTTTGGCTACGGAGGGACCAGTGAATAGACTGAATACTCGTTTACAGTACAATACAGTATACTGTACTGTAGAGTATGGTCCAGTCTAGGATGACTGTTAATAGAACTTGTGCTGAGTACAGTACAGTACAGTCCACTCCAGTACAGTGTACAGTGTACAGTACGTATTGTACAGTACTGTAGTGTTTGAATGTGTCCATGAGCTACAGTACAGTACAGGATCTGTTCAAGGGGGCATTTGACGACGCATGCACGTCGAGCGTTGACATACAGTACAGTACAGTACAGTACTGTACACAGTACTAGTAAATAAATCAATACTGAACTGTACTGTACAGTACTGTGCTGTACTTGACAACAAAGCAAATACTGTACTGTACAGTACTGTACAGTATACTGTAGGCGTCCAGTACTACTGTACAGTACTGTACTGGACGCCTACAGTATGAGTACAAGGATACAACTGTACAGTACAGTACAGTACTCCGTACAGTACACTACTGTACTGTAGAGTAGAGACTGAGAAGAATCTGAATGCAATTGTACAGTACAGTAAGTTGGGGCTGTGAGCCTGCGCACTGTACTGGGCTATTAACTTATCTTATTGTACTGTACTGTACTGGACGCCTACAGTATGAATACAAGGATACAACTGTACTGTACGGAGTACTGTACTGTACACTACTGTAGCCTAGAGACTGAGAAGAATCTGATTGCAATTATACAGTACTTAGTACAGTACTGTACTGTACTGTAAGTTGGGGCTGTGAGCCTGCGCACTGTACTGTGCTATTAACTCATCTTATCTCACCTGTCCCAATGAAAGATTGATTGTACTGTACTGTACAGTACTGTACACTGTACACTGTACAGTACGTCATTACCATGACGTGTAAACGGACCGGCCTGGACTGTGCCGAGGGTTAACTGCCGGTACGGTCACGGACTGGCGAGACAAATACAGTACGATGAAATACCCAATTACAATACTGTACAGTACAGTACAGTAATTACACCAGTGCTGTACTGTACTGTACAGTACTGTACAGAAGACCAGTACTGTACACTGTACAAGCTTTCACTGTACGTCACGTCACGTCTATTGCAATATTACATGTGTTGCTAGTTGAGAGTCGACTCAGTTGAAGCATGCGAAAGCGTCAAAACCTTGCCTTGCAGATGGATACAGCCATGGCTTCTGCTCCTTCCAATGCGCTATAATTCATTCATTAAAGCGAAATTTTCAATTCAGAACACTGTCAGTTAAGCCTAGGTGTACACTTGCTAATTGTTAACACAGTCTATTGAGATGGCACTGACTACACGTAGCGATAGAGGCAATCAAGAAAGCAATTCTGCTTGGTTCCCCGAGAGGAAAGACCCTGGCTTCATTCAAAAATTTTGCTGTAAAGTCATCAAGGCCGGTGAGATACCCAAACATGTCGCCTTTATCATGGATGGAAATAGAAGATATGCATTGAAAATGAACTACTCGAGGATTATTGGTCATTCCATGGGATTCGATAAATTAGCAGAGGTATCTTGATTAATTCATTTTACTGTACGATACTGTATGATAATATGAGCTGCAGGACGTGCCCCCCACTACCAGTACTACAGTACAGTACAGCAGTATCTTATTACTGCCTAGAATGTTCTTCACAGGTGACCATAAACAAGCTGGTGTGTATTATGAAACAGTAATAGCAAAATTAATTTAGTGTTGCTTATAGAATTGTATGCAATTGAAAATAGTCTATAACATGGATGGACTATAACTGCATATGTGCTAATAGGATACATACTATACATTAGTCAAATGAAATATCGATTGCTTTATCATAATGTCCTATCACAAAATAATGATACCCCAACGTTGTAGACATTGGAATGGTGCTTAGATTTAGGCATCAAAGAAGTGACAGTATACGCTTTCAGCATTGAAAACTTTAAACGTTCCAAGAAGGAAGTGGAAGATTTAATGAAATTAGCCAAAGGAAAATTCGACAGATTGTTACTGGAAAGGTAATCTTGGTATTGCTACATTGATCAATAATTACAGCCAATTCCTTGCTAGGCTACTACAGCAGTTCGCTGTGTGTCAAGTCTGGACTTAGTCTATATTTGGATCTATTTTCTGATCAGAGATAAAATCGACAAGCATGGTATTTGTATTAGAATCTTTGGCGATATTAGTTTGCTACCTCCAGATGTCCAAGTTGCTGTTGCCAACACAGTTAAAATATCTCGGCATAATAACAGGTTCTACTCATACATTTGCAATTTTTTTAGTAATGTACAATAGTTGAATATCAAATACAAGTATTTCTATTCAACCGAGGGCTAATTGACATTGACTGTTTATAGGGCGTTCTTAAATGTATGCTTAGCTTATACTGCCAGAAATGAGATGACAAATGCTATGAAGGAATTAGCGATAGGAGTCGAAAATCAAATGTTACGACCTAGGTTAGTCTTTAGCCGTGTCCTCGATTTGTCCTAAATTCAATTCTTATTGTTATTGTCTATTAATGATTGATTGCCTATATGTCAATTGATAGCGATATTTGCGAAGATCTTTTGGAAAAATGCATGTATACTGGCGAAGCTACCCAACCAGATCTAATCATTAGGACATCTGGAGAAGTGCGATTAAGTGATTTCTTACTGTGGCAAGTAAGGCGTAATTTTATGTTACACGACGTTTAGGTTATTATCCCAAGCATCCATTTTATCTAGTTACCAAAATGAGACTAAAATCTTGACATTTACAACATCATATTTCTTCAATGCAAGAGTGCCTATTCATGCTTGACCTTTCTTGATGTATATTGGCCCGAATTTACGATTTGGAATTTTTTATGGTGTATTATACGATTTCAATTAAGTTACCAAAAGATTAAGGTAAGGAATACTTTAAATTATCTCGTAATTATCCTTTTATCTTCTTATGATGCCGCAATAGCTAAAAAGTTTCAACTTATTGAACATTGTTGATAAATAATATAATTGGTAGGACGGCAAACAATATAACAATCAAATGAAGGAACATTTACAACATGTATCAGACAAGGAGAATGCCTTAAAAGAAGCTTGTAAGTATTATCAAAGATCCATAGGTGGATGCTGATTATTGTTTCAGCAAATTATGAGAACATCTACAGTTATACTTGATGCTGAAAAGCTAGTAGAGTGGTAGTAAATTTACCAACATATCTATCAATCTTATTAAACGTGGTTATAATTACTTTCATTGGCTATTTAACTTTAAAATATTACGATTACATCGTTAGTTAAATCGTCATTAAAAATTTTTCTATTCCATGGTGAAAGAAACCTTTTATTAATTGATGGTTTCTTGATCTACAATTTTGTTTATTAGCCGCTAGCTGGCAGAATATTCTAAATACTTTTTTTTTTTTAATATAGTAAGCTATTTAAAATAATTACAAAATATCAAATTCCACTATTATGACATATTATAACTACTGTAATAAATTTAGGTATGGCGGGAGAAGTAAATACGAACATGGATGATATCATCAAGCGATATAGGCAAGAACGTGAGAAGCGAGTTAATAAATTCATAAATTATTTGCACAATAAAAGATTGGAATTTGTGAATGCATTAAGCAATCTTGATTAGTACAATAATTGTTATAAAGAGTTTATAAGCAGAATATGAATTATCTTGTATATTGTACAAAAATAAAAGTTAATCATCTGATGATGAATATTACTATCGATCAATTTATAAGCGCTACTGTAATTTTTAATAGTAAGCTGTCAAGTTGCTATATCTGCAATATGAATCATTTACTGTCTTAGAGTCTTCTTTTGGTGTTAGAATACTTGCAGAAACTTTACGAAAGATATCCAATGAAATTATTGAACCCCTTGATAGGTTACTAAAAGGTATCCCCATTCCGGCTACCTCAAAGTCATTGTTTTATAACATAGTCAAAATTTTTGTCAATTCCCTATATATTTTATACTATGACTTGTTATGCGCTCCTTGCATTGTTAGCTTACTTTACTTGAGATTGTCGATGTGTAAAAAATTTTGAGAAATAAAGCAATCCGCTTGAAGGTGCACGTGTATTGCAATTATTGGAACTTGAATCCAGAATTATCGTAATAAAATGTAATTCAGAGATGATAATTTCATGATAATTCTTATGGTAGGCAACAATAATTCGGACAATACCGCTCTTATCAGTACTTTTATTGCAAACTTACTTAAGTTGTAATTTGGCTAGCTAAAACGAGTACGATGGCCAAAGGTAGAAGCAAATCTACAGAATTCCATCAGCTACTTACTCTTTTTTATTTCAATTTCCTTGTTGGTACTGTAGTACTATATAACGGTAGAGCTTATAAATTAATTTAATTTTATTGATAACTTGACGCAACTGCCAATTTCAGTGGCATTGTTATGGTCCATGCCCGAAATACTTATAAGTTATGTATTTATTGTAAAAGAGTACTCCCGCAAGGAGCAAAATGAGAGGCTTTTTTGTCTCAATATCTACTTAGAGAATTAAGTCATCTAAAAGCAAGTCGAAACGACATAGTTTAAGTAGAGAATAATAGATTTCATGAATACCATTATATATTAATTAATTTTTAATGTTCTATTTGCAATGATGAAATCAAACTAGTGAGATTACATTTAAATCAGGGCTAACAGGTGTAAATATATATCAACCACCATCTACAGTATTTTATTCGAGATTTATTTATCTATTTAATCTACGTTCCCAATAAGGAAATTAACTTCTGATAGATAGGAACAGTTTAAAACTAAGGCTCATTTAATCCCGTAGCAGTAATCAATTAAACTCTTTAATAAAGTCGCTCCATACTTGGTAAATGGAAGTCTTTCCAATGAATTATGAGGTTAACTAGTTATGGAACTAAGTTTATGATATTTATAATACATGGTTAATATCACTGTATTTAAAGGTAAAGTATCATCTTTTTAGAATGCTTTTGTATATGTATAATAATATCAAGCGGCCTTGATTGCTCTTCAGAGCGTATGAAAAGAATATAATCATAATTTAGCACCTCGACCAAGAGTGATATTAAAGTCATAAATTACTGTCCGTTTCAGATTCATGTATATAAGTGTAAAATAGAATAAATCTATACAATGAAATATAAGACAGCAGAAGCTAATATTTTAGAGAGTTTACAAATGATTCTACTAAGTAGAACCTCCTTCTAGCTCTAGCATATCTTCTATTTCTTCCTCAAGAACTAAATGATCTTCGTTCATTTCATTGACCACTTCATATTCCTTTATATAATAAATTAGCATAAGTTAACGACTAAAACTGCCATCTCTACTTCTATAAAATGTAGAAAAGTGTAAGTCACCTCCAGCTCTTTCTGTAATTCTATTTCCCAATCTTGTAGTTTTTCTGCTTCACTAGTAGTTACTTTTTCCTTAGATTCAACCTCGGTAACGTTTTTCGTATCTGTACTGTTATTTTCGTTCGTATCATTAGTTTCATTTGTCTCTTTCTTTAGTATTCCTAACTGGTGCATTTCATCTGCTAAATCTGCATGACTTAATTCCGCTAGACGTAGTATTATACAATTACAATATCAAACAGCAAGGTAAGTTACAAAGCAAAGAAGTAGTTACAGAGTTAAACTGGAAATGGTGCTGTATTATCTCACTTTGAAAATTCATACCATTTGTATAAGCTTCACTAACAAATTCGTTAGTTAATAAGGACTGATCTTGTAATGATGTATCTTGATTCTCAGTTTCGCTGTTTTGAATCTACAAAAATGCATATTTTAATACTGGTAGCTCAAGAGTGAAGCTTAATAAGATCTAATCATGGATAGATTCTCACCGAGTCATTATTTTCCACCTTGGTATTCGGAGTTGTCGCAGTATCGCGAGGAGAATCCCGTACACTGTCAACTAAGATACGAACAAATTTAAGTTTATACTCATATAACGGTATTGGTTGTATCCGACTAGCAGGATTTTAGCAAAGCTATCAAATTATGCCAAATTAAGTATTCACTAACCATCACTAGCACTTTCGGACAAAGATGATTGCTTGTTAGTACTTTCAGGTGTTCCAGTTGTGTTCGCTAGTAATTTTGTAAATAATGGAGAATTTAGCATGCAATCATGTATTTTTGTGTTATGATGCCATCACATGAAAGCGTGTTAGACAAGTTAGGATGAATGTGTCAGAGGTTTTTTTATAAGAATAGATAATAGTGAGCACTGCAAAAGAAATAGTCCCTGCTGATAGAAATACGCTTGATTGCAATAGTAACGCAATAGTTACGCTGATGTTATTAAATCGATTTATACCTTCAGCCATAGAGCTCAGTTGTATAGATTGTTTTATAAGAGAAACTCGATAAAAGTAGTTACGCCAAAATTCTTCCTCTTTAACGCTTCAATTTGTGCATTAGAAATAGAACTAAATTAAGTAAAGGTCATTTCCTAATTTATTATAGTAGTGTGTAAGACAGCTTACAGTTTAGGTACTAGCTCAAAACGCATATTCATGAGATTTCCATCTTCTTCTAATGTCACCATTGCTACAGGATAGTAGATAGCAGCATCAAAGCGAAACTCAGCTCCAGATGGAGGGCTTCTCAAGAAATTTCTTCTGTCCTAGATTATTGCAGTATTTGTCCCAATTTTAAATATCGTTTATTACAGAACGGCGTTATTCAATGCAACAAGAAGATGCAATAAAAAATCTTTTGCAAGCATTGTGCTGTTCACTTTAAGAAAATCCGAGCACATTTTGGCGCAAATATGATGACGTTACTATCATTCAATTACCTTTGACAATGCTAAGATTCTAGTTTTCATAGCCTCTTCTTCATTATAGCCTACCCACGGAGGTACGGCCGCTTCACCTACCAGTTAGTAGCATGTTAGTAATTTATCAGGGTAAGGTAAGCAAGATTGGAATAAAGTTGAGTATATCTACTATGTATCCTCTGTACTTTACACACCAATTCGATTTGCTTGTTTACTCTCGATAAATTGTTTTTGTTCTCGCATGAAAGATCCAATGACCGTCTTGTTTTAAAAATTGTAATACAATTTATTGTTAGGTAGTGTGTATTGATTAATTTGTACACCTACTTTATCAAATTTCGATAACTATGACCCTAAGCTATCTACTTTGATACTGTATAAGTCTGTGTTATTGTAGAAGCATCTTTACAATAAGGTTCAGTATTTTAGATGATAATGAGATAATAAAATTTGTAAGAATACTGCAATATGTTGCAGTTCAGATAATTCTAATTTGAAGAAAGCGTGTGTATGGCTGGCTTATTAAGTGCACATAATTGTAAAACGTTAGTGGTTGCATGTAAATTAAATAGCGGTAATCATAAATCGTTCGTAGTCTACGCATTAACATATAGAAATTATCAATTTGAAATCGTGTCGTACAAACTGAATGCTTTCTTTTTAAGCACTTTACACTATCTCAACTTTAATTATTGGCACAATAAATAATAATAATAATAATGAATTTGCTATTACGGTAACTTGGGGATGGCATTATGCACAGTTGCTATATATGCTTCTTACCTTCTCTTCCACTGTATCCTTTAGTTTAGAGGCAACCGTAACTGTTCTACTTGCAACATCGCTTGTGACATTTTTAACATTGGCGATAAAAGCTAGTAAGGAAAATATTGATAGTTAACAGTCACGTACAGTACCGTATAGTGAATAATAAATAGACATTTGAGGTCTGGACTATTGCTTGGAAGCAGATGTAGGTAAATATCAGCAAGCTGTTCAATCGTGATTTTAGATTGAATACATTGAGTGATATCTCAATCGGGTGCTCTCAATATCGCTGTAGTAAGTGTAACAAGTCCGATTAGAATAGCTACCTTGGCGTTACACCACAGTATATCGGAGAGATGATGTATTTCTACTACAATACTGTATGAAAAAGTCATCTTTGCAGTGGCAATCCTATAGTGGAATAATTTCGAAACTATCCAACACTAGAAAATTACGTACAGTACTGTATAGTATATCCCATAATCACTGGATCGATTACTTGATTGCATTTCCACAAGACAGAGTAAAAGATGTATTGTATCTACCATCTTGTTAACGTCTCTGCTGGTGTTGTTTAGCCGCTACTCATCACTCTTACGTAAATCGCCATTATGATGATATTGATGAGCGACACCTTAACTGTCGATCCCTACATCAAGTTAATGAGATTACTCAAGCGTGAACAAGGAGATTATGAATGGGTAAAGGGAAAAACGTAACGTAAGATATATTTTGGAATAAATGTTATCATCTTTTTGCTCTAGCTAAAGAGAATAGTCGACGCATCCCTTATAATTAATTATTCAATACGGCAAGACGATCAGTCGGATATAGTGGACACTGGACAGTACAGGATATCGTAGAATTGGTACAAGTACGGATAGTGGTTCCTGCAGGATGTTGTGACCTTTACTGAAAGTTTCCTATATCGTAATTATAAGAAACTAATATCGCCTACGATAGAAAGAATAACTACTACAGTGCGTAATACTTTCTATATCGCTAGTAAATTATGTTCCTAATTCATTCAATAATATCCTAGTGTAGAGTAGTGTAGTTACGGTGGAGTAGAAAGTAGATTCAGTAATGCTACGTGTACTGTGGGTTATTTTGCAATTGAAGTACTTGTAGACACCACAGTCAAGACTGATCTTTTTTCGCTACTATAAGAAGATGAAAATAGGTACTTACATCCCCAATTGAAAGGAGTTGAAGGATTTTTATCGGTTGTATCTTTGTCATCATCATTGGTAATTTGGTCATTTTGATGGTCATCTTGATTATGATCAGGTTGTTTCTCGTCTTTGCTGGTTGATTCTACATCCTTGTCGCTTTGATGGTCGGTATTTGTATCTTGGTTTGCTTCGTCTGACTGAGAATAAAACCAATTCTTCAAGTTTAACATTGAGTGATGCTTTAATTTACATGGAATAAGAAGTAAGACTATCCTAATTTCAATCACTTTCTCCAAGTAGTTACTGGATATTGTTGACAAAAAAAAAATGCAATTGAGCAAACCCACAATCGAGATCGACTCCTCACCATCAAGATGTGTAAGTACTGTACAGTACAGTACTGTAGTACGAGTGACGAACTGTACACTGTACACTGTACAGTACAGTACTGAATCTTTTTTCTTTCTTTTGGGAATGTCTCTCTGTCTGCTCTGTCCATACCTCAATCGGATACGGTGTACTGTACTGTACTACTTCTTTTTTCCTTTCTTTTGGGAATGTCTCTCTGTCTGCTCTGTCCACACCTTAATAGGATACAGTGTACTGTACTGTACAGTGTACAGTACTGCATCTTTTTTTCTTTCTTTTGGGAATGTCTCTCTGTCTGTTCTATCCATACCTCAATAGGATACAGTGTACACTGTACAGTACACTTGTCCAACTGAACTGTACAGTACTGTACTGTACAGTACTGTACTGCATCTTTTTTTCTTTCTTTTGGGAATGTCTCTCTGTCTGTTCTATCCATACCTCAATAGGATACAGTGTACAGTACGCTTGTCCAACTGAACTGTACACTGTACTGTACATTCACTACTGCATCTTTTTTTCTTTCGTTTGGGAATGTCTCTCTGTCTGCTCTGTCCATACCTCAATAGGATACAGTATACTGTACTGTACAGTACAGTGTACAGTACTGCATCTTTTTTCCTTTCTTTTCGGAAGATCCTCCTGTCTGCTCTGTCCGTACCTCAATAGGATACAGTGTACAGTGTACAGTACAATACACTTGTCCAGCTGTACTGTACACTGTACACTGTACAGTACTGCATCTTTTTTCTTTCTTTTCGGGATGTCTCTCTGTCTGTCTTGCACATACCTCAATAGGATAGAGTGTACAGTGCACTCTTTACAGTGCACAGTGCACAGTCAATCTGCTTCAGTACCGATCAAACGACTTTTACATACTGTACAACTGTACTGTATAACCATTGAGATGCAAATGGCCTTGCCTCCAAGCACCTTGCAAAGGTTTGCAAGCACATAAACCATCGCGATATTCAACAGCCTGCGAATGAAGTAAAAGTGAAATCAGCTAAAAGCCTACTGTTTATTGGTATAATAAGCTTCATATCCAGGAAAAGACAGGAATAATACTCTTTTCAACGTGGATGGAATGAAATGAACTCGATGTAAACGTGTTTGCAGCGAAGAGGAATTTTCACTTCGATTGATTAAATTATAGAACAAATTAAGTCGTTGCAGAACTTTGACGTAGATAGCAAATTAGTTGACATCAAGAATGTCCCTTTCTCTGCCAAGTAAGTACGCATATCATAGAATCTACACGCCATATCGATCGCTGTCATCACTGCTGTTCTATCAAGGTGCTAGGAACGTGATGATAAAATTGCGCCATTCTTGCCTCTATTCTACCACGACGTGGCTAAAGCATGACCACCTTGGCCCAAGAATATCCAAAGCAATTATCCAACGTATATTTAGCGGACGTTTATATAGTCGCAAGACTGCAAGCGCATCATACGAAAATGATGATGATGATCTGGATTATATACCACTTGGTAATCAACCTCTGACCGATCGAGAGAAGACATTACTTAAGCGAAAAATTATCGATCAAGATGCTGAACGACTAGCAAATACATCATTTCATCATCTTGGTATATTGAATGGTGTTTCAAATCAATTGAAAAAGATACAACTAATAAAACCAACTCCAATTCAATGTCTAGCAATACCACCGATATTAAATAGATATGATGCCATCATTGAATCACATAGCGGAACTGGCAAAACATTTGCTTTTCTATTACCATCTATACAAGATTCTAAACAACCTTTCTCAACAGTTATTATCGTACCAACACGTGAGCTCGCCATGCAAATTGTCTATAACGCTAATCGTATTGAAACTTTATGTAATATAAATGAAAAATATCATACTCGTGCAATTGTTTCTAGCTCAAACGATAATAAATTAAATCGTAATACGTTAAGATCGATGAAATCGCGTATTATTGTCGGTACTGGTAAAAAATTAAAAGAAATTATAGAAGATCCAGATAATGAATCACTTTTTCGCAATGTACACAGAGTGATTATTGATGAAGTCGATCGCGTTCTACTACCCTTGAAAAAACATGGTCATCATAAGAAAAGAATGATGCGATTTAGACACCGAAAAGCTGCTGACATAGCTTGTGAATTACTACAAATAAAAAGTTCTAGTCCAAGGAAATTTCAGTTAATTTGCGCGTCGGCAACTGTTGTACCTGAATTAATTGATGATTTACAAAGATTAGGATGGGATGAAAATACTAAATATTTAAGCTATGGTTTAGCTTCTACTGATAGTACAACAGTTAAGCATCAATTTTTAGAATTTGAATGCAACGACGATAATCTCGAACATAGTAAATTAATGACTGTCGTTCGCCTTTTAAACCAGAAAAAGAGTCCTAAACCTGCTCTTCTTATTGTTCATCGTAGTAATTCCGTGATAGCTTGTGTACAACAGCTCATAGAATATAATATTAATGCTGTTGCATTATATGAGAAAACAATGGATAATAACCAAGCGGATTATGGCCAATTGGTAGATGATTTAAATCGTGGCAAGATTGATATCTTGGTTACTAATGAAGAAAGTGTTCGCGGACTCGATTTTATGTGTTTAAAAAATGTTATCTTGCTTGATGTTTCCAAAACTACGAATGAATATTTACACATTGCAGGCAGAGTTGGCCGTATGGGTACTTACGGAACAGCTATTACCTTAGTCAATAAACGATTTTCTAACGATCATAAAAGATTATTACTGCATTATAGTCGTCTTGCTGTTGCTTATTCGAAGATCAATTTATGAAATTCCTACATTTCAATATAACATGAGCTAATGATGTTTTTATTAAGCCAATCATTGCAAAGTTAAGTAAGCTTATAGGAGAATGGAATACTGAAATAGGCACAACACAACTGTTTATTATCGCTGAAAGTGTTAATAATTAATTAATACATCAGGCTATTCTTCGGCCTCAATTTTTCGATATGCAATCACTTGTAACCTCATTGCCAATTCTTTCTAATCGATGACTAACTAATTTCATTGCTATACTATGTACGATATGGTCGACATACATTATTCAAATATAATCGGAATAAAATAATATCCACATCTATTAACTTTCCTGTAAGTTACGTATGAATTTTGAAACAGTGCATGCAAGCTTTTTTTTTACTTACGAATTTGAAATTTTCTACTTGCATAGAGATAGTTTGCGGCGTACATTCACCATGCAACATATAACCACCTGATAAAAACGTATTCTATATTAATTAATTGATATTACTGTAATTTTAAAATACGGTTGAAATCTCGAATTAATTAATTATTAATGCTACTATGCTGTTGCTAATGTTCTGAATGTGTGCAGCCATTAAATGGTATAGCGTACATGCACAATTTAGTACCTAAAATTCATCATAACGTTAAAATTTTTGTAATTATTGCATGGTGCTACAGCCTACAGGTAAAATGAAATTGAAAATCATAATACCCACAATTACAAGCAATTTTATTGCTTTACATTAGCACGAAAGTACTGTACAAATAATTCATGCTTCATGTTGAATATACTAATGTAAAAAGTAAAGCACTTAAATATAAAACAATTTTGCATCATCCAGTTAACTGTATACGCCATTTACATAGCAAAGATATGTATGAATACTAGTGTAATAACTTTTTATTTAAATGACCTATTTGATTTTTATGGACTTCTAAGAGATGAGATCTTAGGAGAAGCCGTAAGATAATTGAAGAGTGCAACAAATTACAGTAATTATCAATGAGCGTAGCAAAATTCATGGTAGACTTTGCAACACATCTTAGTATAAGCTAAAATAGTCATCTAACTAGTCAATTCCAAAAATATATCGATACATAAACTCTAGTACAATTCACTGGTACAATATTACTCTGTATAATATCATTCACACTATAATTTTTTTTCTTACATTTCTATAGCAGGATTAGTTCAATGATTCAAAGCTTATAAATATATACTGTAATTAATGTTTTAAATTATTATTTTTAACGTACTATTATAAGAACCAACAATAACGTTCTCTTCAATGTATCTCTTGTAAAAATATGATATCAATTTTATCAAATAGAAAATAGGGGTATTTATATATTAACAAAAGTTTAGAGTAAGCAGTCACGGATTTGAGAACAATTTGCTAAAATTAATCTTAATATCAATAGGACTGGCTTACTACGTAGAAAGAAAAATTAATTAACTTTAAAAGTTCTCCTTATTGTAAAAGAAGCGAGTATTCGCACTTGTGTTCTTATTACATTCTTTGTGCAGAACTGACGATAACGCTTTTGGCCCACAAAAAAATACTCCAAGATCGGATCTGTAATAAAAATGGAGGGGAGCAATTATAGTTATTCCAATTTCATCAGTTGCTATTGTCATAGAATTCAGATATATGCATTCAGTTACCCCGAGTGCGTAGAAGCTAAATCGCTAAATATTTGATCCCAACGAGGGCGACCATAATGCGTTTTTTGCTGAAGACCAGTAATAGCATCAACAGCTTCACTGTCAGTTTCGCGTAGCATTATATGCTTTGTCTTTTTAATGTTAAAAATGTTGGGTTATAAGAGAGGATATAACTAGTATAAAATCAGATTAAGTTTTATAGCTAAGACCTGTTTATCGCTTAAGCCACGGGTAAGATAGATGTTATATTCTAGGAAATCACCCAAGTCATGACTCAGCATCTGCAGGTTTATTCAAAGTTGCATAAAAGGTCATCATTAGTATTATAAAGTCAGAAATTTTTAGCACATTTTCTTTCACCAGAACTGATCATTTATTGTTGGACATTTTTATTCGATATATTCCGTAACGTTGTACGCGCGAATATCCTCAGATGTTTTATAGGGTTATGCTATAGATCTAACATTCCCATAATAACTTACTTCACGTTCTAACGATTTCAATAGTTCCGCAAACCACTCGAAGGCATTAGAATCAGGACATATCCAAAAGAAATAAACTTTCTTGGTCTTTGAGGGACCTGCGTCGGATTGTCGCTGTTTGTACCTGTGTCCCAAATTTTCTAAGCTCAGCCAAGATTATAGTATATTTTAGCAAGACTATAGATATTAATAAAATAAATACCAAAGCGATTTTAGGATAGAAGCAAAAGGTGTTACTCCAATCCCAGCTCCAATACAGATCGCAACTTCATATAGGAATACATCCTACATATTGTCCAAATTATGGATATGTTATCTAAGTCGTTTCAAGGGTAAAGTATACTATATGGCCTTAAGCACAAGCTTAAGGGTTAATCGATTAAGATTGATTGTAACAATTTCATATTATCCAACCAATACCTCACTGCAGGTTCCAAATGGTCCATCGATGTAGACGCTATTATTAATTAACAATCATTCCTAGTCAATAAATTTCGGTTTGATAATCCAAAAATAATACAATTGAGCACAACTTCTACATGCATACTCAGGCATCTTCCAAGCTTCTTGAACCTTATTTTCATTTGCTTTACAAGCTTCAAATAAAGCACCTATGTAGACATTACACGAGATTAATATCAAATAATTCATTTACTGTATTCTTATTTTTAACCAAATACTTAAACTATGATGTAAGATAGTTGAGACATATAAACGTATTCGCATTTAAAGTTCATACCTGTCCAATCTCCTACAATACGCACATGAACGCTAAAATAATCATCTCCTGGAGCCTAAAATATAAATCGTAATTATTGGTAATTCAATTAGTAAATATGATTAAATCGCACACCATTTTTAAAAAATTTTTATAACATACTGATGTTAAAGTAAATGGATGCCATTCGAATCTTGCAATGCTCGGACAATTTATGAAAACATACTAAAATATTAAAGAATCGTAAAAGTTAAGTTGCGATCAGATAGTACACTGGATTATATAATGCTAGCGTAATGTCGTATTGAGATATATTACCTGTCCGGCTACGGACTGAAAACCTCGTTTCTGCATTTGAATTTCCAGTACTTTCGATGGATGGTTGATCACCTTTACAAGCAATGATCTGTTAGTGCATCTTATATTTTAAAGTCAGATGTTGTCTTTATAAGTGATGAATTATTTAAATTATTAAACCTTAGAAATAACCACTTTTTGTTTACTTCTCACAAATCTAACGATCCTTTCAAAAATGTAAAGAACTATTGGACCAATGACCCATTTCCAAACCTAGATAATGTCATAACAAAATATTTTATAGAAATTGCAGATCAGATAGATGCTGGTGCTTATGAAAGTTTATACCTGTGGTGTACTCGTTCTTTTAAAAATAGGGATAGAGCAATTTAAGTTGTTCGGCGGCCCCCAAGGACGTTTATTATAGCAGTAATCGGGATCATGAGTATCCAAATTGACTTGCACTTTAATTACCCCACTAAGTGTTAAAACGATATGGTATAGCTTAAGTAGCGAAGCTACATTTATTAATTTATTTATTTGATAATAGGTATCTTGAACTATTATAATATGATATTCAATATAGCTATGAAATTTATTTCAAAGTTCTTCTACGATATTCACAAATCTTATCAAACTTACATCACGGCGTGAATGCAAAGGCCTATGAAGAATATAACAAATAGGTGGTGGGCATACCAAAAGATTTCAAAATAGGATCTCCTATGTTTACAATTCATATACTTTCAATTGATTTATAATACGCATATTACATAGCGCATTACAATAGTTCTCACAATACCACTTCATAAACACATAAAAAATCATTCGTAAAAATACTAGCATGCACGGTCATTTTATGCAAATATATTCTTACCTGATAACTTCAGTGGAACTGGCATACTAGAAAATGATGGCGAAGTAATTACGTTTGTTAGTAAGTGAATTAATAAAAAATACGAAATTCGTGAATATTCATCTGCTAAAAAATTCTTCAAAAGTTAAAAGATGCGTATGGAATGTACACTGTACTGTACAGTATCATACCATTAATATCAGGGCTAAAGTAATAATTATGCCAGTTATTCCAGGTGCTAATTCCATGAAAAAAGAATAAACAAATACCCATCATCGCATGTAAAGTTTTAATAAATACGTAACTTTGGGATGATGAATTAGTAAAATAATCAGCTAACTGAATACAGCGGCTGCTGAACAGTAACATCATCGTTATATTTTGATACAATTGAAAACACATGATGAAATGCAATTATTACATGACGAACAGGATTTAACTCTTGTTTCGGACTAAGGTATACTGTTGCATTATACTGTATATCGAATAAGAAGCTCATTGTAGCATTAGTAACAACAGTAAGATTTAGATTTTTTTACCTGTCTTTAAGACTTCTGTTGTTAGATCAGCCTGACGTCAAAAAGTACGCATAAATATAGAATAAATAAATTTTTTTATCAATAATCATTTCCATCTAAATATGACCTATATTTATTATGAAATTTGCCGCTTTGGTAACTTACGTTGCTAAATCGAATTGGATTAAGGGAAGTATTAAGTTGATTCAAAGTATTTAAAAGTGGATCTCCCGCCTTGTAGCTCACAAGGAAGTACAGGAAATTAAAGCAATGAGCATATACGTGGATAGCTACAAAATAACAGTAGAGATCAACAGATGTTAATACTTTAACGGATAAGATTCTGTATGCCATTCTAATTATTATATTTGCAAGTATCATTGCTAATAATATTAAATCAGTTACAATGCTAAATTTAAGCAAATTGTACTAAACGTTTCAATTTTCGCTTTTTAATTATAATTCAATTCATAGTTCGATAAAAAAAATACTGTAGCTAATCAGTTATAGAAATTCTAACAAGGATTTTAAGTGCTAGGTCTAGGCGTACTTTGCGCCATAAGCTTAGGACAATCAATGGGTTATAATACTGTAATTTAGAAGCATAAATTACGTTATTAATCATTTTTTGGCAACATCAATACCGTAATTTTACATTAATCACAATAACTTAATGCTTCATTATAATACTGACATGTTATAGTGATATAAATTAAATAGCAACTTGCAGATTGCGTTGGCAATGCTATCCAGCATAAACAATATGCTTAAAACATTAAAATAATGTAAATTGAATTCAAGTAATACTTTACAATTATAGCGATTCTTTATACTTATTCATTAATACGATAAGTTCAAAATGTATCTTTAACAGGTATACAAACAAAATTAAAGTGTATCTAAAATGAGTACCTGTTGCTAAGCAGATCATGTAGCCTATATAGCGATGAAAAGTAATGTTCTTATCCATTAGACGACGCACTCGCCGACTGCATATTGCATACTGAAAGAAGATAACAAACGCAAAAATAAATGTACGGGTAATCTAACATATCAATGATTAAAATGGATGGTATTTATTACTGTGGCAGCTATTTAAGGCAATTGAACGGTAAAATGTCCGCAGCTGATATCAACTATTTAACTTTTGACTTTGAACTTTTTAATATATCCATTATTATGTATGGAACAATTTTTAATCTTTACCTCACACGATCCGCGTGCATAGGATAACAAATTACGACATACTGGTAATAGAATTAAGGCACAATTTAAGTTCAAAACAGCAGCACTTCCTCTTGCCCAGGCTACAGCCGTCTTGAGATCAGTCAAAATTCAAGTTAGTTGTTTAATGATAATTTAAAATTTAAACCTATTAATAATCTAATTGATGAAGGTACTGCACATCGTAAACCATATCCATAATTAGGTACTTGTTCACTCACTGTATCAATTTTTTCTCTATTTCTTGCACTGCTAGATAATTAATAGTATTTAACAAAACAACTGGCGCAAAGAGCACTATCTTGAATACTAAAAACTACCTTTGATATTCAACTGTGAATGTGTAAGGATAAAGAGAGTTACTTCCGTTACAATTAGCATTAACGATGTAATTACGGATTATAGACAAGATGTTGTAATATGCGCGTGCGAGGGGACTGATTATTATAGCCATTATACTACACGTATTCGATGAAAACAAAATATATTTATTCAGGCAAATAAAAAATGTTATCCATCTAGCTTGATATGTGTGTACTTTACAAATAGAACTTACTTTTAAATACTTTCTTAAATAAAAGTACTTTTTGTCTGTATTATAGTTGACATAAGTAGTAGCAAAGAGGATAACATTGATAATCATCCAGAGCAACTAGTATTAAATAGAAAAGGAGAAAAATATGTATTAAAAGTAAGAAAAATGGTATAAATTCGCATAGCCACTGTTCCCTTATATAATATCTAATCGAATAACCTGGTCAATGCAAATAATATATATTTCGATTTTTTATATGGTGATGTTATATTAATATTTAATACGATTTAGATACTATCATGTCAGGCAGTTGCTACCTATATGATGATAGATACGTTATTGTCGATTGCTTGTAATAGAAAGATGTTTTATAAAGTACTATCGCAGGTGCTATTAAAGTACGTATAGTCACAGTTACTTAATTTTTTGACAAAATACGATAACACACATGAGTATCATGACAATTTGAATGGGAAATACAAAAATAGTTAGTACTTTTACCAATAGGGATTATTAGGGGCGAATTGTAACTTTATCGCCAATTATAGCATGGCCTATCATTTACAATATATTACTGCACTGTAGATTGCAAGAATAATCATTCCTAGAGATACGGTTCCTTTTTAGTAGACCTATTGTTAGTTATGAAATCAAGATTTATTTATAGATATTTATGTATATTCGAATTTTATGACAAATTTAGAGATGATAGATGGCTAGAAATAAACGCATACCATATGTAAACACAAGTAATGACGTATGGTAATCCAAGTTTTAGTCATGATCATAGCCTACAGTGTATTTACATCGTACTAGAGAATGAATATTTTTGCCGTTACTTCCTTCACTTAAGCAGAAAAGTTGATGCAATTTTATACAAAAATTAACAGTTTCTACTTCAAAAGAAAGTACTTTAAGTTTTGAAAATTGATATAAAAAATTCGAGCCTATGTAGAACATTAGATCTGATAGCACCATCAATGTAGCCTATTGCACGGTACCTTGATGTAAGCTATTACTAAATGAACCAGATTTTAATAATCTTCATACGATTGATATGAATAAAAGTGAAGTCTAATTCGAAACTTGAATTTTTCGATTTTATAAAGCCTCTTTCCATATCTACACTTATACGTCTATCGCTAGTTTGCACCAATAATTCCTGCAGTGGATCATTATATGGTAAGATTAAAGTAAGCAAGGCGAAATCGTATCTTCTAACTACCCTATCTTACAAATTACTAGGTTCAAAGTTAATAAATTACATTGCTATCAGTATCAGTTTGTTAATAATACCATCATTGGAGTAGTTTAAGCAGCTTATGGACAGAGAGAAATTGTAGGGTGTAACAAAAATTCTCGGAAGATGATACTTTTCTGCAAATGCAGAAAACACTATAGTTAATATCCTAGCAAATGGACTACTGAATGATTTCAAATTGATTTTCGCTCCTACTATACTGAAGTTCCAGCTACTTAACATTGATATCCCCCAAATTTCAAGTAAAATTATCCATGGTTGGTCGTTATTGATTAAAATCGCGATAGAGCACTGCACGACTTTATTCTCTACCTCAATGGTCTATCATCGTTGCATGGTTAAAAAACGAGTTAAACAGCTACACGTATCTATAAATAAAATCATTTCGAAGCGATTGTAGATATACTATAGTATATAGATTCGCCGAATAAATAATTAAAAATACTTTCGATGCAATTATTTACACAATGTTGCAACATGCTAAGGATAAAATGTGCATGTTTTGACGACCTCTTGCTTGTATTATTTTCTTAATCATACAGTCGAATTTGACATGCCTAAGGATTTTCTCTATCTCCTATTGAATCAAGCAATCCTAGAAGAAGCTGCTGACTGAGTTCTCCAATGACTAGAATAGTTTTAATCTCTTACTTTGGATAACTACCTACTGCTAAGCTGGAGACAAATGATTCCATGCATCATTGCATGAGCAAAGCAACAATACTTACAAATATAATATACTTAGGACCTTCATTCAGCCACCAATCGGCCATCCTTGTTCATCCAATTGATCATACAGTAGAAACGAATGCTTGCTGTACTACTATCAGGATATATTCCTACTAGTACAGCTTAATAAACGATGTAATCAATGATTGCAAGCTGATCAATCCTTCTTGCTCCTCGCTTAAGCGAAATTTTCTTGGCTGTGGGAGCTTGTTGACATGGAGATTGATTTACTGTTTAATGAAGTTGGCCACCAAGAATGGACTGCTGGCTACAATAGGAAATAGTATGAGTATCGGAGTAGTGACTTATACACAGAGTACACGAATTTACCTAGGAAGTATTATACGGTACCGTCGACGAGCATCAGCTGCAGCGATGACTTTGTACTGTAGGCGTTGACTGTACTGGTGACATCCATTTTGATGGTGATTGGTTCCGCTTTTGGATGATACTCTTCCATACTGCATTGAATGAGCAAGCAACTCTATGAAATATCAATCGATATACCGTATAAATAGTATGCAGCAATAACTTGCCAAGATTATATCCATTTCTAGCTGCTCTTGTCAGCACCAATATTAGGTTATCATATACCGCTGAACGATGTAAAACGAGCTGCTTTAAGCAAGCCTAATCTAGAGCGATCAATGGTTTGCCTAAAAAAGTGTTCGTTTGAAACCTACGTAAAAAATCGTGTCGCCAACAGGGAAGCAGATTGCTATTTTAATGGATATACATAGGACCAAGTACAGTAGTAAGAAACAAGCAGGGACTACTCAACGATTTTTAAGTAAGACAAAAACTCAATACACGTCAGAGACTAGCATCAGAAAATTCGCTAAAAGTGCGGCTTGAAATAGAAAGTCCCAGCCTTAAACTACTCTACAATACTATACTGTACAGTATATACAGTACCTACTAATAAAGTCAAAAGTACCAGTACGCCAAATAGGGCGAGCAGGGATTGGACTATCGTAGTGTGAATAATAGGTGACACTGTACTGTAGACGCTCACAGCACTTCATACTCTACTGGCTACGGTAGGGTACCGGTATTGCAACTAGTTCTGGACCGCCTTGTCCGGTCTGTCCATCCAACTCATAGCCATGGCAGCATTGATGAATGAGTAAATCAAAGCGAGCAAGAATCATCATGACAGCCAATTTTCGCCTGTATATTGCTAATCAAGTAGGCATTGCAACTGATTCGTTCATCAATACAGATAGGACCTTTAAATTGTTATTTTACTATGGATGTAACAGAAGAGTACAGGACTACAGGTGTCCATGTTGTCTTGATGAGGAATAGATACTTTGCTAAATCGTTCTATATACATCATTTCGTCCTAGGTAGCTCAATTATTACAACAGGAAGTCAATCTCATTAGCAATCAAATACGAGTTACAGGACGCAAGTAAGCTACAGTGCAACCTTATAGCTCTACAGTAGTCTATAGGAATGATTTTTTACAAGTGACAGTAAGTATATGTTATGATCGAAACTTCTATGCAATGTCATGTTTCATTTTAAAATCATCCTAGTTAACTTAGCTCAACAGCAACCTAATCAATCCATTTAATCTTATTTACTTTATCAACTCTTTAACTATATTATAGCTACAAATCGTTTGGATTTATTCTTCCCGTAAATAATGTTCTTACCAATCAATTACCCAAGGTAATCCATCTTATTGTAAATAGGTTCGGTTGTTAGCATGATATCATACAATAAAGTACGTGCAAATTGCCAAAATCATGAATAGCACGACATCAATAATTATAATAAGAATTGCAATTGTAGTCTAGCAACCATAGATCGAATTTATCATATTTTATTATACTTATTAAAATGTATACGGTAATTAACAAACTAGGATATAAATCCATAACAGGTTCAATGAACATTCGCTCTCATAATCTAGTAGAAAGTAAAATCTCCATCATGAAAATTCGATGCGGCTATGTAAATTACGTCAAAAATGCTATCAGATAAAGCCATATTTTTTATTCATTTGTAACATTATTTAGGGAGCTAATACATTCCGACACAGCTGCCAAACAGCTCAAAATCTGGCTCAACAGGTTTAATAACAACTATTATATTATACAATCACTGCAACTCTATGCTCGTCTCGTTACTAGATACTAATTAGAATTCGTAATTAATAGATGTATATTAATTATAGACAATCTACAGTATATTAACTATGATACGAAGTAATATGAATTGAGTGAAAAATTTTGATCCTAAAGATTTTTCTACTTAAATACTGAGATAGGTACAAATTGATAATCATTATATCCATAACGTCACCGTTGATAAAGCATCCATCATCTTTCAACCCAATCATCAAACATTGATGACGGTATGCACTAGTAGTGATCAATATGGACTGTTATCTTGATACTAGCTCACATATCTACATATAGAAAATTAGAGGCCAACGATAAATGATTTATTGATTATGATGTATATCTACACCATATTTTGATTCTATTTTAAGTGGATAACTTGTAATTTTATATAGATTTAGCTCATATTCTAACTTATCGATCAATTTATTATTAACTACACAAGTAATAATTTTTAAATTGGATCATAATGTAAATAGGAAGTACTGAACAATGCAATGAATAACAACGCTGTGACCGACTACTCTAATGAAACTAAAAAACATATTTTAGTGGATTACAGGTTTATCTCATCTTCCATTATAATTTTTTATTAATCACGGAAACATTGCTTTAAATAGCCTCTCACTTTAATTGATGAATTATGAGTATAAAAAGTATTTTTGCTAATAACCTTTATGAAATTCTACTTAGTTCTCCCAATATTGCTAAACCTTTCCATGTCGGTCATTTAAGATCAACCTTTATTGGTAACTTTATTGCCAATATTAACGAATACTTCGGGTAATATACTCCATATTTAATTATGCACCGAATTGCATCGCTAGTATTTTTTAGACGTGTAATTGCATTATACTTATTTGAATATAGGAATAAAGTAACAAGAATAAATTATTTAGGAGATTGGGGTGTTCAGTTTGGTATGTTCGATGCAATGATTGTAGAATTGGTCCGTAGTGCAATAGAATAATTTATATCAAACTTTATAAACAACGTTACATCATAACATTTTCATAAATTATTGCAGGATTATTAGGTGTTGGTTTTCAAAAATTTGGTTCTACGGAATCCTTAATCAATAATGCCATCAAACATTTATTTGATGTTAGAACCTTAGATTATATTTGGGCAATTTTGATCGATTAGATTAGTCATAATTTTATGTTGCAACACCTGGAATGCAGACATTTACTATAAATATTTTGAAAATTATTATTATAGTGCGCTTCATGTTTTCAATCCTTTAGGTTTACGTTCAGATCAACAATGAGATGGAACGAGATGCTAGCATTCAAGAACGGGCAAGATTATTTGCAAGACGTATGGAAGAAGGTATGACTAAGGTCATTAAAAGTAATATTATTGCCTCCCATGACATTATGAAAGATAGAAAATTTTCCAATTCTAATAATTGATCGAGGTAACTATGCAGCCTACGTATTTGTAACATAAATGCCTACTTTTATAGATGACGAAGAATGCATTAATCTGTGGAAACAATTTCGTAGTTTGAGCATTAAAGAATACAAAAAGATTTACAAGGTAACGTGATAGGAATTCTAGCATCAGATGTATGATTGCAAGTAGATAAATGATTTATTTTAGAATAGCCGTTCTAACTAGGCATATTAACACCATTACACTTCTTGTGCTTAAGCATAATAGTGCACGCAGATACCTATATTTACGCTTACTTATCGTTACAGACATTAGAATCAAAATTGAGCAACTGATAGTATTACACACACAACCCAGAAAAGAATCGTTTATGATCTAATATATTAATATATACATGGTCAACCTATTACGATATAAATATTAGCAGAGGATTATTACCGCATCATTTTATTACATGTATATTTGTAAACGTTATATAACTTTACAGTAACCAATAATCAACAGAAGTATGCTGCTAATAATTTAATATCGTATGATAATCAAGAACAGTAGACTTTCTGTTAATGTATAGAATGATTCTGAATATTATTGTTAACGTGACAGAATATATAATAATTGACTGAAGTATATGACTGGAATCACTTTTCTATTTAATAAAGAGAATTCATATTAATTTCGATGAATACTCCGGGGAGTCTTGGTACAATAAGCGAGTCCATGTCTGTATCACAATCACATTGATGGAATATCAAACTATAGGTTGATGCATTAATATTTTTAATTGTAGATGTTATTAAGTACGAATTGTGATTCTATGTAGGACATTATCGAAAAACTACGAGATGATGGATTACTTGTAGACAATAGGTACATCAATGATAACTATCAACCATACAGACTGTTAAAATGCTACATATGTTATATCATAACAGAAAAAGGGATACTTTGGTATTTAATTTATTTATTTGATAAATTATCTAGCTATATTTGACACCATAGTTATTTTCAAACAAATCAAATGAGTAAAGATATCCTGAATAGTAATCTTAAAATCTGTCCTAATTATCACTCTAGACAAGATGAAGCTGCTACAATTGATATCGGAAAAGGTGGAGGATATATACTGAATTAACTTTGAACTATGATTGTGATTTAAGAAGATACTAAAGTATTACCATTTAACAATAACGTACAGACCGTATCTTCTTAAGGAAGGCAGATCGCACTACAACGTACATGTCCAGGTATTAAACTATGACTATAAACAGCCGTAAGAGATAGTTATAGAGAAATATATTTGACTGCCTATGTAAGACTGATATTATTTTAATAGAGATATTGTGGCAGCAATAGACCGTTTTGAAAGGTTCAACTTTGATGAGATGTACTATGTGGTAAGCAAGAAATACATTTCTCCCTAAATAAATGTATTACTGATTGCTGCAAATAAAATTGATGTTGCGTATTTTCTGTCTTCGAATCGTAATCTGCAAATGACTGCAACTATTAATTTTTATCATTAATTTATTGTAAGACTTCAAGTGCCCAAAACCTACATTTTCAGCATTTATTTAAAATTCTCAACTTAAGTGGTTACAATTGGGTCAAAAAGTATGTCTCTAATCAACTGGTCTATTCAGTACTATAAATCTTTTTACTTAAATATGACTTGCTATAATCAACTGACACGCTGCCAATAGTTGTTACCATGTCGATTTTGGCATGGTGAAAGGTATGAGTACGCGGACAGGAAATGTGGTATTTCTGCAGGTATGCTACTAAGCACTAAAATTATGTTCAGTTATGTCATAATTGTAACAGTAGATATTGTTAAAGTATGCCGATATGAATTAATGACAGTGCGTAGGTAGCAAACAGTTATCATGTACTTATAAATTACATTCAAATGACATCAATTATATAATATATTATCGAACGCGTATGTAATGCGTGTGTTACATACTTTAGCAAATACAGTATAGTTGATTACTGTTTTGTCTTGAATTTTATCACAGGATATTCTGGATGATGCAAAAGAGAGAATGATGAAAACCTTATCTAGAAAACACAATGGTAAATTATCAACAAAGTGTACAATATTAAATAAATAATATAAAATTTATGCAATTAAACTAGATATGCATCTTACCATCATTAAATTCCGATTTGGATTACAAGAAAGACATTCGTAATTTCGGTTTATGAAAGTTGTTGTTGCATATTTGTTTACTCTTGCAATTTCTATTTAACAAATTTAATCAAATTTCTATTAATTAGAAATAGTTTAATTTCAGCATTCTTTCAATCCTGCTATCTTCAATAAATCATATTGTACCTTAAACTATTTTTACTATGGCTTTTAGATCCTTCAAGTATTGCCGAACTAGTTGGTTTGGCTGCTATTTTAATTCAGGTAAAAATAAGGCCTACTTATGCGCATGCCGAAATTACAAAATACGAGAAAATTTGGTGTGGTCCCACATAATTAATGTATCTCTAACATTAAATAGGATCTGAAAGCTAAAAGAATTAAAGATTACGAATTTAATTGGTAAGGAATGACAAAACTTTGGTAAAAGTATTATTACATATTATATGTATAATAATAACAAATGTGCTATGCCGCGGTATCAGGGAGAAGATGCTAGCTTCACATGGTGATACTGGCCCTCGTTTGCAATATGAACATGCCCGTCTTGTTAGGTAATAAACAATTATTTAACTTTGATTATTCTACATTAATTAATGTGACAAAACCTATAATTAGTATCGCAGAAAAAACTCAAGTTCCGATTAACATGGAAGCAGATATAACATCTTTATTATCTGAAAATTCTGCAATCAAGCTAGTGGAACATATCACTAGGTGATTATTTTATTCCGTCAGTGAATTTTTTAAATGCCTTTTCACTGTTAGAAAATTTACATTGAACACTATAAATGCTATAAGATATAATTATTTCACGTAATAAAGGTTCGAAGGGGAACTTGTAAGAGCAAAATTACACTCAGAGCCATGCTTTCTTGTTAATTACCTCTTCATCTTAAGGTAATTTACAATGTCCGATATTATGTCATATCTTTTGCAATAAGAGTGTTGGTATAGGATTGTTGCTTGAGTTCATCTAAAACTTTTATTTTTCAGCCATTTAATATCAGCTGCGAATCATAATTTAAAGGTCTTAGGCCAAACTGAAAAGATAGCTGAGGTAATAATCGTCTTTGCTATAAACGTTATCAAATGCAGGTCGGAATATAACCTATTTTTTGATGTAGGCAAGAATGTTGCTATTTGCCGCTTCAAGGAATACTCTGGCTAAAGGATTGAATATATTAGGTGTCAAACCGTTAAATAAAATGTAAATAAAATATTGTATGCTATATATATTTGTTGCAAAATAAAATCAAAAATTTCAAGATAAATGGTGTAATTGTAGCTTTGAAAGCCTTGGGATGATCATGTAAATCCGAAATAAAGTCACAATATAGGTTCAAAAATGAATATCTAGATACATATTTAGCAGTTAGAGCCACTATTCACAAAAGATATTCACCCTACTTATATCGAACATATTTTTATTCTGCTCATCGAAATATACAGTAAATTACCAAGAATTTACACGCAAGAATAGCATCCCAGACGACAATTTTGGATGCACTATGATTATATTGTACTGGAAAAAAGCTGCAAATTTATGGTAGAGCTGAAAATATTCCTGTAGAAATAGTGTAAAATTTATCTTTCACAAGTGAAAATGACTTTAATAACGCGATAAAATTTCAAAATGCCCATCATCAGTTATCGTTTGACCCTATTATAGAAATAAAGAAACAATGATAATAATGGTTAACTACGATTCCACATATTTGAAGCTTAATAAATGAAAATCTTTCCAAAAGAGTAGTAATTGTGACGACAACCACGCAAATTTACCATGCAAATTTTCTTCTAGCTTTTTTCTGTCCAGGTTTTTTTCTCTCAACAATTCTTGGATCTCGATGCAGTAGTTCGTCTTCAAATATGAAATTAATATATACCTTTTGTTAGTTTTAGTAAGCATACCTGTATCTAAAATTATCCAAAACTTATCACCAAACTTACACTCATCCAGGGTTTCCTTATACGCTTCATTAAAACTTAATAAAGCTCGTGCAATTCCCAGTCTGATAGCGCCTGCTTGACCTGAATATTTACCAGTGAGTCAGAATGATGTTGATATAGCACAAGATACATATTTTCTCTATTTACCGCTTACGGTATATTATTAAATAGCTAAAACTACAGACATGCTATCAATTAAAAGAAAGAAGAAGTAAACAATTTACATTGTCTGCCTTACCAGAAAGCCCACCTCCGCGTACTGAGCATGTTATATCGAATGCATGGGTAAGATTTAAGACCAATAGAGGATATAAAACTTGCTCCCTAAAAGAAATACGTACACCATTGAATGTAATTAAATATATAGGTCTAGTAATTGGCATTTTCTCTGCTAAACTATATAGTCTAATTTATTACAATGGCTGACCTATGTAACAGTTGTTGAAAATATTCCACAAGACTTTTATCATTAATCGTAACGTTGCCAGTTCCTTCTTGTATTTGAATGTTAGCAACAGCAGTTTTTCTTTTTCCTAGTTACGATAGGTATAAAGTATATATATATATATATATTTTATGTGATAGAATATGCGGGATGTTCTTTTGTAGTCATATAATTACTAAAACTTACCTTTGTTGTAAGAAACTCCCGCAACACTTAGCTAAACGATAGAATTTTGGTAAATGTTAACGTGCACATATGATCGTGTATAATTGAAATAACTTACCGGCCGTATCTTAACTTTAGTACTTCTAAGTTCAACGTTTTTCCGATACTTGTCCATAAAATCTTTAACACGGTTGGAATTAGGGAACTGCTGCAGTCTTTCCAGGCGAGCGATTAAATAATCATACTATCAAGAAGTTAGAGAGTAAAGATCAATAGTGTTCATATCTGCTTTAAAACTATTAACAAGGCCTAATAGGCAATATCATCTTTACGGAGTATAGTTGAAAAGAGTTTCTTCTTGAATTACCAGGATTAATAGTATATTTAATTTAATTTTAGACTTTTATACCTGTCTATCCGTAATATCTTCCTGCAATATATCCTTCATCTGATCGCTACTTAACCATCTAAAAGACAGATTGGTGTTATCTTGACTAAAATCAGCAGGAGCTAAATCTTGCGTGACTTCATCAGCTAGTCTATCAACTTCCTTTCCTAAGCTTAGGGACATCAGTAACTCTTCACGTTCCCCTATTTCCTATTTAATTAATTCGATAGAATAATCACATACGTTACCAAATTGTACTTGTAAGCAATACTTGATGGCTTTAAATCGAATAAAAAATATTACATGAATGGTGTTATAAAATGCTGGAAATCCGGTGTAATATCCAGCAGCAAAAGGTCGGCCATCCTTATCTATTTTTTTTTCTAATTTAAATAATAAGAAATTGTTTCATTGCCAAGTAACGATTTAGTGGCAGCTTATATTAATTAATGATTTTACCTTGTATTTTCGGCAGTAATTCAAGGGGATGCTGAAAAATAGCATTAAATATTCCATTATTACCAAAACTATAATTTAGTAACTGATACTTATCTACGTATATTCAAGTTGTAAAAAGTTAAAAACCCGATTGATTAGTTAATGACCATGCTAAATTATCATAGCATTCCATCTAGAATAGTTACTACTTTCATTTAGTGTTTTTTGATACTAAGCGATACCTTCATAATAGGTCTTGCATCTTTTGCAAAAAGGCTGGAAGGTAGTAAATAAGCTAAGGCTTCCTATTCAAAGAGATGTATAGTATTTAAAATTTGAATGACTCGTACGTAATTAATAATATCCGTAAAAGTGTCACTTTCTTAACAATGGTAGCAAAAAATTGAAGCGTTCTCTAATTGATAGCCGCTATGGTTCTACAAATAGCAGCATTACCTCAATATCTTGATCGGTAAACGTTTCCGGATCTTTTTCCATCATTAGAGCTAATCTTCGTTTGCCACGCTCAAATGCAGCAATTTCATTTTTATATCTCTCCTCTATGATAGGGAATGCAATAGGAAAAAAAGTTACTCAGGGCTGTTGATAGAACATTACCAGTATAAATCATCAGGCTAGTACTATGTACGTTACTAGGAAATAGGACAGTAACGTTTAGAATACGAAAAAGATTGATAATAACGTATTAACGCACGTTAGGTAGCAACTGTCTTTGAGTTAAAATTACAGTAATATCGAGGTAACTTGAACAATACAGTGTATAATATAACTATAACTATTAATGCGTAGTGATTGATTAATTTTAATAATATTCTCAATAAGAATTAGCAATAAGCACCGAAAATTAGTGTTGCCAATTTAGGATACCTGGTATTATTGAACTTGACTGTTGCTCATTTCTATTTGTATCTAGTCTTGAATACTGGCGTGTAATGAGTCTGTTGGTGTTCGTTTGTACTAAACTCTTCCATACTTGTATACCCTGCAAATACAAGGAATAAATATTAAACCATTCTATTCAAAGCTAAATGTTAAAATATTAACTCAGATTCTACGTCAGGAGTTGGCTGAGAATTTAAAATGTAAATTAATTTAAATAATATAACATAGCCAAAGTGTAAATCTGATAGCAGCTGGTTGATGAAAAGTAATGATTAACGGTTATAATATGCATTTATAAGCGTAGATGCAAAATTTAAAAGTCATGAGTAACGATAGCAACTGAATTGAATCCATATTGCAATACAAGCTGAATAATGGTGACTAATTTATGCAGTAATACCATCTGTAAAATATTGAAGATCTAGACCGATCGATATACGAGTATAATAATTACATAAAAGCAAGCATGATAATATAACAAACGTACAGATCCGATAGCAGCTAGTTAATGAACGAAATGTAACGATTGATAGCAATAGTGAGTACTTATATAGTGTAGATGGGAAGTCTACAGTACAGTACATGCCGTAAGTAACGATAGCAACTGCAGCTCATGTTGGAATACAAGCTGAATTTCGTATTGCTGATTCTTAATACCATCTATAAAGTACCGTACACCCAGATCGGTCAATAATGATCGATCGATATATAAACAAGAAATGGCAAAAGTACAGATCTAATAGCAGCTAAGCCGTGGAATGTAACGACTGATGGTATTGGAATGCATTTGTACGTGTCAATTCGAATGCTAAAATGCTGTGAAAACGATAGCAGTAAAAGCCGATGTTGCAATGCAAGCTGAACTATTGCTGATTCACAATATCATCTATACAGTACCGTACATCTAGATTGGTTAATAATTATTATTTCGATTTATATAAACAAGAAAATGGCAGCAGTACAAAAGTGATAGCAGTTAAGCCATGGAAAGTAACGACTGATGGTATTGGCATGCATTAGTACGTGTAATTTCGAATCCTAGAAATACTGTGAAAACGACCGCACTAGAAACTGATGTTGCAATGCAAACTGAATGATTACTGATTCACAATATCACCTACGCTTAAAGTACCATACATCCAGATCGGTCAATAATTATTGATGTATGAATAAGAAAGAACAGAAGTACAGGTCTATTAGTAGCTAGTTAACAGAAAGCAATGACTGATGGCAATATGCATTGGTACGTGTAGATTTAAATGTTATATAATGCCATAACAGCAACTGCACTCCATGTCGTAATGAATACAAGCTGCACTATGGCTGGTTGACATTATTATCTATAAAGTACATCCAGGCTATGTACGGACAAGAATGACAAAAAATAGCAAAAGTACAGATCTGATAGCAGTTGGCTTATGAAAAGGAATGACTGAGGGCAATAGTATTATGCATTTGTACGTCTAGCTTTAAATCATAGATGGCGTTGAGTAACGATAGCAAGAGCGCAATTTATGTTGGAAGGCAAGCTAAATTCTTCGCTGCTGGATGCATAATACCATGCATAAACTATTGCACATCCAGATCGACCCATAGATAAGCATGATAAAATGGCATAAGAGGATCTCTATTACAATCTCTTTTATTAGAATTTAATGTTCAAACCAACCCTATAAGCATCCATCCGATGGAGCTTGAAAATAGACGGTAGGCCAGTAGAGAATTTTCTTCTTCCGACCATATGCATTAAGCTTGTCATGATTGATGATCAACTACTGCAGATGAACGTCAAGAGCTACAGTTCTTGCAAAGGAGAATCACACAATTGTTGGCTTATGATAGAGCGTTTCAATGTTGTTATAATATTCTATGCTGAAAGGCAATATCCAGTAGATCACAATTCTCTATCGGAACGATGTGCAGCCATGTTAGCAGCTGCAGAGGCAACTACGATTCCTACGAGGTGCCAAGCTGGGCTGTTGTCTTGTGGACGACAGTCCAAACAAGTTTTACATGCTTTACTATAGGCGTTGAACTCCAGTATGAGTAGGAAACCTAGCGGTGTACAGGACACGTGAGCGATAGGGTGACACCCGAGTATCCTGCAGATGGAATAGCCGACAATATCATGCGCAAATAGGAGTACTGTTATATAGAAATTGACTAGAATCAGTTTTATCATGCTGAGTTAGACTGGCTTGGTCATGGCTCATACTGCTATACTATATCGTAAACGTACGCTCTATCGCTATAGTAATCAACTCAAGTTTCAACCATATTAGGGTATCTGGCTAGTCCAAAGAGGGCCATTCAAACGAGACACGTACGGACGGCAAGACGGGATGCATGGGGAAGGGAGATTCGGACGGAAGCCATACTAAGTTCACAACATTAGGCTTGAGTGGATTGGAGTGTTCTCTTCTATCGCAATCCTCTGATGGCGATGGTAGTCGATACTAAAGTCTAATTGAAATCCATTCCAGCTGCCTTTTCCACTCGATTTACTATGTAATGGCATAACAGTATCTTCGATTGTTGTTTATATTAGTATTAGGAACAAATTGAGTACAACATTGGTGATAGGATCGTTCATTTTGTTGGGATAATATTACGGAGTTGAAATTAGATCATCGTCATGGCGGCAATCATACGAACGGGGACATATGGAATTCTAGTTGCACGAAGTCAATGGACTCTAGCGCATAATAATACTGCCTGGCGATCAAGTATGAAACGATTTTCTAGGCTACGTTTCAATGTAAGTTGCACTTCCATCATGTTATATGCTATAATACTACATGGATCATGACAATGGCAGTCGATAGACGAGTAGAAACGAAGGCACAAGCCAATCACTGCCTGCCATAGTGAAATCAATCATCATCCTTTATTTCGTAATACTCGACCCTATCGTTGATATATACTACAGTTTTAGAATTTACTATATCAATAAAATCCAATCGAGAATTGAAAATGTGGATGACCGCCACTGTCCAAGATGGATGGTAATACTAATTTTAGTTAGACGCCCCTCTTAGTGTGCATAGCGGCGTGGAAGAGGATGTCGTATGTGGATCATGCATTTTGAAATCTTACTGTCGGCATATCCAGCTGCATACGTCAATTCTGCTATACAAATATCAATCATTTCACTTCATAAACAAGATACATGACCACAGTTGCTGACAGCTATACCATGATCGAATAGAATAGACATACTCGTATACCTGCATTGGGCATCTAGGCTATATCGTGGTAGTATCGTATCAGTTTTCCAAGTTTATATTACAAGCAGTTTGAAATACAGACGGAAGAGTTCTATCAAGTACCCACCAGGTTTTCCCTCTATACTTGTTCAAATCATCTTGCTTGCTAGATTGTGTCATCAATCCATGCGATATTTATCATATACATAACTGAAGCTTCGGCGAAAAAGATACTAATTAGTATTATGGTGTGCTATGGATCATCACTAATAGTTATACGAGTTGCTCAGGTTGAAACAGAATTAAAATAGCAACTGCTTGATTTTGCCCTTACACACGAAGTCAAAGAATTTACAATATACATCAGTATAAAATTAAAATTAAAAATTTTACTCTTGAAATACATTGAATTATAAGAAAATAGACCAATAAATGTCTAGGTGTAAATAGATATTTGTATACTACTCACATTAATCACTCTGATCGAATTAAATGTCAGCCTTAACTAATATTCAAATGTGCAATTATTTTTTTGCAACTAAATTTCGTATTATATCCAGTTGTACTGATTGCATTTATTAATAATTGCTTCAAGTATGATCGCATTTATAATAAAAGCTAACCTACTATCAAACTTCTATCTAACAGACAAATATCTCATCTTCAAAACCAATCAATACACAGCGACTAAAGAATCCTGTTAGTATTCAAAATTTCAATACACTAGAATATACACTTATTGGATCATTTTTCTATTGATTTAATAATTTAAATTAGTTAGACTAAACTGCCTGATTTAAACATACTATAAAATGATCAATTTTACTGAGCTCTCTTACATGTTAAAATTTCAGCACATAACTACTACTCGTAAAACATTTCATGGAGCGTCCACTGTCGGCGGCCCTGGACCAGGCCTTGGCAAAGTTGCCGTGACAGACGCATCGGAACTAAACTCATTAGCAATAATTAAAACTATGTTGAGATTTATTTGGCCTAAGAATAAAATAGGTTTAAAAGCACGTGTTATAGGATCATTGAGCCTGCTAGTTGGTGCTAAGGTTAGTTAAAGACAAAAGTTAGGAACAGTTTAGACACTCTTGTATCGATAACTGCTACGTAAAATGTAATCTTATCGAATTGCATTACAACCAATATGAAAATAACATCTTAATGTGATAACCAACCATTATAATATTCTCAGTAAGATCACAATACTCCTGTATGATTGAATTATTATCACGTCCGCTAGTATTAAAATTATGAAGATACTGCGAAGGATAATAATAAATAATATAGTATATCATCCTTTTATCAATTTTTTTAATATAAGATTATAAAAATCGCTATTTAGCTCTTGACCCTCCAAGTTCCTTTCCTTTTTAAACACGCTGTGGATCATTTGAACAATGTTACCAACAACACATTAAACATGAATGAGCCAATAATGGCAATCTTTACAGTTTCTACTGCGTTACTGATTGGCTGTAAGTTGACAAAAGATATGATCGATACAAATTATTTCGAGAATAAAGATTGCTGACTTCTAAAGGAGCAAATCTATCAGAAATAGTGGTACTCTCATTCCAAAGTTGTAGCAATCATTACGTATAACAGCCTGAATTGAATGTATGCAAATTTACGTATTTTATTTTGGGCTATAAAAAAGATTTTTACATTTTTGTTATTAATTATTGCTAGATGGAATAGCAAGAGCTGGAGCTGCATTATTTAGTGAATTACGCAATGCTATTTTCGCCAAAGTAGCTCATGATTCTGTTAGAACGATTGCCAAGAATTCATTTCGCCATTTGCATTCCCTTGACCTTAAATTTCATCTTGGACGCAATACGGGAGCTCTTTCCAAAGCCATTGATCGTGGCACGAGGTAGTAGTATAGTATTGTAATAAATGCTGACAATGCTACTCTATAACTTTGAAGTTTAGCATCATAATTCAATGTCTCAATAAATTCGTTTCGATATTTTTGTTAACATTTTAGGTCTGTAAATACTGTCTTGAGTGCGTTGTTATTTAACGTGTTCCCTACTATTCTCGAAGTGTCTCTAGTGTCTGGAGTTTTGGTATGATGATAGCGTACATCGTCTATAAAAATTATATACTAGTACGAGTTAATTCTACCCCTTTGCTAACCGTGCTGTTGTTATTTTAGTGTCAACAATATTGAATGTTCAACGACATAATGCTGACTACTTTTATATATAATCACTACCATTAAATAGGCATATAAATGCGGCCAGCCGTTTGTCTTGGTTACTATGGGCACTATTGCTGCGTATGCAGTATTTACCTTAGGTATAACGCAATGGAGGTAAGTTACAAATCAGACCGTTCAGTGCTACTTACAGAGTTAAATTATTATTTTAATATCATTTACGATCTTAGAAAACTCACTTTTAACGTACGAATTCACTATCTTGTGTATCTCTCGTAATCAATTTAGAACAAAATTTAGAGCTCAAATGAACGCAGCTGATAACGAAAGTGGCTCTAAGGCAATCGATTCACTAATTAACTATGAAACTGTTAAAGTACGCATTGATTCCAATTGTATTATCATAATTTGTACGAAGTTTAAGTTAATTACCATCAATTGTTAGTTGGAGACTAATGAGCTATCCTGACTTTAATTGTAGTATTTTAACAACGAAGCACACGAAGCAGAACAATATAATAAACATTTGATAAAATTTGAAGAGGCTTCTCTAAAGACATCAACTAGTCTTTCAACACTAAATTTTGGCCAACATATGATATTTAGTGTCGGTTTAACAGGAATGATGCTATTAGCCAGTCAAGAAATAATTGCAGGTATAATTTTTCCTACTGTTAGTGATTATAATGCTACGGTTGCTTGACAAATATGCTCAATTATGCCTTGAAACTTTAGGAACCATGACAGTAGGAGATTTAGTCATGGTAAATGGATTACTTTTTCAACTATCTATTCCACTAAATTTCCTCGGTTCAGTTTATCGAGATGTTCGTCAATCGCTCATTGACATGCAAACATTATTCAACTTAATGGATGTCAAGTCTTCCATCCGAGTAAGTACCAATTTAGCAGGTTTACATCTATTTAAAATAAACCAGCAGTTACTTCGATGACTCGCTTTCAGCATTTTAGCTTGTTATCACATTCAATATTTTACTTTAAAATTACCAGGATAAAGCAGATTCAAAGGTTATGAATATTGACGCATCTAACTCCAATATCGAATTTAAAGACGTTATCTTCGAGTATGAGGATGGCCGTAAAATCCTAGATGGCATATCGTTTACTGTAGCTGCAGGAAAAACAGTAGCAATTGTTGGTGGAAGTGGTTCAGGGTATTCGATACGCTAAAAATGATATCTAGTTGACAAATGAAATGATATTAATTTTATGTCCTATTTCGCATCTCCGCTAGAAAATCGACCATCCTAAGATTATTATTCCGCTTTTATGAGCCCCAAAGAGGACAGATATTAATTAATGGATGTAATATAAACGATATTACCTTGCATAGCTTACGGAAAGCTATTGGTGTAGTACCTCAAGTTAGTTTAAGAGCTTGCTGTATTAAAAGCCTTCGTCATATTCGCTCTCTATTAACGTATTTTTAAAATCTGCACAATACCAAATATAGAAATTTCTTTTTTATCATCATTTCAGGATACAGTCTTATTTCATAATACAATCTTCTATAACATTAACTACGGTATGCTTTCTGCGTCTGAGGATGATGTCCTTGCAGCTTCTCATATGGCTGACTTACACCATAGCATATTACAAATGCCTAAAGGTTATGATACATTAGTTGGTGAACGCGGTCTTAAACTGTCAGGTAAAAACTGCCATTGCGGTATTTAATATAACTTCTGTACTCTATAATAAGTGAATCTCAATATCAAATGACATGTATTAACATTAGGCGGTGAAAAACAGCGGGTGGCTATTGCAAGAACTATTCTAAAGAATCCACCAATTATTTTCTACGACGAAGCTACTTCAAATTTAGATTACATTACCGAACAGGTACAAATTATTTTCTGTTTGAATCGAGTGAACTATAATCCAGATCCTCCTAATATGTGATTTTTTATATACCAGACAATAATGGAATCTCTAAAGAAAGTAACCAAAGGCAAAACATCGATTTACGTAGCTCATCGCCTATCAACAATTACCGATGCTGACGAAATTTTAGTATTAGGAAACGGACGCGTTTTAGAAAGAGGAAATCATGAATCGCTTTTAAGCGATCCAAGTACTTACTATTCATATCTATGGAATAGCCAAATGAGATCAAATAGTAAAAAAAGTAACGGTTCGACGCAGAAGTTGGATTAAGATCGCGATTTAAAGAATTAAAAATGACCTTAATGTTGATTTTTTTAAGGCTAATCTCGCATTATTTAAGCTGAAAGAAAGGATTATAATTTTATACTTCTAGGCTAAGCGTTTAGTTATAGTTTTATTACGTAAACACGGAACATTTTAAATTTATGAATAATCAACAAAAATTCATTTTTGGCAGTGCTAGTAAACTCTGCAAAGTAACTTTCTACATTTCAATCGTGAAGTTAACTTATCTTACGAAATTACATACTTTCGATTCTTGATATCTTCATATGGAGTTCTAATTAAAGTTGCTGATTACAAGATAAAATCGTGCAGTATAATCGAGGTCAACTTGATTCTCTAAAACAAACTGAATATTTGGGATCAACACTGAAATAACTGGGATCATCAGCAAATAATGTCGATGCTATGATGTTTGGCTCCTTAACTAGCTCTTGGATTATATTTAAAAATTACATCGTTTAAGATAATCGTGCAGTCATATGATCTTTAAAACTACAAAGATCGAAGCAATAAACATGAGTTGTTGATGTTTCTATTCGGATAATTGATAAATGACCAGAATGCAAGTATGCAATATTGTACGGACACACTAAAATTTGATATTTATACATCTCTTTTTATTAAACATCAAAATTTTAACATATACAAAAACGATTGATTACAATATAAGTACGATTGATAACTGTTGCAGCATTACCAATACTACAATAGATTATAGAGCATTCTGCACATCTCATGACTACCCAATCTTCATGAATGCTTAATTAGTGTTATCAAGTAGAACTGGTATCGAAACAGATTTATGCTCGCACATTTCCTTAATTAATCAAAGTTCACGTCTGATTATTACAAAGTGTTAAAAAGCCTGCAGTTATTAAGTTACCTTATGAAGATTGATCTACCAAACCGCAGGAATATTATTTATTTCTGACTGTATCAGTTAACCAAGCGCCATTATTTTTCGATCACGATTAACAATTTCACACATGATTATAATCAATACTGTCTGTAATCGAACAAAACACTTTACAAGGCGATCGTAGTTGTCAAGGAAAGCTATATATGGAAATAAAATTATGAATAAAAAGTTATTAGAAAATAATTAATGCAGCGTAACTGAGATGGAATAATAATGCATAAAAATTATGAAAAGGAATATTACCCGCATGTTGCAGTACAGTAAGTAATCACTCATTTCTTTGTAAGCGTATTTACTAATCAACTACACAATGTGATAGATCCCGAATATCCGTAGTGCACATACTGCACAATACATTTGGCACTATACATATTAGTTGTGATACTACTGTAAAACTAGAGTGCAGAACCGCCGATATCCGCTTGTTGGAATAAGGCACAGCCGTAAATGCTGTAACAATACAAAAAATTCATTATATTGCCTACCTTCAGAATAGTGATCACTTACGAACGCTCTTCTTACGATATCTATGATATTCTGGAGATGAACTTAAATCCCTATGATGGCGACTGCTTTTATACTTATCACTATAAGATGTTCGTCTGCTGTCAGGAGACCTACTACGCCGTCTTCGGGGTGAATAACTGCGACTACGACTACGACTTCGACGGCGTGATCGATGATGAGTGTGATAATCTCTTTTGGAATAATCTTCTTGGTTAGATTTATCATTACTAGATCGACGACTGCGAGGTTTAGAATCGCTTTCACGCCCAGGAGCTTCACCTATAACGATATAATTGAATTTCTAAAAATTCCCTTATTTCGAATTCTCTAATTGGTAATCCCTAACGAACCCTCTACAGCTATAGCTTCTACTGGCGCAGTAAAGTAATCATAGAATAGGATAATTTGTGATTTATCGTATAACCTTTTGGCTATGAACTAAAGTTGAATTTTATAATACCTTCACGAACGAAACTAGCATTAACATCGTTAGCATTATCTTCTGATTTGGGCGTTGTAGACGATTTGATTCTAGTCTTTGCAGAATTATCGTCATCTTCATCACTGTCTTGATCATAAGCTCCTAGGTATGTAATATTTTCACGCTACAGTTAGTACTACTGGCACAGTCAATTTTTAATGTAGTAGTAAAAATTTACCTAATCCTTCAAGCGCTGCTAAAGCACTAGAACTAGCCAGCACTGTCGCTGTAGCTAAGTTGAAACAGCAAATGAGCAAATTTTAGTCCAAAAATATGACTGAAATTAATATACCACAACTGAAAGTAAGGACACTCGCTTACCAGATTTCGTAATTTGTAAATTTTCATTAGCAATACTCTGAATCATTTCGTCGGTAACTTCTAAGAGAACTTCCGTTAAAATTTTTCTAACATGAACCAACTGTTTAAATTTTAGAAAGAGTATTTATTTTGTTAATGAAAGTGGTAATAATATCTTAAAGGCAAAGAATCTTTACGACAATGTTTGAGGAATAAAATAATTGCTTTGCACTTATATATCATACCAAATTTTGTTCTGATTGTAAGCAATGTTCTTTTACTATATTCGCACTTGATAATGCTTCTGTCTTTTCATCAGTATTGTATGCTTCGCTATCACTATGTGCGCTCTAACGAGAAAAGCAATTATACCAAAAACAATGGTATATCAATTGTAAAGAACAAAACCAACTTGCAGTGCAAATTATACACGTTAATGGATTATTCCAATCATACTTCAGCTTCTTGAATTGGTGAAGGTGAATTCATAGGTGATGCCTCAAAAGCATACCCAGAATAATTTAAAGATGTAGATAATTTATCTGATTTGTTAAAACTAGCATTTAAATTTTCCTGTTGAGACTTTTTCTGCTTATCTTTCTCTAATTTTTCTAGACTTTGTCGGAGCCACAACGGTAATGTTTTTTTCTTATTATTCTCCGCTAAGAAAAAAGAGCAATATTTTCCAGTTATTTCTCATTACATTGTTAATACTTTTGAAAAATTTTAAGTTTAGTGGTATAGCAATAATTAATTCAAGCGAATACCAAGAAGTTGATATTATCATAAACGACGAGTGAGCACAGTCAATCCGTAATAGTATTAATATAAAATTATCAACCGATCCATTCTTACAGTGTATGATTATGGTCAAGATAATTTATGCGATACCGTGATGATGTGTCTTATAATATAATACCTGCAGAAGCGGATAAATGGCTAGCGTCGGGTTGTAAACCTACGGGTGCTGTTAATTCATTATACTGGTCGTAGCCGTAACCTATAGGGGCATGAGGATTAGGTAAGCTATCAGCGGCATTTGGAGCTCCCCCATATAGATCTTGTTCAGGATAATGATTATAATATGGCGCTTGGTCTACAGTCATACCATCCGGACCCACTGGTATTACAGGAGCATGTTGCATATGTTGTGATGACTCATTATCATATAATATTTCATTTCCAGACATTGCACTATAGTTATAATGATCCACGTTAGATTGTTGTAACCGATCTTGCTCAAAATTTGCATCATGAGGATAAAAATGGGAAGGATGTCTTCCGTCAAAACCCATCTCACCACCATGTGCAAATTGTCCGCTCAGATCATTGTTCCTATGGGATACAGATTCTTTATGTTTAATCCACTCAGCCGCTTTTTGCGCCCAGATTGCAGGATCTATTCATTTTATATGTGTATATTGACATATATAAGTATATGTTTAGCATTTATAATAATAGTATACAATTGATACTCTAAAAAAATGAAATTCTTTCGAAATTCTTATCAGTATTATTGATTTATTGTATGCTCGTATTAATAACCATTACAAGCTGAAGCTCAGTAAGACTCTAGCCAAATCATAAAAAGTATCACGAAGACTTTTACTCTAAGCTCTGATAATAATGATAATCACAGCGATTGTACCAATACTGTATACTCGTATTTTTTAACCGATGAATAAAGACACAATTTATGATGCGGGAAGCAACAGAGAGCAATCATGATACGGCGATAGAAAAATCTATCATTTCATCCATGGTTAAATCTACTGTAATTTATGTATTAAAATCTCATACCGTTATTCGCTGGATTTTGCTCTCCATAGTAATTTCCATAGTATCGTTGCTGCTGGTAATATTCCTGTTGCTGTTGCCATTGATTAGAATTATCATTTGGATTAGGCATTCCCCTTCCCTCTTGATGCCACATCTTCTATTTTTAATTTTTTTACACTAACTTTTACGTTTATGAACGTGTTTTTTATTAAAGCTATCGCCTTGAGCTTTGACGCAAACGAGGAAAAGTGTATAATAATAAATATGATCAATTAATAATGAATCAATACTGACAAAACTACCATACAATTTAATCAAACTCTTGCCTATCCTATCTGCTGTACAGTACTAAAATAAGCGTAATATCACTCAGGTACAGCATATTTCGATGTATTAACTATCGATAACTTATTCTAATAATAATGGATTAGATTAGATTTAAGTATTAATATTAACGAGATCTCATGATCTCTTAAGAATACAGTATACTTATTTTGCTGTAATGTATTCGTATAAATCTCCATTTTCTAATTTTAAAGCTATCTCATGCTACAAATAGATATATAAATTTTTAGTTTTAAATAGTACGAAAGGTGTTCTACACGTATGATAGTAAAGAATGACTAATTAGTATCTTCCTTTGGTCAAATGGATAAAAGTAATTAACGCAGAATGGAAGTCTACGCAACTAGCTGTCATTACCAACTTCAATTATTTCGGGTTATGCTACTGTATAGGTATATACGATATTTCAATAAAGAATATCTGCTAATACTACAAAAGAAATAGGATTTTACTTTTACTACCACTACGTTACTAAAACCAAATAACTACAGCTGCAATTACTAATTACGTTTCTATGCAGTATACAGTCCAGTACGATGGCTATCTATACGCATATTGATACATTCACTGTAAGTGCTTGATTTCGCTTTAATCAAATTAAGTAATTGCTATGATTTAAAAGACATCGTAGTTACACACTATGCATTACAGAATGAAACGTTGCCTAGCTGTAGAATCATGTCTTAAGCTATTAATTAATTAGAGTATATTATTAATTTGATAGTGAAAGCTAGCAAAATTTTCTTTTAGCTATAGTTATTGTAAAATTCAACATACTGCAATCGTATTGGTTATGGTATAGAATAAACATGTAGAGCAAATTGGTTAATGATATAATACGAGTACGTTGACCAAAAAATGATAGCATCCGACAATATTTTGATAACATACCTTTTTCAAAGTTAATAGAGTAAAATAGCTGAACGAATGAAAAGCAATGTAAGTTTTGTTTTTTTTTAATGTAGATTCCTTTAAAGGGAACAGTTAAAGAGTCAGGTAAAATTCATTTAGCACAACATCACAAGTATGCATACGTAATAGCAATTAATGAAAAATAAAATACGTGAACGACTATTATCCAGATCGAATCAGTATTTCAATAGAAGATTTTAAGTAAAGTATTCTACATACAGTTAGGCCAATAGTGGATGCTTTTCGTAGTTTAAAGTTGTGCTAGTAGTATTGGCGTAGTGGTAACTTTCTATCTATGTTTATTTCATCATTATACATTCGACTGTGAAATTATTTTCTAAGTCATCTACTGCAAGTCCGAGTGCTGCATTTGAACAGAGTACTGGAAGCATTTTTTAAAGTAAAAGAAATTGTATTACCGTGTCGTACAAGCAATGGTGGTATACTGTGTTAACGGTGTAGACTACTTAATTGAATCGATCTTTCAAAGCCGAGCATGGAGTAGTCTATGTAGAATGAAGTAAATATCAAGTAGCAGGTACAAACTACGTGTGGAAAATGCAGCCTCACTACCAAACACTTGGCGAAAAAACGTCTGCTGCTATGAAATGGACGACTCGTCCATGACTACAGTACTAGGATTTCTAATTTTTAAAACACCTTACATAAGCTGTCATGAACAAGTAGGCGATTAAGCCTTTAACACTAGCGAAAACTTGCATTTATCTACTGCTAAGCCAAGTGTAGTACTACTGTAATTGAGCATCCATTTTATTGTAGAACGATGTATTCTTAGGAAGGCAATGTCTTATTGCTACATGTTGTCTCGCCTGGCTGACTACAGTAACGTTGCTCGGCAAACTGGTGTAAGGTTAGAGTAACGCTATGAAATGGTTCAATATTGTGGCTGAAGAGTACATAGCATCCAAACCTATCAAACTATTATTCAAGTAGAACGAGCTAATAGAAAAATTAACTTTTATACTAGTTTGTAGAGACTATCAAGCGAGAAAATAACTAGGTTGCAATGAAATCAGCAAAAAATCTTTTTCATCATTCACAGGCGTATGTTTGCAATGCTAGACAGTCGTGACACAAGTGTTGTTACTCACTGAAACAGCATTTGATCCAAACGCTACAAATTCACTGTCAAATTTTCTCGAATTGAATGACTTGTATGATTGATCAATCCAAAGTGGAGCATCTTCAGATAAAGTACAAGATTTTTTTGTCACTTTTTAGTCCAATGGTGAAAATTTTGATGGGTGGAAAATACTGCCCAATCGATCCGCTCATGTACCCTTGTACAGTACTGTAGGTCAATGGCCACTAACGATCATAGTACAGAATAAAGGCAGTGTGTTTAAAAAAGCTTGATTACTCTTGGATGAAACGATATTGAATGACAGCTTTCGATCTTGAAGACCAAGTCTTGCAAGGAATAAGAGGAAAATCAATCAATTTCAATGAATTCTTGTTGCAAATAGGCAAAAGGATGAAGGAATTTTTGCCCTTGCAGCAGCTCGTCTAAGACGTCCTGGTGTAGTGAAGTAACTGAGTCTGCAGTACAGTACTGTCCTTTGATGGACGTCCACTGGACTCGGACGCTCGGACATCATTTTAGCCATGAATGTTGCCGCTATCGTTGTACAGTATGGACAGTATGGACAGTATGAGTATTTGGATATTTGCTTCTTAAAAGTCCATTTACTCTACAGCAAATGGACAATTGTATATACAGTATACACTGTAAAGTCTATGGGATGCTTTTGAATTCGTAATATAGACACAAAAGATCCATACGAAGCCTCGATTGTGTTTTCTTCTTAACGCTATGGCCTCTACAGTGTATTTTTGCGACATTTTCCACCATCTTGGTTTGGAGAAAAGTCTGTGCGTCCGTCCGACCGAGGTGTAAAGTACTGAGTACTGTACTGAATCAGCTACCATGTACAGTACAGTACAGTACAGTACTCGAAGAAGACTTGGACGGACAGACCTTTTCGACCTCGTCTCGTCAAAATATTGTTTCAAACACTTGGTTGGTTTGGAGAAAAGTCTGCGCGTCCGTCCGACTGAGGTGTAAAGTACTGAGTACTGTACTGAATCCAGCTACCATGTACAGTACTGTACTGTACTGTAGTACTGTGGACGTTAGCCAGTTTGAACGAACGTACGAACGTCCAATTTGAACGTCGGACGTTCATTGAACGTACCAACGTACACAGTGTACAGTGTTAACACTACAGTATATACTGTACATAGTGTACACTGTACAGTACGGTATAAGACTATACTATACACTGTACAGTACTGTACATACAGTAGTACTGTACGTAACAGCGTACAGTATACTGTAGTCATGACTAGTACTGTGGACGTTAGCCAGTTTTAATGAACGAACGTACAGTACACACAGTACGAACGTCCAATTTGAACGTCGGACGTTCATTGAACGTACAGTACCAACGTACACAGTGTACAGTGTTAACACTACAGTATATACATAGTGTACTGTACACTGTACTGAAAGTGTTTGTAAAAGACGTTTGTACTACTGTACTGTATGTACTGTACTGTATACAGTAGTATTGGGGTGGGATTATACAAACTGACTGTACAGTATACACAGTACAGTACTGTACACTATACACTGTACAGTACAGTTCGTCGACGTCCGATCTGACAACGAACGTACATACCGAACGTCCAAAATCGAACGTCCGTTGGACGTCCAATCGCTCGACGTCTACAGCACTACTGTTCTCAGTGTACTGTACTCGAAGAAGACTTGGACTGATTACTCTTGGACGGACAGACCTTTCCGACCTCGTCTCGTCAAAATATTGTTTTCGAACACTTGGTTGGTTTGGAGAAAGGTCTGTGCGTCCGTCCGACTGAGGTGTAAAGTACTGAGTACTGTACTAAATCAGCTACCATGTACTGTACTGTACACTCAGTGTACAGTATAGTACTCGAAGAAGACCTTGGACGGACAGACGTTGTCGACCTCGTCTCATCAAAATATTGTTTCAAACACTTGGTTAGGACACTACTTTAGTATGAAAAAGGTCCATTTTATTGTCGCTGATTTTTTTCTAATTGAAGTAAGATTACGTTGAATCTTGGATTAGTCGTTACTCAAGTTCTACTTGGACATTTAAATTCGTTCCAGCAATTTTACAGAATAGACACCGAAAGATCCATACTAAATAGCTATTCTTCCATATTGACGTCCTCATTTGGTAAAGAAGAAAAGTCCGTCTGTCTGAGGGGTTCGTCAGTCCAGCTGTCCAGGTCTTCTTCGAGCTGTCCATAACAGTCACAGTACGATAGTGTATCGGTAGTTCTCGACTGTATAGTACTGCCATATATTGCATAACGAGGTACTTCAGCACTTACCATACAGTAGAATGCGATAGCGCCAATCTGGAATTTTCCCTTTCCAAGTCCATCAGGTAAACATGGCTTTCGCTGAGGTCCATTCGCGTGTCAAGAAAAGGTACAACTTGCAGGATAACTTCCAATCTTTGCAAGGCCATGAAAATCTACTTATTCAATATACTGAAAAGAAAATATCCAAATTGCGCTGGAGACCGGATCCCAAGGGCCATAGCAGCCACGAGAATATCTTTGCGACTGGTACATGGGACGAATTGGTAAATCATCTAGCTCTCGGTCCTAAATTGAATTGGCTGTCAAATCAATTCTACCTCAATGACTCCTTGCGGTAGCAATACTGTAGTCCTATATGAATAGAGTTGTTCTTTATAGCATACTGTATAGTGTAGATTGTGAGTATTCTTAATGGTGTAAAATAGAGTAGGCATACTCGTTTCTCAACAACGCTAGGCTGCTACTCTAAGCAACAGCAGTCGGTATGGATGATAATAGTTAGAATTAGTTACTTGTGCGCGCGTAATAATTGTAATTAGCCAACTGTTAATTCGGTTCTGGCTTTAGCCATCATCCTGCGTAAAATACAAACTGCACAAATGCTCAATCCCATACTTAACATTTCAACACCATAGAGGAAATCACAACGATGATCCTAGTCTGCAATGACTTACTTACAGTAATAGCAATTTCAGACTGATACAAGTAATACAGAATATTGCATATGACTCAACAGCCTTACGCATAGCTGAGGCAATCTACCTGTACTATACACCAGAGGTATTCTCCACTTTACTGAATGAAATGATCTTTAATCTCCTATCTTTGGATGGTATTTTATTGTAGCATAACGTCGTCAATATATGGAACTATGAGAAAGGCAGAACTTTCCGGGAAGATACACACCAAGAATCTGCGCTGAATGAACCTCAACTTATCACCTCGATGCATCATCAAGGCGAAGTAACTGAATTAAAGGTCATTGATTGATTTTATTCTTGCAAAGACTTTGCTGCATACTTCACGAGTACTGTAGTACATTACGCATGATGTAAAATAATCCTTGTCTTGCTAGATTATCTATAGACCTCAATTGTATAACACTATTCCGAAGGCTTGTCAATACTTATACGTAGATTTCGATTAATGCTTACACTATACAATGTGCTGTACTCAAATAATACCAATCTCAAAATAGACCAAATTCTGTAGCAGACTGTCATGTCTTCCCAACGGCTATATGTACATTCATCTCTTGCCTACCTACGCACTACCTGAACTACTGTAATCTTTAATGTAATCACAGTAAAATACTTTGAATAGCTTCTGCATGAAAATTCTAATTCTTAGTAACATCTGAAAAGCTAGACTAAATGAATACCAATTTGTACACTAGTATAAACGTGATATTGTGTATGTCTAGGATACAGTAACTGAAGATGATAGCTACCAGTTTTAATGACGTCGCCTCCTAATTGAGAAGCTAGCATTTTCATTTTTTACTTTCGGTTCCTGGTGACAACCAGCTGTTTTAGTAGTGTGCGGATAATGTGTGTAGGCCATTGTATCAAGAACAATCACTAATATTAAGTCTGCTTCCTTGTTTTATTTACCAACAGTTCATCGATGATGAAAAATTAATGACGTCCTCATCAAATGGCTCATTAGAATTGATTCAATTTTCACGGCCTCGACAGGTAAGCAACTCTCGCTCTTTCATTTCTTTTTATGCTAATACGTAGAACATATCAGCTAATTAGTAAACAGTTCTTCCAAATTTTGATACTCATAATACTATATTATGTATATTTAAATATGCAGTATGCACAATTTAATGTATAGATCTCGTAGAAGCATCATCCACTATAGCAGTTAGTACTAAATTCTTATTGCCTACAATTCTTCATTATTTTTACTAACTGACTAAGGGATTATGTCGTATAATAGCTAAAAGAAGCTTTGGAGTAAATCGATAGACCTTATTCACTACTATTCTCCTTTTGCTAGGAATTGCAATCTATTTCTAAATGGAAAAATATCCATCATTTCTCATCCAATTCCTGTCCCTGCACTGGTTTTTCTGTCAACTTACCAAATATAATAACCGTTGGTGAAGATAGTAGAATCAATATCTTAAAAATTGATGTACAAGCTCCAATTGCTACAATAGGTACAATCACAACCACATCACCTGTCACTTAGATAGTATAGCATATTACTCTACCAAGTACTGTATTGCATTGTATTTACAGTGTATAGGGGATACTGTCGGCGAAGTTAGGTGTTCTTGGCTAGTCACAATACATCATAATACATTTAATGTAAAAGTTAATGCGTTAGAAATTGAATACCTCTAGTTGTTGATTTATCATTACCAAAATGCCGCACTGTATGTATGATACTTCCAAAAGGCTCACTTATATCCTGAAATACTGATTTTTTGTATAGAAGACAACATAAGCAGCTGTTCCATCAATGCTGTAACATGCGAAGGAATATCAGAATTTATTACTGTAGACTCTATGGGTCGTCTAAAGGTTTGGGATTTACGGCAGCCCTATGATAAACCCGCCAAAGTTATGGTTTTGTAAGTCAAAGTATACTCTATAAAAATATCTTGCTTATTGATAGATAACAATATCGATGGTATTTATGTTGAAGGCTACTAAAATCGGTTTATTTGTAATTGCTCTAACTAAAGTTATCGATATAAATTTACTTTATTACAGATCTGGAGAACAGACCTGCTTACAATGTATCGATCAACACCCTAATCAACCCCACGTTGCTATAACTGGTAGTCATGATGGTTCTATCATTATTTGGGATCTTCGCCAAGATAAATACCCAACAGTTGTTCTAAAAGCCCATATGAGTACAGGTATAGAGTAAAAAATATTCAGTTCTTTAATCGAATTTATGTGTTATAGTTTTTAAATTGCAATGTTAATATAATAATTTATGTTACACTTTAGTTTGGGAAGTCAGATTCCATCGTCACTTCCCAAATAACTTATTTACTTGCTCTGATGATGGCTCAATTTGGCACTGGGATGGATCTTTGATTACTTCTACTAATTTACCAACATCTATCCGTAACTTTTCCGATATTGAACCTGCCAATGCTACAAATCCTTGGTTGATCAGTGATGTTATAAGAAACAAAATAAGAATTACCAGTGTTGCTCCTCACAATAAATTGCCTATTAATAGCTGTGACATCATAAATCAGGACTTGATATGTGGGACCGATGGCGAAGCAATAATAATTGCGCAAGATCTACTACTGAAATAAAACAGCCAGCATCATGACGATTCCTTGAGAAAAATCTGTACAAATTTTTTCAGTAGTATATTACTAATGTGGTCGATATATTCTGCTCATATTATTAATTACCTACGCCATTCTAAAAATTTATTTGATATTTCTTGAAGTATTTAATGGTAATTATTGTATATTATCAATTCTTGAATTGTATGATCCAAGACTGATGTTGTTTTCCCTGATAAAGCGGAAGTATTGTTTCATAGCTTAACATAAAACAAATTTGGGACATACGAGTAGATTGCACTATCATGACAATTGTATCACATCTTCAAGTCAGCACTTCATTTTCGACGTTAATTACTCCATCAATAAAATTTAAGTACATTCATGATAACGTCGAATCTAATATAATACCGCAAAGATATAAAGTCTAATATTCGTACGCTAAATTTCATCATAAGAATACACTTATTCCCTGAGAAATTAGTTGTTGAAGTACGACCTGTACATATTTGCACTGTAGTCTCCAAATGGCAATTATTTTCTAGAGAGAATGATGTCATTATCATGGGATGGGTGTCGCGAATGGTGGATTGCCAAACAGATATGATCCATCATGGAACAAACGATATTATTTAACGACTATCAATATTTTTCACTTTATTGTTTAATGTAGGTCTTGATTTAAATATTTTTGAGCAAAGAATTTTAAATTTAATACTTGAAGAATGTTTACCAGTACTTAGTATATTTAGTAAATAAAGCATACATTTACCTTGGTAACGACTATACACACCATTTACATGTGCTTATACGTATGATCGTGAAAATGATAAATTAAAATTTCAATAGTATTCCAACATATTAATATTAATCTTGACACCTTTTGCTAAATACTTTCAAAATCCAATTATATATCTAAATAAAATCTATTTCATTAGTACATTTCTTTCTATACTCATGAATATTAAAGCAATAAGGAAAACTTTAACAACCCCTTCAAATAGTTGTTTAACTTTCTTAATAAACAGAAAGATATTAATTCCTTTGTGCGCTATGAAAATATTTTTCGATATTAATAATAGCAACTTTTAATAGACACGCTTTCATTTTTCCATTTTAAAAAATAGTAAGGCTACGTAATCAAATTTATAATGTCTGTGATGTAATAACTACGTAATCATTTTTCTTTACAAGCAGAACGATAAAGAAACTTAGAAGAATTTGGCTCAGGAATGCAATTATACAAAAATTGCTATTTCGATAAATATTTAGTTTTCCCATAAATACCGTGACGGTAGATGGCACGGTAAATGTACATATACAAAGCATTAAGTTAGTTTTATTAGCTTTCCTCCAATAGCATTAGGGTTAAAGTATATAAATGTGAGGGAGAAACGTGATACATTTGATTAATTTTTTTTTTAATTATCTGATAAAAATTTTAAAACTTTATAGCGCATGAATACTGTTACAGGTGATATTTATGCGATTGTGAATGCTTTAGAACATTTAATATTAGGTAGTATTGCCGTGAAGAAGATTATTTATAGTTGAGAAATAACGAATATCATAAGGCAGGATTCTTCTTAAAAAACTATCGTAGCTAATAGACCGACAATAAGCTTCATTTTGTCATAAGCCGTACAAAACTAAAATTAATAAAAAGATATTCCTAGGTTAAATGAATGAATGCTTAATATTTAAGCTCGTATACTTCTTACGCCGTTGTTAAAACAAATAATAAAAACTAAAAGTATACCTCAAAGCTCATATTCATGTTCAATTATAAATAAGCGTATACTGATATTCCCGCGTACGTGCACATGCGGGTATTTAGTTATTACTCATTACTGCTGAAGAGGTACTCGTATTTAAACAGAGCGACCCATATAATAACAATGAGATTAATTCATATCAGTTTTTGAGTTAAATTATAATTTAATTAATGATATTAAGCTAGCTCATTTAAAATTTACCCTAATCCTGTATTACTATTCATGGATTTATTCTGTTATAGTCAAGTTAGACGCACAATAGAATACAAAATAAAATGTATCCAATTAACTGAAGCACAGTAAATAAGCTGGCTATCCCGTGTGTCAGGCTCGAAGCTGCTAGTACTTAGATCCTACATTGGTATTACTGTATCAATACAGTAATGATAATGAATTATAAATTACTAGCCATAACAACCGCCACTTTTCTGATGTTTAAATTCTGGTATCATTATTTACTTAAGTAGTAGTTTACGATTCTTATATTCTCAGCATATCTATACTGACAGTAGTAATTGCCGTTATAAAGTTATTTCAGTAATTTCCTTTACTATGCGCCGTAACGATCTAATTCTATTTGCTGTATAATATGTGTAATACAAGTATGTGAAAAGTCTAAGAATATTAAACCAGGTAGAAATTCATGATAACGCCATCTGGTATTTGAAATTACGCACCATGAATTCACTTTTTACAGTTAATTCGCTCATCACTAGTGCATACTATATAGGATTTAGCAATTTTTATGAAAGTAGTTAGAAGAAACATACGCATAAGAGCCAATTATCAGTGTTACACAAAATGCTTTTATTTTGATAATTCTAATGTTGGAGGTACTTAGTAGCTACATATTTTTCTTGCAAGTCAACAATGAAGACCAGTAATCTACTTGAGTATGAGTTACAAGTTCATCTGAAACATTTTTAATTTAATTTAATTATTTCAAATATTCAGACAATAATGTACCTATGATTACAGTACATTAAATACAATATTAACTTCAAATCAGTCGTACTTGACAGCACTGTACTTAAAAATTAAAAGAGTTGAAAGTTTAGAATAAGATATCCTTTTGCTAGAAATTATAGTACGCATTTGTATACAATATCATCCACATAACAGTAGAAATATGATTAACGATTACTATCGAATATTGATTAGCTTAGAGAACAGATAATAATTCCTAGAATATTAGTTTTATCAATTTTGCAAGTGTGGACAAGGCCTATTTCAAAGAATTACAAATTATACGAATTATGAATCATTTCGTAAATTTTAATAGCACTCTCCCTCAGTCCTATTCATTACTTATAATACCGTACAGGGATAACATTCAAATATTATCAGTCAGAGACAATATTTCAAATTATTTAGTCGAGACAGATTAATATCAATATTTCTCACATCTTATGGAATCATTATTATAATTGATATATATATATAATTACGAAAGTTTGGTCATAATATATCCATACCATTAGCTAATATTACATTTTATGTACTAATGTGGCGTACCAAATTTTATACAATAGTAACGTCTTTATAGAAGACAAAATTTATACTTGTGAAGGGTAACAATGGTAATCCGTTCACTATAATATCTACACTAAGGTGATTATAGCAACGCTTATACGGCCATTAATTGTTCCTAACGGATAGACAAGGCGTGAACAGATGTAAGAACCCAGTAACAGGCTACTGTCTGTTTTGTGTAAATATAACTAAACCAAAAGCCAACATCAAAGTTGATGCAATTAATTTTTTTTATATTGTGTCTTATTTTATAGCTATACAGCCCTATCAAAATAAGTTGCACCATGTTGTCTAGGTGGGGCACAAGGCGCTGGCCAATTCGACATGTCTGGTCTTCCTCTTTGTGGTGGTCGCGCCTGTGGCCTCTGTATTGGCTGTATACGATTAATAGTAGGTTGATTATTATTATAAGCTCTTGATCCACGATGATCGAAGGATTGCTCATTGTCTATCGACAATGTTTGCAGTCTGGACTCCAAAGGTAATGGATGGGATTGCATTCTAAAATCATTTATGGATCGACCGGATTCCATTGCTTGATCTCCACATGACCATCCACGACTTTGAACCTCAGTATTGCTATTGTGAGCATACATACCAGATGAAGTATTCCCATTTGGATACATGCGTGTATCATAATCATTCCGTCCATGTTGCATTCGATGACTATCTGGGCCAGTCCTGTATGAGGAGTAACCTATATTTTGTCGTCCATAATCCTCTCTTCTACTATCATAACTAGAAAAGTGATTATTTGTATCTTTGTAATCCCAACCACCATTGAACTTAGGCCCACCAGATACAGGGCTTGGGCCAAATTCTCGAGCTACGATCCAATTTGAAGTGCCAGCAAACATATCCATGTTTGACTTGGTAGCAATTGATCCATCGTTCATCATAGGGTTAACAGGCGGCTTCATAAGAGATTCGCTGTGATCTTCTCTCAATTTTTCAGGATGAACATATTTACACTTATTCCCGTATGTACAACGTCGACCATAAGGACAGATCGTCGCTTCAGTATCGGATTCCACACCGCTACATAAGAACATATCTAAAGTTGGACCATGACGACCTAATGGGTCTTCTACTGGCATAAAGGTATCGCCGACAAAAGAATACATTAATAACTGCTTTTCTATTACCTTTCTCCATTTCGGTGATTCATGCTGTATATCACGAAAGTTATCATTTGAAACTATTATTCCGTCTTTTTCCGCAGCTAATTTGACTACGAAGTAATCATCGTGATGTGCTCGACGTTTGCCACGAACACGCCGTGATGGAGTAAAAACTAGAAATCCTTGTGATTCTAATTGTGTTAGTATATCTTGCTCACAAATAGGGGCATCAGGCTTTGGAGCTTCTTTGCGCCACTCAGGAACGAAAGCTGTGATTTCTCTATGACCACGATTCAAAAAGTACTGCACGCAGACTTGTATCCCTCGACAAGAGAATATTTTTTTACCACCATGGCTATTGTTATTAATGTGATAAGAATAAAACATGTTTTTATTATTATTAACATTAGAATAGGGTCATGTGATTTTGACGTCATATTGCATTATTCGAGTCGAAAGGTTGTAAGGTACAGTATAAATCCAATTAAACATATTATGATAATAAAAACACATAACAATTGAGACTGCAATTTATTAATACACACAAATACGGTTGCTAAAGTATCAATAACACGTAAACACCTCTACTTATTTTATGGTATACTGTATATTGAAGTAATTGAACTGATAATGAATTATATACTTTAACATATGTATAGTATAGTGCAAGATTCTCAGTAAAATATATTTATATATTTAGCAATTTTCAACTAGAAACTGGAAATTTGAATTTAAAATTGTAATGTTGCTACGTGTATAATATAATAATACGCCTATCAAAAATCCTTTCTTTCATACAGTATACTGTATACTAATTTTCAACTTATCATAATCGAATGTTAACGTAGACATGATCGATGTATGACCAGGCTATAAACTAGGTGTATTAGGATTATAATTAAAAGCCACAGAACCGTTACGAAAATCCCTATATAGTACTGTACTGCAAGATAACTAAAAATACTGACGGATAGCTTATACAATGCGATATAGTACTCTGGTATAACAATGTTGAAAGATATTTATACCGTATACTAAGTATTTTGGATTTTACTACTATTGTTAGTCAAGTGCTTACCTCATAGCTAAGTTGCTGCCATCAATAACGATATGTTTATACTTTAATTTGACATTCTGATTTTTATCAACCTTTTCGGAAGAGTTGAACTGTTGAGCAATTTCTTCTAAAGATATTCTGTGCATCTTTCCAGAAGAAACCTCTAAATCTTTGGCATTTTCAATAAGTTTCTTTAAGAAAGCATCTATACTTGGGAGCTAAGGACAAAGAAGCAGTTTCTAGATCAATTCTCTGACTATACAGCTACCATTAAGCAAAGCAAAATGTAACGATGGCAGCTATCAATTATACTCATTTATACGTTAGTATAAAAAGTCAAAAAATTGTTTTGAATTTTCGTCTAGCCACGTACTGTACTGTACTGTACTTTACCTGAAAGATGGGTGTGAAAAATAAAAAATTACAGTACAGTACAATACAATACAATACTATACTATACTATACTTCTAGAGTAACTAATGCAGGGCAACATACACTATTGAAACTCCATACTGTAGTCGTATTGCTGTACTTGACAAAAATGTTTTACACCTGTCCCATTCTCCTGTGAGTCGCAACTAATCCGGTATAGTACTATAGCGAAAAAAAAAACTTGCCGTTGTACCGTTTCTTCGATATGTTATTACTTATAACAATACTGTATAGTATGTTACATAATGTTCAGAGCACAGTATTCATTCAGTGACGTCTGTATGGTAGTATGTAGCGCTTAACGCTGGGTCTTTTTTTTTTTTATCGTAAAAAAAATATTCTATTTTTATGAAATTTTCAAGATTTACTTTCATCATTCAATCATTTCATTCAAAATAAGAATGCCGATCTAATTTTAATATTTTCATCATCAATGTCAAGCAGTACACTTACACTTAATGACTGATCCAATTCTTGCAATACAAGCTTTACAACATCTTTTGAATAACCACTTTTCTTGGCAAAATTTTTCAACTGTTCTACAATCTCCTCACGCGATAAGTTTTCTTCTGAAGATCCTGAATACAGAGGACTTTCGTTACTATTGTCAAGAACTTTGCCAGAACTAGACGTAGACGACCATGAGCGCGCAGTGATATAGTTATTCGGTAATAAATTACTATTCATCATATTTGGGGGTTTATAGTCAATAAGTCTGTAATGTTAATTTATCCTACGTAATGGAGCGTTTAAAGAGTTGATCTTCTCTTCTGACTAAAAATTCAGTGCCGTCTTGAACGATCTACGATATGGAAAGGGTGACGAAAGCGGAGTATATTCCGGGTATGTTTTATCGCTGAATAAACGACTTGAAAGGGTCAAAATTGTGAAATCTTTTCGTTGAAAAAGTAATCAGATTTGTTCTTTCAATGCGGTACAGTACTACGCTGTACTTGAACTGATGTGATCTGTCATCAAAAAGGCAAGAATTGAAAAACGAAACAATTTATTAGTCAAAATCATTGCGTAAATTACAGTAAGTGAATTGTAAGCCAACAGCACCATTAGTAGGAAATAGACTCAAAACTGCGTAAAATGTCTTTGTAGACGCTTTTTAATGAAACGATAACGAATGTGCAATGGAATACTGGCGTTAGACTACATTCAAAATGTCAATTTCAATAACGTTTTCATCTTTCGATTGATACGTATGGTGCCACCGCACCATAGTCTATAGCGATCGTTAAAAAATACGCTTATGTAATTTCAGTAACGTGCGAATAGATTGGTATGTTGAACGAATGACAACGAGCATGATCCATTTCTATGAACGTTTTAAACTAAGGAAGAGTAGAGACTTGGTGATGAAAAAACTGACGACATCGAGATCAAGTTTATAGCTTAAAATTGTTGTTTAGAAAAATCACTTTTCACTTACTTTCTACGATCGATTTTCTCAGCGAATAATTTCCATTCCCTTTTTTTTCTTCTTGTTCACAGTGTTTCTTACAGCACGCTATGCTACAAACTAACACAATTTCTCCCTCCCAACGGGACTTATATACTATGTCAAAGCTTTGTATTGTACCTTTCTCAAGTGCACACCACTGTCTAGTATGGAACAGAAAGCAAATGCATAGTTCCGCGTTCAAGTCCTACCCGGTACTATACAGTATAGTGCCGCACCGCAGTGCACGTGTCTCAGTATCTACAGTACAGTACTGTAGTTAGGGCAGTACAATACTGTACTGTACGTACTGTAGATCAAACCCAAAAATAACAATAGCAGTACTGTACAGTACATTGTACTGTACACTGTACTGTACAATCTGATTATTTTCGATGTCTATCCTTGGTTCAAAAATCAAAGTTGTATTCCGTTGAAATTCCTGTATAGTATTTATACATACCCTGAGTTATTAGGCTACAGCCAAGTATAGAATTGATCTAGTTTGGGCCTGATTTAGCTTATACAATTCTATGTTTTCAGGGTGCCATGGAAAAGAATCATAGTGTACACAGTACGTCAATAAATGAATTCCTACAATATATTGTACACTGTAACCTCGATGTGAAAGCAATGTTGTACACAGTATACGGTACTGTACGGTATACAGTACTCTACGGTACTGTCAATACGGCAGTAATGAACAACGATCAAGTTTTACTTCCGGGTTCGGAAGAATTCCCGGAAGACGCAAGATACCCGTCTACAGACACTATACTCGTCTACAGACACTATGCTCGTCGACAGACACTATACTGTACATTGTACAGGCCTGTAAAGCGTCTATGATGAAACTTTGCCTTTCAGCGCTAGCCGGCATAGCTTTCGGGTATACGCTGGTAGTACATAATAGTAGTTCTTTTATCAATTCACTTTCGGATCATATGGAATATACTTTCGTCTTAATGATATTGTTTAACAAACTATCCGCTTTTTGTCATATTATTAAAACTTAGCCAATAATAGTATAGTTGTAATTAGCTCCATTATTCATTTCTATCATTGTCGTACTGTACTGTACACAGTACGACACTAATCCTACACATTGCACTCGCATGAATGTCTACCGAAAATCGTCAATCTGTTTTTAATTACAATCAGTCAGAGCAATGGAAAGTAAAATAGAGAAAATATACGGCCTTAATTGAACCCTTAATAGAAAATAGAGGTGAGAAATGAGAATATAAAGAAGGCACATTCAATCAGTATAGCGCTGCTACACCATCAATTATTACCTGTACCTCTTTGAGGTAATTTGTAATGGTGAACAGTCACGGACTCCATTTTTACTGTATAGATAGTATAGTCATCCATGACAGAATGAACCCGTATATGTTTGGGTCGTGCTCACCCTTTTTCCAATTTTGAAAAATTATCACTATTAAACTAGGCAAAAATACATTTTTAGGGGACTGTACTTGAGACATTCCGTAAAAAAAAAAAAATAGACACTCCCCTAGATATTTTACAGCAATATGTACAGACAGTACAGTACAGGAGTCATCGACTACTGGAAACCACTAGAAGCATAGAGAATATACCTCTAAGAACTAGAAATTCCAAGTGTAGACGTAGTATTAACTTCAAAGAAAGTTATAATCAATTCGGAGAAAACCTCGGTAAAACATTACCAGACTGTCAATGGATTGGCCATAATACCGTAATAAAATATTTGCATAACCCTAAAATAAACTTCATATATAGCGTTCTGCATTCCCAAAAAATCAACACAAAACTAAATATAATGTACCACGCATGCGTAAAAAAGAACTTTCAGCGCATGTACACTATTGTACAGTACATCCAGTGTACAGTACACTCACTCACAGTACTGTACTGTACAGTACAGTATGACGCTTCGCATTCGTGCACTCGTCTGCGCTGCCTCTTTAGCCTCGGACTGTCAGCTGCCAGGACAAAAACGAGAAGTGGAGTGCTTGCTAAATACAGTACAGTACAGTACAGTACGTACTGTACTGTGTACTGTAGCAAGCACTCCACTAAAAGCTCCTTCTGCAAAGTTCTTCTTCTTCAAGGCGACCCTGACTTGATTTCTAGCTCCTCCTCATAGCGCTGTCACTGGACTATAGTAACTGTATAAATCAGAGACGTTAAGCAATAAATTAAAGTATAGACTAAAATGGGCTCCGGTAGGTCCAGATTAGCTGGAACTGCTAAGGAATTGAAAAAAGGGGCAACTAATCGAGTTAGCTCTCCAAGACATCCAGGACACAGAGATCCAGAACCAAGTAAAAATCAATGATGCGTGGTTAAGTTGAAATTTCCTTCACTTGCCACTATCGGCAGTAAATACGTAGCAACTTGATATATTCATGCTGGATACTGCATATAGTCATTATTGCTATTTATAATCTGCAAATACACCGCATGCATTTGTTGATGATCAACATTTCTTGCAATTGTAAACCAATGGAGTTAACAGACAAGGCTAGTAACTACTGGCTAATGATATAACTCTACTGGATGCTATAGCTTGTAGTCTCTTGCCTTTAGCTACAGAATGCTATCATTATACTTTAATTACTCTGCAAATGGAATGCATCCAGTCAAGCCATTACAGCACTTTAGTTCATGTACAGAAATTTACTCTGCTTACAGCGTATTAATGGTAATTTAAATACATCGTAATCATGCATACATTGCTACGTATATTGCATAGGTATCTCATCAGCCTTAACTAATGCGAATTACATCTTGTAATTACTTCCCGATTTTTCAACTTCGACATACTCTTACTTAAATTTACTTATTTGACATGTTTATTTAGCATTCAAGCCGGAAGAGTTACTCAAGAAGGATTCTACCTTAAATGAAAGATTAAAGGGTCTTAGAGCTCAATCAAGAAAAATTGAGGTCTTTAGTTTATCACGATAGTTACTAATGCTTAAATTTATTGTTAATTATATATTTTATTTTACTGCACTAGTGCATGCACATTCTTGTACTATATTACCCATATCCCACAGATAGCAAATTGATTCCACAGTTCCCTAAAGTATAAGCAGAGATAGTCTTATTACTTTACCTAGAACTGTAACTATTAAGCCATACCTTGCGTATACTGTATATCGGAGCTCTTATAATAAAAGTAAAGTATAACTCTAATACCTATAATTGTCTTCTACCAATTATGTATCAGCGGTTGCTGATCCATCGATTGATTTTAAGCTGTAAGAATTTGCCGATCAAATACACTGCAGTATATCTTAGGTTGTCATAATCGGCAGCTAGGCTTAGAAAATTTAATATAGCCGCTGCAGTACTGTTATAAACAGTTATATAGATTAAAGATTCGTACAGTATACCTGAAGATTCCTCTTCAGCAAACAGCAAGAAAACCACCTACAATAATCCATTTACCTTAGAAAACTATAAAGTCACTAATCCGTCACAAACCATTGCAATTGCTTTTATAAATGCGCAGCATATAAAGTATGGCTAATCCGGATATTACCATGTATTTTTAAACAGTATACGTGTATTTTTGAGTAATAAGAATACAACAGTTACGATAACTTACCCTTTATCCAAGAGTACTTAGTATACGTCGCATCCAATGTCTCCACTAAAATTATTTAATTTGTACGGTCAACAGATCTTAATATCGAACTTATTAATATGCCATATTGTACTTTTATTAAAGATCCATGAAAATTTTCCAAACGAAGAATTGGTAAATTTAGCATCTAATCGAAAGGTGCTGGTAACAACTAAAACTATAGATCCATCCGCTTATAACAACTATACTCCCGATGAAGTTCCGCCTGGCAAGTTAAATATGGAACAACTTGTTACGTTATTTACACTATATCAGCATAAATCAATGCCAGTTGAAGAACTTGCTGAAAAATTTAAAATAGATTCTAAGGTGGCCCAAGATTTAGTTGATAGTTTCGCGTTATTTTCCTCACTTCGCAAACCCGAGCAGCAACCTAAGCCTGCTAGTGAAGAAAACTGATTTAAAAACTTGCAAGATAGATTATACGGTTTTTATATCTACTTATTGAAGCTGTAAAGGTATCAAAATTTATAGATATTAATACTGTAGACGAAATCGGCAACAACAAGATGTCACTACACTTCTTAAAACAATGTATTGCTAAGAATAATACTAGGCCCGGCAGCTCAGCAATTGTCAATCTAACAACATATAGCCTTAGGAGCTATGCTTTCGTTAGCTTCAATCGGGGATCTTCTGTAAATTTATTTTGTTTTTAATTTCTTGCATCGCAATACTCGCATATATGAAGCTATAAGCGGTGGAAAGAAAATTCGAATAAAATAATTTATCCGATAACAGTACAACATTGACATGCTCGGTAATTATATATAAGAGATCGGTCAATGTATACTGTACATTGCCCGTAACATATATGTAATAAGTTATAATTGATTTCCGTTAATTTACTCAGAATAGTTACTTTAGTGCTTTTGCTATAACCAAAAATTATGTTGCTTGACGTCTTAAAAGCTTCAATTTTGTATAAACTGTCAACGCAAAGTATGTATATCATTTGAAAACTTCAAGGTATCACACACTGTATACACTTCCTTCTTTCTATCAAATCAGTGTATTTTAAAAGATTAAATTTGAAACCACAAATTTCATCGTATCGACGTATGTATTATAATAAAATGATAAGTTTTATATCACACCAATGTTCAGGCGCACTATTATTCTTGTACTACCGTCGAATACTTCATAGAACTCTAGCTATTTTTAATGGCACAAGTTGGAACGCTACGAGCAGTCGATATCCAACATTAAAATGAATTGTGATTAATACGATCATACCCTAAAGTCTACTACCGGATTAAGGAAAATTTTCTATATCAGACTCAGAGTAAGGAATCGATAGAACGCCACACTATACTACAGTTAATTGCCAGTAATTCATCACGTGGCAGACGAAACATATGAATTTGCGATTGCTCGATATTAACGCTATAATACCATTATGGTGTTAAAAACATTCAAAGTCTTGCAAGTACACCTGATCAAGGTTCAGAGTTAGAAGTACTAATAATTACAGGACAGCTAATTAGAGTATATAACCAATGCAATTCATCTTTCGGTAAGCTAAAATACGCATTCCAAACACTATTTAACCTTGTCAAAGGACAACAATTAATCATGAATTATTACTAAAGTATCCATTTATAAAATTTGTATACATCTAGGCATATTATTTAACTTAGTATGTTACTGATACATGTCTTTGCACGAAAATTTTGGTAATACATAGAGGTATTCCGCTAACATTGACATGATGACAGGAATCAAAATTTTTTGTTACAAATTTGGGTATTCTACATCGGCTGCGTTATATAAAATCATATTTTCCTATTGATACTTTTAATATGCAAGTATGTTACGTCGTAGTAAGGAATTCATCCATAGTTCTATTTCAAGCAATATAGAAATAATACCATAGTACAATATTAGAAACAAAATCAGCTCTTGATATTTTATGTCGTTATCCTACAGTAAGTATTGCATAATAATCATCGCAAGTTTGATAGCTTACTAAGTATTTTCAATCATATAAGGTAAAATAATGTAAGGTAGTAATTTAATAGATATCGTCGTTTATTTTCCAAATCTTTGCTGGCAATTGGAGTAATCCCTTATAACGTTTAAGAATAAGCTATACGGCAGATTCCAATGCGATAGTAAAGACCTATAATGAAATATCAGTACATCAACGATCGATTCATAACAGGCTATAACAACTTAAATAATCATATCCTTACATCGCGGTTACTTCTAGCATTGCTAAACTTACGTTATTTCGGTCAGCCTAATTTGCCAAGGCAAAAAGCCCAACATAGAATCAATATCACCAAATTTTATTACCAGTTCAGGATCCGGAAATCCATGCGTGGCTATATTACGCATTCAATTAATTGATGCAAACATCAAGAAGACAAAAAGAAGATTGACATCTTTTCTAGCTATTACATAAATTTAAATCAACATCTTTGATACTAGGCTTCAATCATTTTCACTATACCTAATTTACGCTAACGGCAGTACAATGCATACTAATTTAAGCACAACTGCACAAGGATACAATCAATATACGAGTTAGTGATGCTCAAAGCAAATCACATACGTTTACAACAAAATGCAAAATCATATTTGCAATTATCCTTTATACAACTGCCTACCATAGGCTGAATAGAGAATGATGTCACTTGATACAGGAGACAGTCTGTTCATTTTACTTACCATGCAAAGTAGACGTAACCCTGTCAATTTCTTGATCAGTGACTGTAGCGTGATAAAAATTAGAGTCAGAGCATAACTTTTGGGCAGCTGTGACAATATCTTGACGTCCATCTGAATTTGATAGGAAGTTTAGGCGAATTGGTTTGGAATATCCTAAAATTTTTTCGTCGATCGTTACCAATAGAAATGTATAGTAATAGCATTAATTAGATAGAATCTTTTTTATTCAACTTGATCACCTGTATTTAAAAATTCTATCAAAATATCATTATCGTAGAAAGTAGATACTTTAACTACTAATTGTTGTAAGAATCCAACATGTCAAATAATCATACAGTATCAGAGTATCATATCCTGCCATAATGATGCTTACAGTAAGACAGAAACAATCTAGCCGTAGTTAATGAAGGGTACCATTCTATCTTATTAACTATCAACATAGCATACATGTCTCATATTTGTAATATTTATGTACACTATCTTAAATGACTATTTTCCGATTGTTGGTACTCACAACATTTACACAACATGACGTACAATTTACGAAATTATGAACAAACCTGGTATGCTAATATTAGCCAATGCTATGCCGTTACGACAACTTAAGACCATTTTCGTCTTCTCTTTACTTAGTAAGAGGTTATAATAATTAGTTACCTCTTGATTAATTTTGTGTCTCATCTCTTTCAACCAACCTGAAGAAAACGATGATAGCTCAATCAATAAGACGTAATTGTATTATGCTAGACAGGCTCTTTTGACAAAATTACTATACATCTCAATAACAGTTTTAGCATATGATGAACTTTAAACTATATCAACAGTGGAATAGAAAGCCAAGATATAATTTATAACAGGGTACTAGCGTCCGTTATTGAATAAGAATTGAAGTCATATTGTACAAGTTGAGTTCTCTCTACTTAGGTAATTCATTAATTGTAATTAATAGCAGCAATACACATGGCTAGATTTACAACTATTCAACGTCTGAAAGTTGCACTATTATCAACACTGATTTTAACTTTTAGTCTGTACATAAGAGTATACTGTACTGTACGTACTACAGTCTATTTAATTTAATTATTAAGCAAATCAGATCTGTTGACTCTATCAGATACTTCAACATCCTGTCTCATGATATCTAAGTTATAATATTACTTATTTACACTCAAAGAATAATATCGTGCCTAAGCGTAGATATAACATTTTTAGACTTTGGCATTAGTCACTTATTTTGGGCAGTTTGTAAGTACAGCAATGTAGACGCACTAGACAGTACATTGTAGTTTTACCATGGAATATGTTAATAATACAAATTTGCTTGGGTAGTCCATATAAATACTGTACATAGCAATTACTGCAGAGTAGCAAGTCAACAGTCGCACCATATCAGGAATACAACAGTCATGATGATCTAATTGGCATGCAAGTAAGACATGCACTACCGTCAATTTTTCAATTAGCAGGAGATTGCTTGTACGGTCTACGAATACGCGTGTACAATTATGATCATCACTTGCAATCCATTGCATGCCAACAGTTTTAAAAGTAACTCAATTTTGAAATTGTATGATGTTGATGCAGTAAGATTAATGAAACGATTTAAAAAGAGTACTTTGAATGTATTTGTATTGTTACAGGAAGTAATCAGGCAGAACCGCATGTGATTGCGTTGATGATGACCTAGAATGAGCGAAGAAAATATTCTCACCTTTCTGATCAAATAATGTAACACATGGTATGCCTATTCCAATAGACCAAACAATGACTTTGGCGATATCTTTACAACTGATGCTATCTTCAACAACAACTAATCCAATATGAGCAGGAATTTGCTTCATCCGTTTGCTATCTCTATGTATAGAACTAAGGTCGATCAGGCTACCAGGATTTTGAATAAAATTCATGGCAACGATGGATTTGGTTGTAATCACCACCTTGTCCCATACGCTAAACAGCCATATCCTCAGTCGTATTAATGTATGTAGTAAATACAGTATATTCGTGTATAAAGACATTAATTTACTTACGACACTACGGTGGGATTAATCTAAAAGTATCAATCAATCAATCAACCGAAAGCATCTTGCAACAGTTTACAGATTACACTGAATGCCAGCAAGGAAAGCAAGCTTGCAATCGACAAGACGCCATTTCTCCAACTCTGGTGTTTTGCGCGAGCTGTCAGCTCTGTAGTTGGTCGTTGGTACCGTACCGCGTTCCAGGGTGGTACAATGTACAGTACTAATTTGGGAGTACTGTACACTGTACACTGTAGGTCTTCTTTGTGTAGTCTACTGTATAGACTGTCTGTACTGCGCAGTAACGGTTGGCCTTGAGGTGTGACAATTTGGGACAGTCCGCGGAGTGGATCGTGGACGGAACGGAACGGGAAGGTACGGTACCATTTTACGTGTCAGCGTGTCATTGAACTGAACAATCTTCGGACTACGATCAGACAGACACCGGCAAGATGCTGATGGAGTCACTGCAAATGGAATAGTATGGCGAATTCATTCATTGTAATTAAATCATTTGACTGTGAAATCAAAAATGCTTTCATTTATGCAATCGAATTGATTCTATAAACATGAATATAGGCAGAATCAGTTCAAATGAAATGAAATCACTTCCAACTTGGTCCCAACTTTCATCGTCCATGCAAAAACTCGCTAATCAACTTGAAGTACTGTATACTGTACACTGTGCTGTCGTGCATGTCTAGACCTGACTCAATTTACCCTTCCATTTGTGCCAATGTCCAGTACAAGTCTGATTCTTTTCAATGGCACCCTGAAAAGATATAATTGTGTAAGTTAAATCAGGCCCAAACTAGAGAAATTCTATAGGTAATTGTAGCCTAATCACTCAGTCTTGCTCATTTGACGGATATATATTATACAGGAATTTCAACGGAATACAACTTTGATTTTTGAACCAAGGGGTGACATCTAAAATAATCAGTGTACAGTACAGTGTATAACACTGTAACTCGTATCATTTCTGCCCCATGGACTGTCCAGTGTCCAGCGTCCGTCGTGTACAGCGTACAGTGGTATAGTGATATACTGTTGTAGCAACTGGAGACTGGCCAGCCAAAAAGTCTTCAAGGGGTGACATCTAAAATAATCAGTGTACAGTACAGTGTATAACACTGTAACTCGTATCATTTCTGCCCCATGGACTGTCCAGTGTCCAGCGTCCGTCGTGTACCGCGTACAGTGGTATAGTGATATACTGTAGTAACTGGAGACTGGCCAGCCAAAAAGTCTTCAAGGGGTGACATCTAAAATAATCAGTGTACAGTACAGTGTATACCACGGTAACTCGTATCATTTCTGCCCCATGGACTGTCCAGTGTCCAGCGTCCGTCGTGTACAGCGTACAGTGGTATAGTGATATACAGTACTGTAGTAACTGGAGACTGGCCAGCCAAAAGGTCTTCAAGGTCTGAGCTATTCCAGGATTCCTGCAGCGTGCACAAGTTGTTCGCATCTTATTTCTAGTCCATAGCTGCTGCCTACTGCTACTAGCATGGCGTCTTTCGAAAAAGCTGCTAAAGCTGGTCAGAGAATACATCGAGAAAGAGATCAAGTACTCTTTTTATTTGTTGCATGCGTTCATAGTTGAATTTCATGCAGTTGTACTACTTTCAAGTGAGAATGTCGTTGCAATGCTATTTTTTTTCACTTGCAATAATTTAGCCAAGTGAGAGACGAAAGTTTGGACACTTAGAGAAGCATAAGGATTATCTTCTTAGAGCAAGGTGAAATCATACCACCAAACATCAGCCATAATTAAAATACTCTTATTTTCAATATCTTACAATTAATCTAGCAAGTTATGACTAGTAAAGGTAGCTCACTTAAGCAATTATACTGTGTCTCTTTTTAGAAATTATCAAAAAAAAAAAGAGCAACTGAAAAAATTGCAAATACAGGTTAGTGCGTAGAAATCACAAGCTAATCGATTTCAGCAAAGTATAAATATCCCTCTAATGAAAACGATATTGCTCACCTTCAAATGAATTACTATTCATTATACCTACAATGTATTGCTAATTATTACATTATAAACGGTGATATCTCTGTTAGCCAAGCGACAGAACTTTCAGCTAGTTATCCATATTCTATTAAGTCAAAGTGTTATGATTTATCTTAGGCTCGTGATAAAAATCCAGATGAATTCCATTTTGGTATGATCAACGACCGCGTTATCGTAAGTTAATGAATTACCTTGTGAGATACTACCGTATACAATATGCCTGCTTGAATTTATGATAATGATAAGGTGTAGCTAATAGAATTATTATTATTATTGGAAATACGTACTTATAAGTACATTTATACAGCATGTAGCCTACAGCACGGTATATTATTAAATTATGTCATTATTGGCATACTGTATACCAGCAACGCCTGCCCTGCTCAGTGTTCACTTTGATCCGACACTAACTGTAAAGTGTCAACCTAGTCCTTTTGCTAATATTATTTTGTATTACATACGATAGAACAATTGCAACTTTCGCTTCAAGGTGGTGTAATTTTAATATAACTTGACTTCAAAACAACTGCATTGAAGTTCATAAATTTCTCAATTTGCTGTTAACATAAATCTCAGATCGCCCTATTGAGCGATAGCTTCAGTAAAGATTCTCGGCGTTTTATCTACAGTTGTGCAGTTTTGACATAATAAATCAGCACTTGTAGCATGATAGACTTACGTATATTCTAACACAAATTCTTCGTATAATATTCATTTGCCCTTGAGCATCGCTACTAACATCGATGCAAAGAAGTTTTTCTTATCGACCATACTAGATATCGCTAAATTAATGACGGATACTGTAGACACTGTAATCGAGATTAGATAGGAGCTAAGGCAATATGTTATTTATATCCTATTAACAGGGCGGAAAACATGTCATTGCCAAGGATAATAATAAGCAACGACCTTTCAAGTACCGGAAAGCTCAAGTTGTAGAAATGCGACGAATTAAGACCAGAGAACTACGTGCAATCTTGTTAGAAAGCGCTGACCAAAAAAAGGTTGCAATAATATCTGTAATAATCGACGAGATTGTAGTACAATCATCGTACTATAGCATAGATGATTAAATTAAAATTATATTGCCAAATCATGCATACACTCTTTTGGATGATTATGCGAATAAAATGCTGCAAAATTATTCTACAACTCTACTAATTTATAGTGTAATATAAACACGGTCTCTGACATCAACACTATTGATAAAAAGAAATCTTATTAATATTGCCTCAAAGAAGTGTAAACCAATTTGTAATCACTGATATTTAAATGCTAGTATCACCTTATACATTTTAACAATTTGTGTTTATAATAGACTATTGAAAAATTGCAGTGTAGTCTTAGCCTTTACGAAAACAAAACAGGATTTAAAAAATCAAATTCTCATCTTAGATTTTACGAGACAACTGATGAAAGTAAGTGATATTCCTAATTATTCCTTGTTCACCTATAATACACCCATTTAAGCAATTTCTATTTTCATTACTATCATTCATTTGCAAATCTAGAAAAAGAATTAATGAATTCTCAAGATAGCACAAAAGATGAGATCAAGTTGAACGCTAAAGTATAACCACTTAAGATCATTTTATCAAATTCGTTTCAACTTAATTTATTAAATTATGTATTATATTTGTTAAAATAGAATACCAAATTAAGTCATTATAAGAAACAGTTACAGGCTAGATTAAATCGATTACAAGAACTTCAAAAAGCGGAGCGTCAGCTACAATCTGAAATTTTACAAATGGTACGTATTATTGCTACTCTATGCAATCAGCGGTAAAAACTGATCATAGTTTTCAATTATTTATTAATTATAATTACGATTATCAAGGGTCAATCTGCTAAGAAGAAGATGGTGAAAACGTAAATATATTCGAGTAAATCACTTGTAGCATGGCTACGACTTTGTACATACTGATGGATGATGGTATAAATAAACTTTACCTACTATAAACTTAATTATATCAAGTTTATTAATATCAGACAATTTATTACAGTACTCATTGTTTTTTAATGAGTAATTCAACTTCGCCATGCTAGGCATACTTACCAGCCAGTTATAGTTCATACCGATAATATGTTACCAGTACCATCAATAAATTGGTAAGGCCATTACCGAAAACCTTATTACTGTATAAAAATATTACGTAATACACTATAGAACAAACTTAATTATCAATGAAATATCATCAGCAATCCTTGTTTTTTATCTATATAACTTAATAGAATATATATATTTCAATACCAATACAAGTAAATGTGTGTTTGAAAATCCATTAAGCGATAAAATTGTCGTATACAGTGCTACTAAGCTAAATAAATAAATGTATTTAAATCTTGTTCGTCCCGCTTAATATAGTTTTCTTCTATCAGCTTTTCCAATTGATCTTTTACGACTGCTTTTTGCGGAAAAAACATATTTTTAAGTACATTCACGAGCTCTGTCTGTAGCTGACCAAAACGAAGTCTTTTCCTCATCTTCATAATCTTAATGATAGCTTCCTAAATCAACACAACCGTGTAAGTTGGTAACGCTCTTATCTGCAAATCGAAATTAGTGACAAAGTATAGCAACTAAGTTCTAATCAAACATTACCCACATTACCGGCTATACCTGTGTTCGAAGCATTCGTAAACTAGCAATTTCTTTATTTTCTTCTTCGTTACCCTTTTCTGGCGCTAGCTGTAATCGCCCAATTAAGGTAACTTTACCCCTTTTTTGTATTTTTCCAGATTTACTCCTGTTTTGAAAATATTAAAAAGAATTTCATTTATCTCACACTGACGTCATCCATTACGCTTTAACTCATAACTACAAAAATTAAAGTCCTAATTTATCATGCAGCAGCAGCGCTAAAGAATACTGTAACATAGATGTATATTTTCTCTGCATACTGTTTTTAACTCATTTTATGCACTGAATTAATCTTACATGCAACATAAATTATTGATCAATAACAATTATTTAAAACAATCTAAATCCTTTCAACAAACAAATTGCAAGTATTGACTAACACAATATTAAAATCACGATTAATCCTGAAAATTGATTGATGGGTATATTCTCGAAATGATTGCACAGATGGATTGACAAGTAAAATCTGGTACTTCATTTTGGAATTGTTAGTCAGTGACTATAATCAAGATATGTTCATATTGCAGATTAATGGTATTATAAGTGGATATCCGTATTAATAATTATTATAATAAAGGAAGTTAACTGTTCTCAATCAACATCATCAAATTACTAAAAAAATCCAACAATCCTTTCATACATAATCTTTACTTAAGACATAAATTTTATAATATAGACTTACAAATAATGTTTTACGAAGTTCTGATTCATTCAATCCTGTTGCAATCCTAAAAGTTTATTATTTTTTATAATATCGCAATTAATAATGATATGTTCAACAGCAATAAAGTAGAAGAGCTAGCTAGATAGGCAGTGTTGCCTTTTTTGTAATATGATTTTTATAGTCTAATACAAAATGAACTTTTTTAACTACGATACGAGTATAACATGTAGGATTTCATACCGTAGACTATCGAGCGAGATTTCATCACTTGGTCTCAAATTCCAAGCAAAGAGGACCGACATCTGGAAAGTTGTCACTTCTAAATCGTACTTACCATAGTTAGTCGCAAATGTGATCTTATTACAGAAGGAATACAAACAAAAATTCAATTATACGGCTTAAAATAAGCTGACTATTATTTTAGTCTCATAAATAAAGCAAATTCCTAACAATTTTTGATAATTTGTTGAGCTGATACTAACAGTGCCGCTGGAATATAAATGGTGCCACTGTAATTTCCGAGTGGTGTATTTTTGATGATAAAAGCCTTCAATCTCCTTAATATATTCCGCTAACTAGTAGAAATTTATAAAGAATTATTCAAGTTACTAAAGGAAATTGAAATATAAGACGCATACATAGAATTAAATTAAGCCAGGTAAAGACAAAGAAAACTGTTCGTACAGAATTATATTATCTCTAGAGTACTGTCATCACTCATAATTTATAATTCGAAACGAGATAAGAAAGCATTTTGGCTATTAATTAAAATATGTAAAAATTGCTATAAAAGGTTTTGATGATAATTCTTTCTAACGATAAAATCGTATAGTATAGTATTAATTAAATAATCAAAAACAAACAAATCAAAGAAAAAATAAAATAAACATTAGAGTAAAGGATTACTTCGGATGGAAGTGATACGTTAGTATTCTCTGATCCTCGAGACCAAGCTGCTGCACTTAGAATTTTGGCATTAATGGTATCTTGACATAGTAAGGTATAGCATTATCAAAACATGTCAATAGAAATATTATAATTATTATAATAATGTAAGTATACAATATTTTACCAGATGCCTCTTTACTCCTAGCTTCTTTAAAGAGATTGTTTACATCATGGCTAATATGAATATCATGAAACATCTTTGCTAATTTATTGATAAATTCAACGGGCATTTCTATATTCTATGTAAGCAATAAATGAATATTACAATTACCATAGGCTAATAACAATAACACCCTACTATTTTTCTGTGAATATCTAACAAAAGTATAATTTATGAATCACTAAAAGTGCAGATCAGCATTTTGATGTACCCTTAACCATTCGATCATATTCTCTTCCATCTCTTGGTCAGCTGTAATATCTAGGAGAAGCCTTTTCATGAGATGGACCTTGTAATATCTGAAGAACAAGTTACGAGCAATTAAGTTCATGTCGAATCATAACCAAATATGAAATATTCATACCTCATAAAAACGTCCTTATTTTGAACGTATTTCAATAACAGAAGCTATAGCAAAGAGCAGCAAAGAATACAATGAGAAGTCGAGTAACTTCAATAAGGACTTTTAGAAATATAACATCTGCACGAAATTTTATGAAATTTTCGCTCATATTCTACATTGTATCCGAATGGAAATAACGTGATCAAGCTATCATACCGCATCTTTTAGACGTCTTTCTATCTCCCCAGATGTCAACTTTTTATTTACGTTAGTTTTACGTAACAGTAAGTCACAATAGCCTGCTAATAGCTCAGGGCACCTGGACTCCGGTTCAAGCTTACCCATGCTATTGGATCAGAAATATTACGTGTGATGTTATATTTTACGAATAGAAGGACTGACAGCTAAAATATATAAAAATTTAACAGCCAAAACAATAATAGTTGTAGATATTACACAAGTGCATAAGGCATATTTATATTTACAATACATGCACAAATAATCACCCTTTGATCTTTGTTGGAATATTTATAGAGAAAATAGTCCGATCATTGATGATTTTCTTAAAAGCCTTACAAAACATAATAAAATATACCAAAATAGCATTATAATTCTAGTTATACCAGACCACATTAGCAATAATCTATGGTATCCAAAATTCCTACTATACCTGATCTCGACATGACAAAAAACGTGCATCGTCGTTGAAACCACCTTTAAGCAATTCACTAAACTTTTCGTAAAGCCCTATAAATTTATCAACGTATTTTTCGCTATCCTAAAAGGAATAAAGTTCATTTTCAAATATTATATGAGAAATTAAACATAACAGGAGGGGTAAATTTAATGACAAATAAGGTATAGAAAAGTTACCCAAATAATAACTTCCGCATCAGTCAATAAAGTTGACATTCCCGATTCAAGTATGTGTGAGCTCAAAGCTTCCAATACGTTGTCAATACATCCATTAACTCGATCCAGTAACTTAAATATTATAATAAGGTCTGTAGGGAACAAAAATGCACCTGAGTGGCTGGTTTAAAATTCAAATTTTATTCGAAATTATTAATTAACATATAAAGCCAAGAAAGACAGTTAAAGATTAACCTGCAGTATTGCCATTCTTTATCATTTTGAAACACTCTTGTAATAATATAGATTTTCGACTATTTATTAAATGATTTTCTATGGATTCGAGTACCTTAAGGAATCATTAGCAGTAGATTACAATCCAAGTTGTATATAAGAATGTAAAGTAAGAGAAACATTACAGTTATGAATACATACAACTTTCATGGAACTAAATTCCAAATATCGCCGACAGTTATCCTCTTCTTCTCGTAGTTTAGCATCTACCTATAATATGTATATTAAGGACATAATATAGCTATTATATCTTGATAGCAAGGAAACAAACATATAATCAACAAATAATAAATTATATCATAGCGGCTGTGCTTAGCCACAATATCCTATGTTACTTTGGAACGATATAACTTACATAACGAATGTAATCCGACATAGACATCTCGTCCAATGCCATTGAAGATTGTAACTTGTAATATTCTAAAATATTTTTCATATATGCTCGTTCAAATTGTTGATAAGTATCCAACTTATCTTTATCTTTAGAGCAATGGAGATGAACTATGAAGGAAAAAAGGTAAACTAAATTAATATAGGTGACATTACCAAGACCAGCTAAAAGAATTATCAGGAAGCTTTGAATTCTAATTAACCAGTAATAGATTTATGCCTACCAAGCGCATCCTTTATATTCGTAATAAGTTGTCCATTATAAATATGATTACGCTTCTCTTCTATTATCAACTCCATTACATTATCTAATAATCTTTGGATATGGTAATTAAGCAAACCATCTTTCCATTTCTCCAACATTGTCTTAAATGATAAAAATTATTGATTATTAATATATTCACCATTGCAGAGCTTTTTATATTTGAAGTTGGAAATAACTTATGCCTTTTCTTAGTATAGCTGCTACCACTTACATCTCGAAAAGCTTGACATTTATTTCTCTTACTAACTGACAAAGCAGCACTGCCAGATTTGTTGGTTGAAGCTACCTCCAACCTCTTAAATAGTTGCGGTATGTAATCGCATAAACGATAGTAAGTCTCCCAAATTTGTACATATTCTTGCAAAAAGACTAGCTTGTCACTCTGCGCTGCAAGAACCTAGGACGTTAACAGATTATCTACATATTTAATATTACCATTAAAGATAATGGTTAGTTTATTATCCTAACTACAAACAATATTTAAATCTTAAATAGAACTAAATATATGAATGTCTTTGAAATTCAGTATGACATTATTCTATGCTCATATTCTTACGTTCACAGTATCTAGTCGTATAATGATAATATCAGAGACCACATGATATGCTACAAGATCGACTAAATAAATTTCATGAATAATTACAGAACTTTTCAAACTGACAAAGTAATAATTATTTTAAAAGTATTGATAAAAATACTGCACTATTGATTCTACGCACTGTATTAGTATAAGCAAGACACATTGTTAAAGATTATCGGCGCAATTACCTTGCGCTAAGAAAATCACAATGATACACAATGTATCCAATCTCTACTTCATACGAGTATATTACTGGGATGCATACCTCCTTTTTATCCAGGACAAATCTGTTAATAACGCTATTAAAGTTATCGACAATTATTTGATTGGATGATTCATACCACATACTCAATCGAAAAGTCAATCTGGAATTAAGAAGGCATAACATTGCATAAAGTTTCGGTAGAATATAGCATATATAAATGCTTCTATAGCTTTGGTTGGAACAAATTATGTCTATCAGTATCCGAAGCAAGTACGTATTCGAGACAGTTTTCGCAGGTCGAGAACTCATTAATTACGTATTGACATATATTTTCTAGAATGAGAAGTACAGATGATGCTATCATTCATAGCTATAAAATGGAAGGAATGTAAGACACATGCTTTACTGTATTTGTAAATGTCTACTCTTGATTCATTGCTATAACAAGTTTAGCAGTCGACTTGGGATGCAATGATAGTCAGAAAATGACCTTAACCAATGCAAATTGCAATATTGATTGTATATTTATGATTATATGATACAGTATATGTACTTGTTTCTCGATCTATCGTCTAGGCATAAATCATTCGATGTTGATCCACAAGTAGTTCGTTATTCTATATTTCATATACCGTATTGCAAGTTGGCAAGAGCCAATGTAGGCCATAAGTAAACATTCTACCGTAGTACGGAAGCACCATTTATAAATAACATGTCAACAACCTAGTTGCACTAATATACCGTAGCTCAAATTGTCACTATCGTATACCGTACTCAATAGGCAAGATTTTGTAAGTAGCATAATCAATTAATACAGTAAAGCTTGCATAAAAGTTAGCTTACGCAAAGAGATCTTGCCATTCCCTTTTGCTGATAGGTTGCTGATTTAAGAGCGCCAATAGAGTATGTTCAATTTGCTGCCAACTACGTTCGAAATCATCATTCGATGAATCGTCGGCACTGAGTAATAAACCTGTCGGCATTTTTAAATTAATCAACCACAAGGGTAAAGTAATATCTAATAATAGCCACCAATGGGAAATGTCGGGTTGTTAACACATTTAAAATTGTGACTATAAAATAGAATTTCAACGGATTTTAAGAGGATTTTCAAAGGTCTAAAAACTTTAGTAGGTCCGTTTCAAATTTTCAAAGGTTGTCTTTCAAATTGTATTGCTTGTACTCTCTAATATTATATTCTTTCAAGTTTTCACTCTTTGTAGGCTTACTTCATCCTTTTCCAATGAAATCCTACCATTTCTTTCAAAACTTGTTCTACCATTCAATTTTAAAGCGATAGGAGCAGACAGTAGTTCCTGAATTTCCAATTTTTCCAATGTCGTCACTTTAGCTTAACTAACTCGGGTAAAGTTATTACACTGGATCGACGACTACGTCTTGCGATACTATATATAGCAATCTGCAGTCCTATTACCTATAGGTTAGTGCGACTGGGCTGACTAAGTATTGTACTAGTATACAGAGTGGACTACAGTATCAGTACTACAATAGTATACTATAGTATACTATATTGTACAATGGACGCCGTAGACAATTTAAAAATCTGGATCATTGCAATATACGATCAGCGGATATATCTAAGCCTTCAAATAAAATAAATAAACTTCCAACAACTTCACGATTTAGTGTACATAAGTGGCAGTCTCGTGATATAATTTCTGAAGGGATTCTATTTACTGAAAGTCAACTAGCGCCGTTTCAAATACTGATACAACGCCATTTTTTTTTTTTAAATGACCCAAAATGGCGTTGTATCAGTATTTGAAACGGCGATAGAATACTTTTAGCAAATAGAATTCCTTCAGAATTTATATTAGGAGACTGCCACTCATGTGCACTAAACCATGATGAATCTGTTACGAAATGATTGATTTTAAAATTAATCTTTTAAGACGGTCTCAATTGTACCATACTCTTGCGCGGATTTCCATTAGACTTTCTCCTGGTGGTCATGACGTTAATAAATAAGTCTATTTGGATCTGCCTCTGGTGATTGTAGTTAATATTATTCATTTATTATAATAATTAAAATTACAAAAAAACCTCTAATTATCCGGCTAAAATATAGTATAACAGACTAGTAATTAGTTAGAGTATATGTTAAATACTGTTGCATAGTTAAAGTATACAGTATGTTGGATACTGTTAGATAGTGCATCTTGTACATCGAGTACGGTACTGGGTACTAATAATAAATAATAAATAATATAATATGGCTATATATTAGAATTAATTTTCCATATTTTTATGGATTTACTATGTATTACTCGAGAATCCATTTGTATCCAGTTTAAGAGGTAATATTATTATTTACTTATTATTCAGTCATTTTCAAATACTTTTAATCAAACATTTTTAATATACCGTATCTAACTAAAATATGACATAGAAGACTAGCTATCAAGACAAGTATATTTAATTAACACTAGGATAAATTCTATTCTACTATATATTTACGTTACTAGACAGTCCATTGGTATGCGGACTCGGCAACTACACGTATTTTATTATCAGGGCAGCTAAAAGAGAGATACAGCTCTCTCTCACTTTTAATAGTCTCCGCTGCTACTATATTATTACTAGTTAAATAAACAGCCTGCCCGTGATACTTCGTTTATTTGTTTATTAATAAGTAGAATTTCAGTATAGGATGTACATCTGTTACGCATTACATATTATAGTACATTATATCGTCATTTTTAATTAAAAACAGTCTCTAGACTACCGTATCCAGCTAACTTAACAGACGAGCTAGCTATCAAGTCTATTCGACACTAAATTAATTCATGAAAATTAGCTTCTTTCGCATGTTAAACCTCTGGTATCCTCCTTCCCCCTCCTGGATTCGCCGTCCACACACACTTCATTTAGCAATGGACCACTAGATGTACCCACTCTACGTAATAATCCACCATCATCTACTATAGTAACGCTATATCTAATCAATGCTGGAGCCGGTTACCCTATACATCGTATATTAACACCACTTTATCCAGGCGGGAATTTTTAAATCATTTTTTATTGTCTATAATATAGCATCATCAAATTAAATAAGCAAATTATTGAAATCATCGTGAGATCAAATCACAAAAAAATGAAATGATACTATGCATCATACCTGAAATTATAGGAAAACAAATGTTAACACCTTGATCACCTGCACTACTGTAATTAGGGTACTAACGGGCTAAAATGAATTAGAATTTATAAATATTATCTAGAGATGGATATATCTGTTTCTTCTCTCCGTTAGAAAAAATCTACCTTCATTAAAACTTTCAAATCATATTCGCCTTCGCAACCAATATAAATTAGATGAGAAGATATATAATGTAGTATAGATAATATATACAGTCATCTATGCCCTTTCTTGATTAAAGTTAATACAATATAAATTGCTGTAGTTATTAGTAAAATATCCGGACAGACTACACATGATAATACAGCTATACACTTTCTAAATCTGAAATTATTGCAGTACGTATTTTCTTTACGAATTAGTTTATATGTAGTTATGAATTATGCAAAGCTGATCTCGTTTTACTTTTACAACTATTTATTCGATTTATCGGTAGTGGTGGAGGTGGTTTTGTTGGCGGTGGTCGTCTACCTACCGCTAAATTAATGCAGGACGCTTGCATGATTGAACTTTTCGGTCTCTCTGGTATAGCGGGTGGACTACTATATAATGACCGCGATCTTGATAAATTTGTTGATCCAATTAAATTTTTTTGTCGACTCTGAAGAGGCGGCGATGATGGCATAGCACGTAATGATTGCGGCCTAGGCAAATCCCTTGATTTCAGTCCATCACTCAATGATAGTGGTCTTTGCAAATTCGTATGTCGCACCATACCTTTATTATTCTTGGATACCTGTAGATTAGTCTGTCGGTTCGGTATAGCTGGCGGCAATTTACCGCACAATGATCGAGACCTTGACAAATTCGTTAAATTCTTTGATTTCAGTCCATCACCCAACGATAGTGATTTTTGCAAATTCGTACGTTGCACTATACCTTTATTATTCTTGGATACCTGTAGATTAGTCTGTCGGTTCGGTATAGGTGGCGGCAATTTACTGCACAATGATCGCGACCTTGACAAATTCGTTAAATTCCTTGATTTCAGTCCATCACCCAACGATAGTGATTTTTGCAAATTCGTACGTTGCACTATACCTTTATTATTCTTAGACACCTGTAGATTAGTCTGTCGGTTCGGTATAGACGGCGGCAATTTACTGCACAATGATCGAGACCTTGACAAATTCGTTAATCCCGCTGTGTCCGTATTGATTGATCGTGAAGTAGTGGTTACCGGCGAATTTATATATCTATCTGGCTTACGATCTAGTAATTAATAAAATAGGTTAAACTTGCAATACGCAATGAGAGCTGTAAATATATTTAATCTTTCTACTGCTCTGAGCCCTCACTGAAATGTTGAAAATTTATGGTATTTTCATCACTATTGCAGTAATAAATTTTACGAAAATTATGATATGTACAGTATAGTACCGCATTTTATCTTTTCCTCATTCTAATAGTCGGAACTTACTAGTTACAGATCCCTTTCGATACTCCGGAATAAATGTAGCATCTACGTTTTTACTTGCTTCATTAAATACTACCGGATCAACAATTCGTACATTAGCTCAAATACTGTATATTAAAAATTTTCTGCAAGTCAAGATGGCATTAATAATCTGTTTTTTCTATTATAATAATTTTTAAAAGTATAGCACTTGGCGTCATCTTACCAAAAGATCTATCTCTAGCTATTGGTGAAGTTATTTTCGAATTTTCACATTCAGGAAAGATCTTTCCACAAATGGAACCTTGACGTTTAGTACTGCTAATTGATGAAGCTCTTGAAGAACGACGTTGACCTCTCTGACTCAAAATGTAAGAGTCGATGGAATCTGTACACCGAGAAACTTTCTTGCCGTAGAAACTTTCTTGCATTCGTCGTTGCTGATTGGAGCAACAACAGAATGCTATTTTGGTATAGCACTCAATCATGGCATTAATGACAAAAAGAAAGAACCTTAAGATAAGCCGGAATAAACCACAATATCTGTGTGATAAAGCGCGATTTCCTTCCCATGTAATTGAACTACATGGAAACCATAATCGATACCTCTGTATGTACAATGTAACAAGAATAACCGGAGTTATGATAAAACCAATCAGAGATGATCGGATTGCTATGGATGAAAGTAATATTAACCCAAGTGTCTGAATTATACCTTAAATTAGAAATAATAATAACAATTTTCTTAATAAATCAGTTTAAGAAGGTTAGAAGTTACAGTGATAATAAAAGTAACAATGATTTGACTGCTATAGAAGCCACTTACCTAAATTAGAAATAATAAAGCCAAGTAAACTAGCACCCAAGATTGCTAGTAAACTATTCATGATACTTTTTAAAATATCTTCCTCTTTCCTTTCTAGCTCTCCTACATATTGTATAGCCTTTATCCTGCAGATATTATTTACCAAACTAGCTTCTCCTTTAACTAATTCATCCAACGGAGCACAATGCTTATCATTAACTGATTGACAGCAGATCAAGCAGGAAGATGATGAGCTACTATCCTTAGCATCTTTGCTATTATTTCTTGCATAATTATTATTGGGGCAAGAACATGCACTTAATCCAGATATTGAACAAATAGATCGTTGACATGTACCTGCAATGCATGATTTATGATCATCACAAACTGTATAATCATCTTTAAGTTTGGCTTTGGGGCAAGCTGATCCAACAAGGTGGCCATCGCAGTAAGATTTTACAGCACATTGTGTTTCGTTTTGACAAAGGTGATGTTCACGAATGGTAAAATAGTGACAGGTTGCATCATTGCAGCAAGGCCCTTGAGATGGACTACAAACAGCATGCTGAGCTAATTGACATGTCGATGGGTTACAGCAATAATCCTGACATTCTCCAATTGTTCCACAATCACATTGTTCGTATGGTTCAACAATTTTATTACCACAAGTTGACTTTGAGGTAGTGGTTTGCGCATTTACTTTAAAACATTCCATTGAACGCGAACGGATCACTTTAGCCATGGCTTGTACGCTGCAGATAGAAAATTGCATTTGATCTAATTCTGTCGCATTGATAACAATTCCAGACATAAAAAAGGGTATATTGGTAGCATATCGTTTACAACGAGTTTCTGAATCGTGTACAGCGCCAAGGCTATGAGCTAATTCATGTATCATAACATACGGAAATAATTTATGGTCATGGATATTGAAGTTAATGAGAGCTGTATTCATCGATTTTCGATGATCATAGCTATGATGATGATAATCAAAAGTAGAGCATAAACCTGTATTTTTGTTTGTTGTACCAATCCAAGACAATCCGTTTACACTATAGCGATCATTATTAGTTAAATAATATGCTAAGCAATATTCACTGTGATTATGCAATGAAATTCTTTCTAAATGATGGTAAGCGTTATCAAATGACGGACTTTCTTGTTGAAATTCGCCAATAGTTAATCGATCAATATAAAATGTAAAATTATCACTTTTTTGATCTTGATTAAAATCTATTACAGAAAATACACGATTGACCATTTTAATGGTATCATAAATGTATTGGCGAACTTTTGTAATGTGGAATAATTGTAATGCACGGACAAAGGTTTGATCCGCGTGTATAAAAATGCCACATCGTCGACTATTGCGATTATTATCGGGACCATGTCTACTCACAGCTGATCTTTTCGATCTTCCTGACTTCATGAAACGTGTTTTCCGATCGTCGGACACCATTTGTACGATATCGCCATCTAATGATTTTTGCAATCTTTCCAAATGAAAATTGATTTCCATCTTTTTATGATAAATGGTCGAGTGGCAGTGATAAACTTTAACTGTCGAGTTAATATCATCAGTAGAAGCATTGAAACTTTGAAAAGATTCCCTTTTGTTGATGTGTGCACTATAATATCTTGATTCCAGTAGAAAAAATACCAATAGTATGGATGGTAAGAAATGCATTCTTCATAGTTTTTGATCGAAAATACTCAAAAAAATAACGAAGATAGATTCGAATGTAGAAGTAAACTATTGCGACAATTAATAAATGAATACTACAGTAATTTTCTACTTATATCTGTGAGGGCCAGTCTAAACAGACGTAACTAGTCTAGAGCTGATCACGAAACCGTTTGTAACTTCTATATTTGATAATGAGCTCTATCAAATAGAGACTGTATGATTGAATCCCGTATTACAAGAACGTCAAAGATTAAAAAATCTACCCTTTCATACAAGAGTTATCATCCAAGTCAATTATAAATTGTAAAAAATTAGTTCAAACTTATTTTCTTCTTTCTATATAAAAGTATGCTACCAAAATTTGTATGTATTTAGAATGAATAAAAATAATGTTAAATATACTTTGACGGTAGGGTAATTTATGGAAAGTCAACATGGACAATTTTTACCTAATTTATCATTCGCTTTGGCTCTATTTTCTATGTTTGTAATTGGAATGCTTCGAAATTGACGTAAATATAATCTTAGTCATGTAGATATACCACGGTATAGCTACAATAAGACTGTATTCTTTTTTATGACTTGACTTTATACGTACATGGAGTCTGATCAATAAAAGACTATGATATTTAAGTAGGAACTATATGCTAACGATTACCCAATCTTAGAATGACTTTCATTATCGCTTATATTAAGAAATGCAATTAATCATTGCAAGTTTTCTATGAGTTATAGCCGAGAAAATATAAATAAAAAAATTTTATATTTACTTTATAGTCTGCAATATGAACTGGATGATATGCGTATCTTTGCCACTTTTCCGATGGTCATAATTGTGAAAATATGAATAAAAACTTTGGTGCTACTGTATAGGTATGCAATACTAGAATAAACTGTATGATGCGCGTATCCCTGCAACTTTTCCGATAGACATAGTTCTAAAAGTAAGCGTATACGTAAATAAATAAATAAAAATAATCTATTTATATGAATACAGTATATAATGTGCAACATAAACTGGACGAAGTGCGTAGCCTTGCAACTTTTCTCACAGCTATAGCTGTGAAAGTAGAACTAAAAATTGATCACTTTTTTATGCTATAAGACCTGAAAGATGAGCGTATCTCCTCGTTATACATTTTCAGGGTAATCATTTTAATTTTAATAACTGTTTTCTACGAGGAATACGCGTATTGTCATCTATTAGCCATGCGATCTCTTTACAAACGGATACGCGCATAGTAGTGATAATAATGGTATAATGTTATTAACCGATATAATGGGATTTGAAAGTCAAATTGCTACTTTAGCCCATACCATGGACTACTAAATATGCCCGGTCTGGACAGGACAACTACTGTAGTATCGAATAGTCCATGGACTATACCAAGACAAGGCTATTAAAATTATTAAGGAAAAAGAATCTTGAATCAAATAGCGGATCTCAAAGTAAAATTTCTACTTTAGCCTATACCAAGATAGGGCTATGTGTATGTCGCAAGAAGAGGAGCGTTGAATCAGATAGCAAATTTTATTTCCATTCAAGTCAGCCACATTAGAGATAGAGTAAAATTCCTAAACTGTTCAATTGACCAATTCAATTTGACCATCGGATACTATAATTTGTATCTGCTATTTTATCCTCAGTCTTCCACAATTGGATTATAACAATACTGATCAATGAACTATAAATGTGCCTATACTGCCCAAAATGAATTATCGACGGATTTGATCATTTCGATAGGGCTAATCCATCTGTAATCACACCTACATTTGGCCGATACTATCGTTTGTACCTGTTATTTTATCCTCAGTCTTCCACAATTGGATTATAACAATACTGATCAATGAACTATAAATGTGCCTATACTGCCTAAAAATGAATTATCGATGCATTTGATCATTTCGACAGGGCTAATCCATCTTACGTAATCACACCTACATTTGGCCGATACTATCATTTGTACCTGCTATTTTATCCCCAGTCTTCCACAATTGGATTATAACAATACTGATCATTGAACTATAAATGTGCCTATACTGCCTAAAAATGAATTATCGATGCATTTGATCATTTCGACAGGGCTAATCCATCTGTAATCACATCTACATTTTGGCCGATACTATAATTTAAGTCAACATGGCCCATGGCCATAACTTAAAGTAGTCGCCTTGCTGCTATAACTGGCTTGTCAATGATTGAACGCCAGGGGATCACTGCAGCCTGGACAGTCTCCAGTGTACAGTACGCTGTACTGTACACTGTACAGTACTGTACTGTAGACTGGACCAGGTCATTGGGACGCTCAGTCATACAGTACTGTAGAAGTTTCCTTACCTTCTATGGTCAGTCGATGCATTTAATCATTTCTACAGGGCTAATCCATCTGTAATCGCATCTACATTTGGCCGATACTATAATTTAAGTCAGCATGGCCCATGGCCATAATTTAAAGTAGTCGCCTTGCTGGTATAACTGGCTTGTCAATGATTGAACGCCAGGGGATCACTGCAGCCTGCACACTCTCCAGTGTACAGTACACTGTACTGTACACTGTAAACTAGACCAGATCATTGGTACGCTCACTCATACTGTACAGTAGAAGTTTCCATACCTTGTACTGTATGCTCAGTCGATACAAGAAGAACGACGCCAAAGCCCGCGAACAGTCACTATCCTTTAAACCGCAGCCAGGATAGCTTGCACTTTTAGCAATTTTCATTGGCAGCATTTAGGGAATAGTATCACTTTTACTTTGCTCTTTCTGGCTATTACTTTCAAATTGGATTGGCAACTACAGCAAAGCTTTTATTTGTAAGAAATACAAGTAGGATACGGCATCAAAATAGAAGAATTTCAAATTAGACAAGGGGAATAAATCAGTGAGCATTGAATTGATTAAGAGGCCTATCCAAGTACATCGTCCTCGGATGACGGACTCATTGACGGACTGTTGAAAAGGAAAGGCTTGTAGTTTTAATGATTGTTGCTGCAACTTGGAGACCTGCAGTTGGTTAATTACTACTTCGATTGAGGTGTTCTATCTAATATTTTCAACTCAATCACAAAGGATATGGCAGACGCTAAAGAGATTTTGGCTAATTTCGAGAAGGCTGCTATAGTAATGATGGTAAGGTCGAATGTCTAGGATAGGATAGGCTAATGTCGAGATAACACCGAGCGGTGAATCAATTCTTCAACATTGTCTTCTAAAACGCCTTAAAATATCCTTTGCTTTTATACACTGTAGAGTCCGCCTAATCAAGTTAGCGGGGAAGACTATCGAACTGCTGAAAAGATTTTCTTATCCTTTCGTAGAGCCAAACAGCCTTATTCAATCTGTAAATACATGTTAGGTACGAAAAGTATGAATTGAGGTGCCTTGTCTGACTCTTGCTTGTAAATTAATCAATACTGTATTGATACTATAGCACAGGAATGATGTGTATAATGTACGAATATTAAAGAATCAATAGTATAGAAAAACTGTAGGAAAAAATTACCTACTCATAATGTAGTGTAGTAATGGCGTGCATAGCATGCGTACATGGAAAAGTTTATAGTTCAGAAAAGCTTTTAGAAATGAAATAACAGGTCTGACTCCCGTCTACTCTACTTACAATGATCGCATTAATATTACGTGTACAGTACAACGTACGTACCTACTCGTATATGCAAGAATCGACAGCTTAGAGAAATCGTAGAAAAAGATAGGGTACTTAGCATGTCAATGACGTCTATGCCATTTCCTTTACTCATAAGTAATAATGATATACATATACTAGTAACATAGCAGTAATGACGTACACAGCATGTGTACATGGAAGAATTTGCAGTTCAGAAAAACTTCAGAAATGAGTAGCAAGTCTGACTCCTGTGCACCATATAGTACTTTACTCATGGTTAGTGCAATAACTGCGTGTACAATATACGTATACTGAAGAATTGAAAGTTCAGAAAAGCCTTAGAACATAGGTAGTAGGCCTGACTGCTAGATACTACTATCCTTTACTCATAATAGAGTAGGTTGATTACATGTATAACGTATATTCAAGAATCTACCTGTTACAATTATGATTTATTATTATTAACTTAAATCTATCAAACTTTTATTGGCTCAATGAATTCCTACGACTCTTAAAATCTAACTTGTTTCTCTCATAGAAAACAGCAGCAATACCTATGTCCATTTTCAAGCTGCTAGTACTATAAAAGAAGCAATCGTTCGGGAATGGAAATTAATTAATGAGAACGATAAAAATTCACTACGCGAATTCTTACTGAATTACGTTATTGGCCAATCTAGGTGAGAACTAAACATCTAATTGGACTCTTTATTGACGTCGATACTAGCAATTGCTAGCTACATCATGCATATTCTTGTTATAGCTTCCGTTTATTATACGATATCTCAGTAGTCATCTTAAAATACTTGCAGCAATAATCTTCTAACTATGTAATATAGTAGTGATGTGTATAAAGTACCTATCTAGGTGTACGGTCTTATCCATGATAAAACAGCGGCAACATTTACATCCCAACTATAAATAATTTGCAGCAATGTAACTGTATTCTACTACAGCATGTATATATATATATATATATACTGTACGTATAATAATTATTTAGTACGTAAACATTTGTTTCAAAATTGAACCATCGTGAACTTGGAACAATTCTATATGACTACTATACACTGCTTTAAATTCATAAAGTTATAAAGTATGCGATGATACAATACTGTACTATACTTTCTGGATACGAGGTCGAGTTATTTTAAAGTTATTCCTAATTCCAATTAAAATTATTGGAGATTATATTCTGATTCTGCAATCTAACTATAGTTACTACTGTACAGTAGACCTACTACTTTATAAAATGTTCTTAAAATACTTAACTGAGGCTATCGTACTGATGTAACTGGTACTTAATGCATCAGTACCATAGTTTCAGCTAAGTATTCTAAGAACTTTTTATAAAGTGGTGGGTCTACTATACAATCTGGTTTCTGATTGTATGCTATAGTAGTTAAACTGAGACGTTACACATCATACGCTATAAAAGGATATTGCACAGGCCAATAAAATTCTTTAACTTATTTAAAATTTTTACTTTTTGTAGATGCCAAGATTATGTTCGAGAGCAAATTCTTTCCTGTGTTGCTATTATGTTTAAAAAGTCAGCAGTAACCGAATCTGGTATAAATGATCTTGATAACTTATTATCCACTATCTATCAGTTAAAAAACAGCGATTCAAGTAGGGTGGTAAGTGATCAGGACTTACGTGACTGATAACGAAATCTGATGCATAACATCGCACTATATTACTCTCAAATAAGCATTTAGATAGCTGTTCCCTTATGGCCTCCATACTTAACGAATTTTGTGTCAATCAAAAATCAAGCAGATTAAGCGTAAGCTGGGAATTTCACATTAAAGCAAAGAAAAAATTCGAAGTATGCAACTGTTTTGAATTATGATGATATTGTTGTCTACCGTATTACTAAGTAGTTGCATTGCTAATTTTTACTTGCAAAATCTTAATCTATAATATTCTCTTTCTAGTCTAGTGTCCTGAAAAAAATATGTATTATAACATTGGAAGGATTACAGTACTGCAGTCGCAACTTGAATCATGACACTAAAGTTATTGAAAAGTACTTAGAGTTATCTGAACAAGTTCTGACGTGGAACTTTAGCGACTTAAGCCGTATCTTTCCTATTTACCTATAGCCGTTTATGAGGATAATGATTTACAGATATTCGAATTTTTCACAATTGGTATTGATATTGGCCTAAAGTTTTAAGTATTTTATACTTCGTAAACATAAAAATGTTATAAAACCTTAATTAATTTATGTAGCTAATCGTCCTAAATTTGGCCAAGCGGACAACAATAAATTTGTTACCTTTAGACCTAGTCGTGATTGGGATGATATGATTTCGAATCAATCGACCATCAATTTATTTTTAGAGGTGAGATTTTTTCTTACTTTTGTCATTGGATGGTAGAAAATGTCAGTAAAAAATCCTTTACACTGATGTTTATCAATTCTTTTCGCCACAGCTATATCAGAAATTGCGACAAGAATCACGCTTGTGTCATCTCACACTGTTGTGTATTTCTCAGTTGATCTCTATATGCGGTGATGTATTTCCAAGTATTCAATCAAGAATGTCTTACAATACGTATCTGATAACTTCGTTGATCAAGGCACGAAACAGGTAAAAGTTATGCAAATCATAAAATTCGTAACTGACATATAATAATATAAAATTGACCTATTCTTTACTGCAATGTAAAGGCAAATTTGTCATGGCGTTGAAGCTCAAGATTTAGCAGACGTTTTTAATCGGATAGTTATTGTCGATAAATTATTGGAACACGTACAAGATGAAGCCATATTCACTTTTATTGATGACCTGTCTCATTTAACATGCGCTTGCCTGGAAAATTGTGTTAAAGAAGAAATGGTAAATATAAAGTAACTAACACTGTCAACTTGTCAAACTTATTCGTAGATAATGCCCTTTTTTTTTACCTATACTACATGTGGTTAAATTCCTGAATTTATAATTGAAAGCTTAATTATTTTGATACGTAAATTATAGACTGACTCCAATAAGACTGGTGTCTTTTCGTAATGTAGTATGTTTCATGATTTAGCTAGTGCATCATTTACCGCATTATTAGTTGTAATATCCGACTTTGTGTGACTACTGATCAAATTAATCGTGCGATAATTAATGTAAATAACGCATTATACACTCTTCGCTTATGCAATATTGCTTGTTGTAATTTATAATTGACTTGCCAACTTACGAAATTTATGCTAAAATATTTTCTTATATTTATTTAAAATTAACAATTTTTAGGAATATATAGAAGAAACATATTTTTCTTATGCTTGTGACCAGTTGTTAGAATGCTGGTTTTCCATCGTTAGTGAAGATACTGCAAAATTTGACGTCAATCGTATCTCTCTAAATGCTATTGCAATATTTGAGTGTTATCTGAAATGTCACCTAAGTGAAGGCCGAAAATCTATCTGCGCTACCCTTACTGGCCATGATGCCGAACTTGAAATTGATGAATTAGATGAAGATGACCGAGTTTCATACGGTGAACAATTATTAAATATCGGCATACTTGGAAGATCGGTTCTATCCCTCTCGTTACCCTTACTATCGCAGTTATTGGAAAATACGATATTAACTTTAAGACAATACGTATCACGTCCACTTTCCGCCGGAATTGGTAACACTATTGAGTTAATTAAATCTTTCATTTTCAATATACAGTATACTGATAGTATAGCAAGCATTTAATTAAAATATTATTATTTATATTAAACAGACCACAATGCTCTTATGGATGATATCCACTGGTTAATATTAATTGCTGGTAGTGTCCTGACAGATGAAAATAAACTTGAAGTACCTTTGATACCTTCCGCGATATTACGCTACTCAGATAATATACCTAACTCTGACAATTACGCTAACCTAGTTAAGCTTTTATCTCACATCTGTTGTAATGATTCCAGAAGTATAGATGACAACATGGTACAACTATTGCATGTAGAAGGTAAATACGTTAATATAGTTTCAACTATTTTCGATACCAGTTCGTTTACTTTTTTACTACTTAATCAACACTGCCTTTATAGCAATTTATAACGTATACGATGCATGTTGAATTACTGTATTAATATCGTGGATTTTTTTATCTACTTAGGGATCAATCATGTATTCGTGATAGTTTTTTTAATGTTATTCATTTCTCGAATTGAACAAGAAGTATTACAATCAGCTGCAGCTGATTCTCTGAGCCCTCAAGTTGGAAAAACGATTGTTTGGTTTTTGACACGATGGAGTCAGGCTTATTTATTACCGATGGAGAATCGCTATGATCACATCAGTTTGTCTTTAATTTTGACGTTTGGTCAAGACTGTGATCTTGGCACACAAACTGTCAAATTTCTTATTAGAAAAGTAATGTCCAATTTAACGTTTTGGAGCTCGGAAAACGATGTCGCTATAGAATCTATTAATTTGTTATCTACTGTTGTAGATAATAAAGCTAGGTATTTTTCCATAATTTTACGATTTGGTCGCGAATTTTAGCTAGAAACTAACAAGCTTTTCATATAGATGCCATATCGCAGTTTCTTGCGAGGATCTTTGGAATTTGGCGGTACAACAAGCTGGTAACACCAATTTATCTACTAAAAAGTTATCTGGGGCTGCTCAAAAACAGTTAGCGTGTGCTTTAATAAAAGCTGGCTCTTGCGTAGATGATAATGATGCTAGAAATCGATTTTGGAGCAACGTATGCAATATAAGAGATTAGTAATAATTACAAACTTCATATTATAATATTATCTGCTGCTTTATACAAATATTATTATTATTAATGGAATAAATCTACCGTCTGCATTCGTAATTCATTTACTTCTTTTTTAGGTTTTACAACCGCTAAAAAGTCGATTTTTAGCTGCGCTACAAGGGCCACTGCTGGCTAAAATGATACAGGATTCGGCTCTTAGGGATGAATTATGCAATACTATCGATTGCTGTTCTGGTGTTGCTCTTGCAACAACTGCATCATCAGTATCAGCTCTATTTTCATATTTGCTGGGTATTTTACATGATTGTGTACCGCTCCTACAACATTTTTCCAATTTTCCTGATATGGTAGAAACGATCCTTGAGTTTTTCGTAAGCACAACTAAGTCGCAGATTGCTTACTTAAATCAGGTATTCTATACTAGTGAAGAGTTATGATCAGAATTAAATTTCATTGATTGAGATAACCTTATATCCTACTTTTCGTGGTTTTCTCATTAGAGGGAAACAAATGAACTTTTTAAATTATGCTTGGCCATAATTCAGACATATGCTAAATGTAGTATAGGTATGGATTTTAATAAATAATATGTAAAATATTAAGGTTCTCACAATTAATGTAATGTAATTTGAATCAACACTGGCAGGGAGATTTAACGACACAGTACTAGCTGAAGAAGAAAAATTTACGGATTTGTGTCTAATATTACAACTTTTATCGCACGTTACCTCGAAAGATTATCTTGATTTTTCAAAAACTGGTATGTACCTTGCTTCATTAATTACATTAAATTTACAATCTCTTTTTCGTATTAAATGTTATTTACTGAATTAACTGATGTAAATACAGAGATTAAAGTTGATGCAGGACAAGATGATGCTATATCTGTTATTGATGTAGTTTTAAGTGGTTTAAATTTTATTATACCACTTATGAACGAAAATCTATTAAAGGTATGATAATGCGTATGACGTATATATTTTTTATAGATCATTATTTTCAAACTTTCTTTACGTATATTTACTAGCTCATCAATACCTAATGTTCTACTTTTAATTTTGGAATAAGATTCCAGATTTATGTTTGCAGTACTTTAAGTTGGTCTCGTTTCACTGCGAAATTCATCCTGGAAAATTAGTCGACATTCCACAAAATTTATCGAATTCGTTAATGGTATCTCTTGATATGGGTTTGCGCAGGTTAGATGAATACTAGCAATAGATCTGTCATTATTAACACAGATCGTAATTGATAATCCCTATTATCAATTTGTAGAAGAAAGATATTTTATTTTATAAAAAATTTCAAAAATTTCGTAACACACTAGACAACTTGTGTAAATTTTGCACGTTAGTGTTACAGTAAATCACAAGCATCTTCCAAATCTGTAATAGAAGCTAGAACCTAATCACGCCTTCACCGATGTGGATATATATTTCCAATGCTGCTTTTAGTAACTATGCTTACCTGCACAACCCTATTGCTACATGGAAAGTTAACATAGCGTTTAACGAAAATTTGCGTTCTTACGATATTATCAATCCAATTATTTAGATTTGGTAGTGAGGTCAGCAAATTAGCTTTGGAGTCTATTACGGGATTAGCTACATTCGTGTATGGAAAAAAATGCAATAAAGAGCGAAATAGTCTAATGATCGGTATCGAAGTGTTTATGAAGGTAATTTCCTGGAAAATTACTTAATTGAACATATTCGTAGTGTGTTAACTATGGCGTAATCCAGTTCTCAAGTTCATATTTTTCCTATTATTTAGAATAGTGTTGACTGATTACAACTATTGTTGTTTGTATTTTCCATAATGATAGTCAATTTTAGACGTTGTATTTTCCGAAGATTTTGATATGGATTTACTACAACCAACGTCTGAAGCCCTTTATTGCATTATCTGTTGTCATCCGGTAGATATCATATCTAAAATATAATAACGCTACTTTATTCTGATGTTAACCTTAAAATGTCTCTGTTTCTTGTTTTTTTTCTACCTTTTTATAAATATCATAAATTTGAATACTATAGGAGGCTTACAAGAAAGAAAATTGACATACTCGTATATGTGACTTGGATGACTTGCTTTAGTATCATTGTAGTGGAAGTGCTGATCTACATAATATATCCTTTCGTAATAATAATACAATTAATTACTTATTGATCACATTAGATACCAAAGCGATACTCATAACTGCGCTTTTATTCTTAGGCACTAATTTTTGATTATTATATACGCGTATATGTGCATAATAAATTGATACCTAACCATCAAAGCTGGTTTATTGAACGTGTATAATTGTTGTTCATTTTATTATTACACTGCAGAGATTAATCGGATATAGTAGCAAGTTCTGAATTAATCTAGTCCGATCTATTGAAGTTAAACGTTCGTAGTTCTAGTAGAATGTGATAGATGTGTTCAGCGTTGCAGTCAGCCGGATGCGGTACAATAATATGTTGTGTATCGGTATCTTGAGGATGTACTAACAATTGTATAAGCTCGAACTAGCATAGGAGATAGGAAATTGCGCCATACACATGCAGCCAATAGAGATCCTTGGTATAGCGTAGTAAGCTGATTATATATAATTATTTAAACAAACGGCAGCAAACCATGGACTACTAGAATAACAGAAAAATATAGTCTGTCTTTTAAGTTACCTTCTTTAGCAAATTTATTATTTCAATACACGTTTCCTTCAGCTAATGTAATACATACTTGAGCTCGATTATTTTTAGACGGTTAATGTATATAGGCCTAACTTTAATGGGTATTCTACCGTACGACTTACAGTACATTAACTATTGACGCATTAAAGCATCTCGAGAAGGATTTTGCCCATCTGAAAACGAAATAAATGCACCGTACAGGACTATACTGTACACTACAGTACCTCGAGCGCATGCGCAGCTACTGTACTGTACTTTAACGGCCCGCCCCGGTATTAGCCCGATGACGTACTATACTGTACTGTACTGTACGTCTGTACGAGTGTATATATATACAGTACTGTACTACTCTGCACATTCTGCAGCCACAGGCAACATGTAGACGCTGATGCCTCATGGCAGCTTCTCATGGCAGCTTTGCTTTTTCACAGTACCGCTAATCTTTGCCGATAAATGACCTCCAATCCAGTATCCAGATTGAATTATTGGATATACGAGCAATTAATGAAGACATCAAGGACAACGTTATGAAATACTGTACACAATCATGATAATTACTTGCTGGAGCTGCCATCGTAGTAGACATCGTCAAAGTGATCAAAGCATGGTCACCGACCTGGCACAGAAAGGTTAAAGGCGTCGTCGTCGATCGATTCAAATTCCACGATTGGTTGTATTTTTTCTCGACATCTCAAGAAATGATAATCGTGGATTACTTCTGAAATGGTATTATACAACAGTACTAACTGTAGAATAAGCATACGATAAATTAGAATTTTGCTACAACTGTAGTGACGTCAAATTGCAATATATCTCATTGATGTATGTATATGTTAAGCTAAAGACTAATACAATAAGATTAATTTGTGATTTCGTATGTAGATGAGTAGACTGCTTGATTGATGGCGTTGTACGAGTAGCACTAACAGATTTTGTTAGAAATTGTTTACCGCTTGGGTGATCGGATGATGAGTACAGCACAGACGGGCGGGCTGAAACAATCTTATGTTGAGTTTTATTCTGTGCACTGACTTAACATCACCCAATTCAGTCTATTAGCTACTAATGTAGTACTACTGTACAATGTATAGTATACTATGATTGGGAGTGACAGTTCAGCATGCGGAAATTGTAAATGTAGATCCATGTCGTAATCAATGCTGTACTAGTAACCTTTTAACATGTAGAAATAAGGACGTTACTAATGGTAATGTGATACATCTTTTCCTTCACAAGGTTAAAAGAATCAAACTCCAAGAATCTATTCCTCTAGCTGTATCTAGGAGGCAGCTATGAAATCGAATAAGTTCTTTTCTACCACGTCAATCCAAGTTTTCAATCATCAGGTGCTATATTGCTTAAATTGAGAGAATTAATTAAAGTATCCAAAATGCCAGATGTACAGTACTTGATTCAACTCTGCTATGTCTACGATCTAGCAGGATTAGTAACTACTTGGCTGATACAATTACCTTATAAGACTATATTCGTAAAAGCAGTTGAGGTAGGTAGATCAATTTTTAGCCGATCATTCTATCCAACTGCTTAACGGTAACAAAGTACTTTAGCTAAACTTAACATTTTAGCTTAGTGTTTACGATATACTCACGTTAAGAATTTTTCAAATTATTAATAAATGATTACGTTGTACTACAGTATATCGAAAATATCGTCTCTTTGATGAGATCATCCTTGCGCACTTAGCATTAGCTCAAATATGATCTAATGTGACGATTGTTAGGGAGCATGTGTAACGAAGGCTCCAATGGAGCTCGTTCACATAGCCTGAGAGATGCTTGAATACAGTGGATTGAAATATAAAATTTTTCTTAAAGTATAACTTATGTAATCAGCTTAGACTTATCTGTCTCCAAGAGAAGATACTACAGTTTACAGTAACATATAGATGATGCAATGCATTCATAAGTAAACGATTAACGATCGTATATAGATTTTTGACTGTGTGATTTTATGATTATGAAAGAGATTTAAAATTAAACTAATAATTAAGCAGTAGTACTGATTGCTATACTATTCTAAAGACTTGCTTTTCTTAGCAGATAACATCCGGAACTGATCAACGACATCATAGACTGGTAGCATACGATTTACCATCTGGTCTTTTTTACAACTAATGTTATACAAGAGAATATTTAAGTAAATTTTCCGCTTTTTAAAATGCCGTTTACTTCCAAATGGAAATACCAATCTCTAATTTTCTTCCATAGTACTTTCTACCCATGTTAGAACTATTTACGCGTATGAGTGGACTATAAAAATGATAATTAGACCATGTTGGAATGAATATAGAATCGTTATTGTCACAATCCTTGCACAATTTCGTCCTCGCTTACATGTAAATTCAGCCTATATGTTGTAAATATGACTCTAGGTATTACACATACTTTTGAGTGTATCATTTATTAAGGAATCTAAATCCAAGTTAGGGATAAAACAACAAATAAACATTATAAATTGTTACCATAGCAGAGCTTGATGAGAATTTATTGAGCAATAATTAAATATCATAAATTGTACTGTATTGTATATCGAACTTGACTATGTTAAGAAATGAATCAATAAAAACTTAGAATGATTAAGAAACAAATAGCATTTAACCTGTTTTAACTAGTTCACGACAGGCAGCATACATATGTAATAATTGTACGATAGAAGATCTCTGTTCTTGCACACTTATCGTATCAATGATATAGAGATAAGTCTAAGACTGTATTGTTAACTGACGTCCAAAATCACGACTACATATTATGTTACCAATAATGTACCAATATGTATGAAATCAAAGTAGTGTATAAAATAAAATTTCAAAGCATCCACGTTCTACTAGGTACCTTACGAATGCAGTGTACTGTAGATATACGATCCTGTATACTTATGCTGCCGTCGGAGGTCGACTTTATAAATAGGCAATATTTATAATGTGCTGCACTGTGCTTACTGAACTTTATTAGCTGTTACGCACATTTTGATAATTATGTATAATCATCGTTGAGATACTGATTCAATAAACTTAGTTTTACGATAATGATATCTATTCTTTGATTATGATATTGGAACGTTATTTGCGTGGAAAAACTTGCTCGACAATCAATCGACTTTAGTAAACTACCACTGTTTAAGTTATACAAGCATGCGCATAGTTTATTTTCCCGCGATAAAGTTAATAGTAATCACGTTAAATACTGAGCTTTTATAGTGAAACCACTATGTAATATGTACATTGACCGTAAACATAGTTACCTATACTCTTATGTAATACGAATCGATTCGTAAACTAGAAGTTAGCTTTGCAAATCAATAATGCTGCTACACGAGTATTTCAATCAATATCAACGAACAGTAATGACATTTAGTTACATTAAAAAGATTGCGATACTGCAGATAGATAGTACAGTATAAGATTCAATCATTTATTAAAGGTTAGAAACTAGTAATCATTTTCAATCTAGATAAATCAAGGTCTTTGTTAAGCAGTGACAAGGCGCAAAATCTACATCTTATACAAAAAATCTGCAAGCCTTTTTGAACAATTCTTGTAAAAGTTCTGTTTTTCTATACCTGATAGATTTACAGAACGCTAATTGCAATTGTTATAACTACTATAAATTTGACCTTGAAAATAGTGATCGAAGTCGTCCAATCATTCTATACATGTAGTAAATATTAACATACAATTAAATATAATTTCAGAAATTTAAATTTTACAGGATTAATTATGTAGCGGTGAATTACTAAAAAATAATTTAATCATGTACACCCAGAAAAAGTAGCAATTACTCCTACACTCCGCATATGGCGTACAATTCGACTTGCCATCTTGATAGAACAATTATAGCGTTATTTTTTTTAATGTCTATCCTAAAAGGTATAGCAATGGTACCATTCTATTAGTAAAACAGATAGCTATAATATTTCTTAGCACATGCCAAGAAAATCAGTAAATAGGATCGCATCAATATAGCTGCTATTGCCTTATTGTTAGGGGCCAGCTTTTATTCAACCTCCAGCGACCTCAAGAAAGTTTGTATAACAATAATCCTGATAGCTATCAGGTCTTCCAATATATATATATATACATATATACTGTATATCAATGTAGTAGGATACAAAGCTATTACAGTGATACATATATGTTCCTACTGTACTGTAGGCAAAACTAACTGGTTACGATATTTATAATTACGTGTCATACATATTACAATAGCATTTCTGCAATGACATTTTACCGTAAAAGGATAAATTTTTATATTCTGGTTTATGCTACGATGCTACTCTAACAGCTATCCCTATGCAGGTGCAGTATGTGTATGTCATCGGTATGATGGTTAATACATGAAGAAGTTGAAACTTTGTATTAACAATTTGGTACGTAAGCAGGAGGTAGACCGGTAGGCTTCGATTCCATAGATTGTAGCGAGGGATAAAGGTTAAGAGGAGGCTGGGTAGAAGCGGCGTTGTCATCAATAGGTTTTTTCTTGATGTCAGTACTTGATTCTGTCTGATATAAAGTGCCAGTGGCATTGGAAGATTGATTCTTTTCATCAATGACAACCGCTAGCAAATTTTGACGCTCACGCATAGCTTCGTTAACTTCACGAACCAAATAGGGCATGCGGATAATATCGATTAAAAATCCAAACGAAAACAAGCCAAATGTAATCGAGTAGATTGTTCCCCAAAGTGGTCTTCCTAAATAGAAGTGCTGCAAACCCAACATTCCGAACGGGAATGTCAAAATGTAAGCGTCGTCTAACTTTTTTTCGGGGCTAGGATTTTCATCATTTGCCCTTTTGACTAGTATTGGCATACGGAAAAAATCCACTAGCCAACCAACTCCTCCCATGCCAAAGGTGCATAAATAGGCAATTCCAAAAAAAGTGTCACCCAAGTAGAAATGATGAGCACCTAAAATTCCCAACACCCAGGTAAGATAAGCATCATCTAAATGTTTAATTTGCTTTTTATGAATAGCTTCGGGGCATTTTTCTAGCTCGATTGCTCGCTCGTTGGCATCTGCCACTAATTTAGGCATTCTAAAAATATCATAAAGCCAGCCAATTCCAAACATGCCGCAGGTGAAAGAATATGCGGTTCCGAATCCTTTCCTGTAGGCAGAAAAATCCAAAAGAAGTATCTTATCAGTTTCAAGATCCATAATGTCATTTATAATTTCTAGTAGACAATGTTAGTGACTAGTACTATTTTAATTTAAATTAAATTATCGATGATATCGTAAAACGAAATAGTGGACTGCGTTTGATTATACACATGATGATAAAGGTATGCAGATAAAGTTTCGTTAGAGCATGTCTTTTTCAACTACGATTGCGTAAGCTTTATGAAAAGGTAGGATGAAATTTATCCATATCATAGAAACTGTTCTTACCTTCCTAAATAGAACTGATGTAGTCCAAAACATATACCCGCAGGGCCTAAACAAAGTATGTAAGCATCAGCCAGGTTATAAATTTTTCGAGATGATGGATTAGCGCGGCAATCATTGACTTTCTCCACCAGATTAGACATAAAAACGAGATCGTATAACCATCCAAGACCAAAGAATCCTCCTGAAAATAAATACGCTACTCCAATTAAGGATTGACCCAAGTAGAATCGATGCGCGCCAATCAATCCAAGTGGAAATGCCCACAAATAAGCACAAATAAGCGATTTACGGCGAATTGGTAAGACCTGGTCGTGTTGTTTATCTTGATCATATAGGTGATTTTTTAATTCGATCTCCTTCTTCGACATATCGGATAGTTGGTAATGCAGTGGGTAGCTACTTGCAAAACAACAATTTTATCTCTCGAATGAGATAAATTAAGTTCAAATGGCTGCACACTGGACAGGCCTGTGTTATCCACACTAACGATGATTAAAGTTAATGAAAGAAAAACCAAAGCTAATTTGCAGGCGAACTATTGCTGATAACCTTTATATACCTTCTAGATATGGTAGATAACATTGTTGTTTTCTTTGTTTGAATTAGATTATCCAATGATCAACTCCTATATTAGCATGTTTATCTAAAAGCTTATTGTTCACAACGAGATAACCGATACTATTTATCAGCATAGAAATTGTGACGGAGCTAGTTATCACTTTATTCACTCTATAGAGTTCAGTATGGAACAATTCGTCGACGTTGGACGGACGGTCTTCACAAATCGTTTTTATTGACTTCATAAACTGAGCAAAAATTTCAAGACGACGAAACCTAATCGCCTTAACATTGGCAATATCCTTCAAAGAATCATCCCAAGTTGGCTTATGGCTGCTGTTGGCAGTGACTATCACACGAGAAAAAGCAAGCTAATGACGGATTTGTAGCCTTGCTATTTATTGATATCATCAACTACCAACAGCTACCAATGATAAGATTGAAACATTACGTAAGAATAAATTAACATCAGCTATTCAAAGTGGCTTTGTCTGGACCCTAGACTACGAGAAAAGGTAGGAGAAAAGGTAGGGCCTTTTCTCGTAGTCTATGTCTATACTTAAAAGCATTACTGCATACAGTTCATTGAGCATCTACCCTGCATGTCTATGCAGTTGGTTGGAGATTTTTTCAATCTTTATTTTCTTTCGGCTATGGTTATTTCTGAATTGAAGACAGTTTAAGTCATTTCAGGTTGCACCATTTACTCTGCATGCACTTAGAAAGGATGCTGGCAATATGTTTGAACTAGTCATAAAAAGTATCTTCAAGTGCTTCTAGTGCACTAGTATAGTACAGGAATTTACCGTTTAGTATAACCCTATTTTTAGAAGTTTTACTGTAGACATTATGTAATGGGATTAAATGCCTTTATTACATATAGACTGATATAGTATACATAATATCATACTGGTACAATAAGAAAATGGACTTTGTTCACTGTTGCCAACGCCTTGAAAGTCCATATCAAGGATCTTTTGATTAATACTGTACAGTATTTTTAGGATTTGATGATTATCGTTAATAAAATAGCGAACCACGAGAGGAAAACTCAGCATACTTTTTAATTATTAACATGCGGATGCATGTAATTACCGTGTGAGAGCATTACGTCAAAGGTGTAATTTAGTGGGAGTGGGGTTAGGATACGTCCAGAAAATAGTTTATACCCACAGCCACGATTTACGCCTTCGTGCATGATATTTACTGTATTTATTTATAGATGAGAGTACGCATACTTGACAGTTTTTTTAGACCAAGAACTACTGAAGTTCAAATAATTAATTAATAATCTTAAAAATGCACTTCCATCTAGTGTAATACGAATTGTTCGAATCAAACGCAACGCCGTCGATGCACAGTTGAGCTGATACTTAATTGCTCAAGCCACGTAAATGCAGACACTGCTATCTGGACTGACGTTTTACATTACCAACACACTGATATAAGTTAAACATTAAGAGTGTAAGATATCGGTTAGAACTAGTTTTAAACCTGCTATTATCAAGCTATGATAATATTACATTAACATTATGTTGGTCTCGTACCAATCTAACCAGGTAGTGTGCAGTTACATCTATAACTAGAACGACAACACTGTTCTTGATATATCAATACTACATCAACCTTTATAACTGCAAATAATGCGTAAAAACAACTAACTAGGATAATAATATACACACAAGGTGTAAATTAGTTATAAATAATCGTTTGGATACGTGATTGCATACGTTAGCACACGCTCCACTTCAGGTATTGGTTCGATACATGGAAGAAAATCAACTCGTAATGTATCAATTTGTTCAAAAATGAAATTTAGCTCCGTGTTTATTTATTACTTGTTACCATAGAGGTGGGAGTAGGGTCCGCCGGCCTTGAATTTATGCATACGTCATTTTATTCGTATATCATTGGTTGATAGATGCAGCCAGCGGAAGACTTTATTAGAAAGCAAATGTAAATAATAATTGGAATTCAATAAGAGCAGCATGTAATTTATTCATACGTAATTTATATAGCATCTTACTGGCTAGAATCATTACAATCAATGATATAGCGTTGGTTGCTGCTTCCATGGCATTGGATAGAAGAGTACTTTATCGATCAGCACGCTTATGTCAATAAATAATAAATAATATCTACTGTCACTGAATTTTCCTTTTATGGTAGTCCTTTTATCAGCTGTTGGCAGCATTTGATTGATTTGATTATAATGCCAATGGGAAGGATTATTTATTTTCATTATCAGCCGTTAATATCATTGTCTCCCTCCCATTCTTAAACGATCAAAGCCGTAAGGCAAATAAAAGGGTTCTGTCCTGTACTATTTAAGGCACAGCTCTGCCAAGATCGAAGTAAAATTTTCGCTACAGTATAAGCTTTCACTTAAGATAAAAAAAGCGTTTGTCCATTTTTCATCAATCATGTCGAAAGGAATGGAATGCAATAGCCCTAATAATTATAATCCAATGGGTGATCGACTGCAAGTCGTTCGTCCATCTCTACCGAAAAAATCCATTGCTGATGCCTACTTATTGGCATTCCCTCTTGGAATTCTTGGCTTACATCGCTTCTATCTGGGTCAAAAGTATCTTGGACTTGCTTATTTTTTCTCTTTTGGATTATTCGGCCTTGGATGGTTGCATGATCTTGTCTTTATGCCTAGCGTAGTCAATCATGCTAATCGTTGCCGAGCTCTTCCACAAGAGAAGAAACCATACAGTTTACTCGAAGCCTATATCCTTTGCCTCAATCCAGCTGGAATTTTTTTCGGTTTACATCAATTCTATTTAGGAAGGTAAACAAAATAGCAAGTACTATTTCTACGGACTGTTTGCCAATGAATTGATTAACAAAGTAATCCATGCAATATACGTAGTTCTGATTAAAATCTAAAATCTATTACCATAGCGTTGATTAAATTATTATTATAACAAGTTCGATGGACGCGTAGTCAACATTTTAAGAACTATTTCTGTCCTGTATTTGTTCATTTACCATCATGATTTCTTTGACTGTATGGCTAGGAAGGGATTTGGTACCGCTTATTGCTTTACGATAGGCTTATTTGGTGTTGGTTGGCTTTCCGATATACTGAGGATGCCTAAGTTAGTTGCAGACGCCAATAAGCGAGCAATGGAAATACAAGCTAATCCTGAAGTTGCTAAGCAAAAGAAAGCTAAGAAAATTGACGACGCTTACATTTTATGCGTATTCGGATTTTTAGGACTTCATCATTTCTACTTGGGCAATATTGGATTTGGTTTTGCCTATTTATTTACCATGGGTATGGGAGGAATTGGATGGTTAGTCGATTTCCTTCGCATGCCAATACTAGTAGCCAGAGCCAACGACCCAAATCCAAGCCCCAAAAAGCATCTAGATGACGCTTATATTTTAACATTCCCCCTTGGAATGCTAGGTTTACAACACTTTTACTTAGGTAGACCTGGTTGGGGTGTTACTTATATGTTTACGCTTGGCTTGGCTGGCTTTGGATTCTTGGTTGATCTTGTTCGTATGCCCTTCTTGGTTCGCCAAGTTAACGATGCTATAATTGAAGGTCAAAATTTACTTGGTGTTGCTATTGATTCAAACTATAATGGTAATCAACCTCAATTTGGCAACAATCCCTCTGTGAATGCCTCCAATATGCCTTACCAAGCACCTAACAATGTTATGGAGACTAGGAAAGTACCAATAGATAACGGAAATACTGTATTAAATTATCCACACAAAGATGTATATCCACCTCCACCATCAATTAGTACTGAACCACCACCTGCTTATGAATCAAAGGTTAACTTACGCTAAAAGAGATCGCGTTCTGGCTACCATAAGCATAATCGACTCAATATTTGTAAGATTGCACAAGGCTTATAAAATCTTTCCTACTGTATATAGAGAATTTCCCTTCTAATTTGGTGATAAGTATTATAGATCAATTTAGACCTTTTCTTCGCGGGTAGTCCATGCAATTACTGTAACAATTTCCTTTAACATAAAGGTTTTCACGGTATTCTCGCAATTAATATAATAAAATTATCGCGAAATTATTTTTTGCACTTTTCACATCAGCTCTAATCGCAGGCATACAATCTGGTTGAACCTTATAGAATTATGCATAGCTGGTCTGTCTGTTGTGATGATGATGATCAAAAAAATACTACATATTGCTCAGTTGGTAGCGATTTCTTGATCTGATGTAATTGTAGATTTAACAAATGACGACTCAATCAAATTACCGATTGCTGATTCAATCACTACTTCGTTGTAAAGTATTATAAATAGTAAGCTATCATTGATTGATAACTGCTTAAGCTGTAAATAGCATTCCACATATAGTAAAGCTTTGCGTCCAATAATTATATTTAATTATGTATGTAATCAAACTCTAGAATATGTAATTATACATATAGTAAAGTTATAATAAATGCAGTAAATGTATTTGAGCAATTTACATATTTTGTAATATTTCTTGCGCGTGACCAGTATTGTCTACTACAGTCATCCAATCGTATAATGGTCTCTAAGAAAATTATTATGCTATATATTTGTATAGTATCTATTTATAAGTATTTATAAGCGAATGAGACTTTACTATAACTGGGTAGGTCAATTTATAACTAAGTTGGGATGAACTGAGATATTTCTAGAATTGACGAATCTTCTTAATAGAAAAATTGTCTAGATATCCGCTATGTAATACAGACTTGCTGAAGTGAAGATTAAAAGGCATTAATTTAATAAAAATATACTGGTTCGATATAGCACCAACACGATTAACTAAGTAGTGATCGCATGCGTAACCTACAATGAGAAGAGTAAGGCCTTAAAATTTACCCATCGTATGCATGCATCAGAATTCAAAATATTTCATATAAATTAATTGGGTTCCAATTCTTAAATTTACGTATAAGAAAGACGGTTCTTTCTTTCCTGTAATAATTTAACATACGGCGTGTAAGCCACAATGCTTTTTATGAATTATTTTAAGATCTAGTCAAGGTAGAATGATACACGTATGATGCAACAAATGGTGTATGTAAACAATGTATCTACCAAAGTATTTTATTTCCACATAAAGCACTACCAATTAAATCACCTAAAATGCTTTAAAATGTTCATTTTATTTTCGCATACTGTAGATTGTTCAGTTTGATTTATTCGTCATTTACGCTAAGGAATTCTAATTAAATTAATGATATTTTAATCGATAAATATATCCATGACTTCTCTACATAAAGCTTTCTGCGTCACACTATTGTAAACATATTTCATAATGTGTTCGCTCTGTTTTATTTAAAAAATAATGATAAATCTATACAGTGTAGAGATACTGATAAATACTGTGGCATATCAATGCTACAGCAAATAACTTTCTTAATGTATCCTGATTTTCAAAATGTGTGTAAGGAATAACTACTTTCATTCTTAGATAAAAACAAAGAACATACCGATATACAAAACATGAAATACCATTATCATTTAATGCTGCAAAACAAAAACAGTAATTTCGTTTTCCAATATTTAATTCTCACTGGTATGGACCTTAATACATATTCTCCGTATCATAGATTGTCAGTACAGTTATTCTTTACTAGATTGACACGATGAATGTGAAATGGGATCAGGCATGGGACGAGTAGTAGATCAACCGTAGCAAGCCCATGTTGTACAGCAGTAATAAACAGTAAGGCGTCATGTAAACAGATGTATAGTTTCCGAAGGATAACCTAGTTCTTGTAAGGCTCTAGAATATAAATAATTAAGTTATGAAAACTGAATGAAACAGCTACGCTTTGCTATATCGTAAGTTGCTATACAATAAAAGGTGTCTAGTATCTGCTGTTTGTGTAAAATTATTACAATAGCTTAGATAAAACATACGTTTCCATGCTATTTGTAAAAGGTGTTGGACCGCAAACACATATCAATAGTTTGTCCAAATCCGTAACACCTGGAGGTGGTGGGAGTTGCTTATGAAGCACTTCTTTTGTAATCCTACCGTTATTACCTTTCCAATCAGGAGATGGCGCTGATAAAGTATGATATACCTGAAACCTAATACAGTAGATTTCATATTCCAAATTTTTAGAATGTAATACAGTAATAGTTTACTATTACTACAATCTTATATCAACAAGCCATCTTAAGTGAATTCGCAATATCGATAACGACACGCAACACAGTAATGACGCATATTTGTATTACAATTTTCTTAAAATTATTTGCACATAAGTGAATTTTCAATATCGATAACGATAACAACACAGTAATAAGATATATTTCTGCTACAATTTCATAAACTATTTGCTTGGACCTTGTTTTTTAGAATGTCTGACATTTATTATGAAGACAACTATCAAAAAAGGTATATTACAATTTGCGATATTGCAGTAAATAAAATATCATAATGATCTTAATTGTACCTATCGTGGCTATATCGAACCAAATTCTCTAAAGAATCTTTCCACAAGATATCCTTTTCCGTTTTATTACCAAATAAAAGCTTAACTTGGCTGAATAAATTGAAATAAGAACAGAATATTCCTTCATTAATCCACATAAAGAATACCTAGCCAAGAAAATCAGCTATAGCAATAATCTATTATTTATTTGATAAAAATAACTAAATAAAAAGGATATTAACCATTTTGATTCCGGTTTGTCAATTATAAAATACCGCATTAGCTTTACCATTGGAGTAAAACCTTTTATTTCGAGAAGGATCATTAAAACATTACTTTTCAAGGATAGTAACATTATCAGTAGATCAAATATCGTACAATAAATATTCGGTACCTGTTCCGCCAGCTATTAAAATAAGTTGTTCGATTGATTCCAGACGTGAAAATTTAAAATTTCCCAAGTGTTCGCTAATTTTAATTGTCTCACCTAAATCATTGGCATAATTAGGTTTGCCTCTGCTAATCTCGAGGGCCTTTATTACCTAAGCTATTTTATTTTGCATTGCAGTATATAATTCGCACTGCGCATATACTGTAAAAATTATGAAACTAACTTATTTTAAGTGAACCGAGAAATGGAGTTAAAGCGCCATCCTTATAAACTTTAATCATAAATGAAATATCACGACCATTTCCTGAAATATTAACGGCTTCATCAGGATTTAAAGAAACTACCGGCGTATAATTGCGGCCAATCTCCATGCCTGTACAGTACGCATACAATAGCCTTAGTTTTCAAGTATCTAGCTCAAAGATTCAATGAACTACAATACTATACTATTTTTTAAGTTTGAAATTAACTACTAACCACTCATTTCAGTTTGTATTATAAGGTGACGTCCGACAGGGACGTGCATAAATGAACCTCTAGGTAAGGCTACGCCAAAAATCCAAGTATCGTGCGTAACAGGAGTCTTGGAAATCAACTTACAATCGAAGTAAGAAGTTTCTACGAAAAATTATAAGGTTAAAGGATAGATTAGACAAAAGCTATGCAATAACTACTAAAAGACAGTTTATTATATTTTGAAACTTATATTGATACACAAGATAAATCAAAATTTGGCGCTAATATCTTGCAAATAACTGATATCCAGGTCGATAATATCACCTAAATATGAGGAAAGGAAGAGGGCTCACTAATTCACTATTCACATCCTCATTGAATAAACGGTGGATGGGTGAAGGGAGCGAGATTTGCCATATTTAGTAAATCTTAACTACCGGCGTTTAAGTCGATTGAGTGATAAAAGTGAAGGAAAGAAGGTAATGAACTTAGACATGTAAGCGAACTGCACGTTAGCCTTTCAGGATACCGTTTTCAGTCATGGGAACTAAACTACTTGCATAATCAGTACACTCTAACTCCTTATAGTTCAGCATACTGCAAGCTCTGTCTACAGTACAGCATATTCAACGCTTTCACAAGTAAGTTCAAATATAGCATCGTCATATGCAGTAATACTACCATATCCAATATTTTGCTATATAATGTGATATGAAAATAACAATAAACAAGCATAAATGCATGACAAATTTCATGTTGTTAGATAAAAATACAGTAGTATCATCATCTACTAGCGTTCAATCTCAGCGATAACATTGACAAATGGCACTGATTGACAAGAAATTCCAAGAACCTATAGGCTTTACCTCTATTATTTTTTGGTAATAACTTGTGATGTCCTGACAGTTCTTTCCCTAAGGAAAGCCATTTTTTACCAATTTCTTGTTTTAAAAGTATCACTTCAATATTGCCCTCTGTCGATATTTTCACTACAAGAATTAGGATATAGAACAGATTAAAAATGATGAAACATCAGTACCGCATGGTATTATATTCTAAAGTTTATGACCGTTAAAAATGTACGAGCTTGCGCTAATTAAGCACTATGCAGTGGACGTCATAATAATGGTATTCATTTTATGCATCAACAAATAGTAAAAACTAACCTTCACTTTCACATATTTCCTCGAAAAGGTCTAAAAAGTAAATTTATCTTATTAGTATTCGATTTTATTTTTAGACAATGTTGGTGTGAATGGCTATACGTGTATTTACCTAAGCATAACTGAAGGATTTTATCTCCCAGTACAATCCATATATCGGTTTTTCTATTATTTTTCACATTAACGAGGATATCTTCATTTGTTAAGCCTTTGTGCTTAGTATACACGACGATCGTAATCGATTTGTCACTTTGATACCAATCGTACCTAGACGTTAATGTTGAATAAGTTTACCATGAAATTGAAATAATTTATAAGCTTAATCGTGCAATAATAAAATAAATTATATTTAAAAATTGGCTACCTCGGGATAGGAGGTGATTTTTTTATATTTTGCGGAACAGCAAATATTTCTAAGATTATAAAGTAACCGTTTTAATCACAGGCAAACTATTAACATAAAGTATACTTTGAAATCTATGATAAAGCTATAATGTATGTTACCTTTTGATTGGGTCGGCACAGATAACGAAGATTTGGAAACCATGCTTCCTAATCCATATTTTTATGAAATAATTTAAAATTGTAAATTATCAATATAATTTCGTCGTTATAGTCATGAAAGCTATATATAAGCCATGAGACAGTTGACCAACTTTCCATTAAAATCAACATATAACGAACCGTTTGATTTTTTATTCTTTTCTTTGCCGTCAACTCCATCAGCTATAATGTAACCTACTAAGCACTTTGCGAGCATCGATTCAACATTGACCCAGCGATGAATCTAAGAATGTTTGTACGCATCATTAATTTTAACATATTACCAATATCACTATAATAGCGATAACTGTGATTATATAATTGTTATTAGTAACACAGTTTATTAATTAGGGAATAAAATTTAATACAGAAAGTATAACTTTGGAACTAGTGCAGTTAGTCTAATAATAATAGAAAGCATACTTCATCGAATAGATCTGTTCCGTCACAACCAACACTCCTCATTAATTCGTCGATACCACCAGGATGGAACTTCATATAAGGAGTGATATTATAAACTTTCCCTAGTTAATAGAAGAAATTTATTTGTAAAGTCAGAAAAAAGGTGAATGACTATCGTATGCGTATGTCGGTAAATCTATTCCCATCATAGATAAAAATGCCAAGAAGGAATTGGTTCCAGGCGGAGATATTATTATTAATAATTAGACTGATAGTGAATAATATCAATTTGAACTAATTGTTTATGCAGCATGTTTTAGATTGTCGCTTAATGTTATTTCAACTGCCACTGTTTACAAATTAATAAAATATGCTATAAAAATTGTCAATTTGATTCATCTTACTGCTGCGAGCGTATAATTTTAACCAAGCTACAAAAAGAATCTTAAAAGAGTTGAAGTAGTTACCAGCTAAAACAATAGCTTTAGCGTACATTGCTATAAAATATGCTACTTCAGAAAATAATATTTGGTCTTAATGAAACAAAATGGCAAATGACTACGGTTGCTTACAAATAAATAAATTCTTTTCTCGTTTTAAAATTTAAACTATTTTACCATCAAATTATAAAGATTATTATAGGATGGAGGTTAAGACTTGTATCCCGCAGTATAAATCTGTAGATTAAAATTACAAAACTACTGCTAATTAAACCTTTTTTTTCAATTCTCCTATCAACTATTGCAACGATTAATTAATTTATATTGAACGCCACGTTTGATAGTACGATTCAATTAATATCACAATTTGAGGCAAAGAATCGAATCCTGTTAGGAAACGATCAATCGTTTAATTATAACAAGAAAAGCTACGATTAACTTTAGGATATTAAGTAGAACTACCGTCTCTAGAACTCTACATTTCGTCTACTCTAATTTGAGTAGAATAGAATATATTTTTTTATGGATGTTCATAAACACCCTTATACTATTCATTTTATAACAGAAACAGATTGATTACCTCGAATACACGTCCATGCATCCGTTTCAGTATTATGGCGAGCAAGTTCATCGTTGGTTATTTTGCGTATAATGCCGCCAGTCCCAGCTAAATCTGGATGTTTCGTCCCTAACGTAATCCAATCTAATAATCCATAACCTTTGCCTAGGATGACCTTTTTTCTACCACCATTGGCTGTTGATCCAGCGCTGCTTCTCTGTGGAGAATTAGCCATTGGAAAGAGTTGACCACCTTTAGGATTAGACATTTCTTCCTCTTCCTTCTGCTTATTATCGCTAGTGCTTACTGTCAATTGAGAATTACCACAAGCATTACCCATAATCAGATCATCAAGACCAAAAAAAAATTTAAAGTTTTGCCCAGTCTCAAGTAGTCAATATAAACTTTTGAATTTCTTCACTACTTTGATGTTAATGATGAGAAGAAGTCCCAGAAATGAAAACAACACTAGACTACGGTGATTATTTTTTTGGCATACACAAAAAAGTTTCTACTATAGAGTCCAAAGTAGAAAGATAATGAGATGTCTGAAGTAACAGTAACGAGTTTTGTTGGATTAGAAAAAGAAGCAGTAACTTATCAACGACACACGAGTCTGTTTAACGTTTTGGAGATAATTTCTAACGTAATTAAATAGAGATGATTTTCACAGATGATAATTTTCGTTTTTACAGTAGATTAAGGCATCAATTAAAAAAAACTAATTTAGCATAGCAAGGAATATATTCAATAAATAGCTTAGCTTAACACGATAGCCCTCCACTGCAGTATTTACTCTCTCTCTCTAATCTAAGTAGTGAGGGCGAGCAATACTGTACATACAGTATACAGTATAAAATTATCACTAACAATTAATTAAATACAGGATGATAGACTATTTAGAATATGCGTTGTAAACAATTGATAACATTTGTTAAGGTTATAGTATAATCAATTTTGCTTTAATAAAATTGGAGCCTAATACAAAGGTAGACCGTGAATATAATAGATTCATTTCAATATATATATATATGTATATGTACATGTGTTATCAATATTATAATTAGTTTCTTCTGGTTCTATAGCGATAACAATAATACTATTCGCTACCGCATTGAGTACATCAAATTGTGACTTAAATTGCAAGCGCGCTTATGATAGTTCTACCGTTCTATAATAGTTTTAGTTTTTAATTGATAAAACTTGTAATAATTGATTTTGTCTACATCTATTATTTGATATGGATCCTTTGCCTTGGCAACTATCTGATAATGATATGAAAATTTGTAGTACCATATGATCAGTATGGATTGTATGTACGTAGTGTTTGTCACATCTGCTTTTTCTCTATGGAAACGTAGATTACGTTGGATTGGAAAAGTTCTACTAACGTTATGAATGTTCTGATCAACATCTAGTATACAGTAAACATTTGGATATACAGTACAGTACAGTGTCGTCTAGCACGAAAAAGGTCTCGATTAGCATATACTTTACTACATGACCAACTGCATAATTTTACGCGTACTGTACTGTACAGTGTACAGTACAGTAACTGCATAATTCTACAGTATAATAGAAGTACTGTACGCGTACAGTACGGTACAGTCGCGCTATCATCATGACTGAGACAGAGAGACGGAAGTGATGGTTCCCTTTAGTCTAAGAAATGTCAAGACGGATTATCTTTTACTGGTTATTTGAAAGTGTATCGTATATCTGCAACGGTACACTATATTGTCGGCGATAACATCTAAAAATAGTCCCTGATTTTTTGGTGTGTTAATGCATCATCGTTTAAGCTATTTACGCTGAGTATCTGAGTAATCGGGGTTATTATGGCTGGGCCTACTGTACAGTATGTCTAAAAATCAGTCTACAGTACAGTACAGTACAGTCAGTAGTCCAAATAAAAAGACGGCCGACCAGACCACAGACTACAGTACTGTAATTGAATCGCTACAGTGTACAGTCCTACAGTATAATACAGTACTGTACAGTACATCGCGACGCAACTGTACTGTACAGTACGATACGGTACACTGTATAGTACAAATCATTCTGGGAGTACAGTACAGTATTTCACCCGGTGCTGTACAGTGTATAGTGTACAGTAGTTCTTGTAAATCATTCGGAGTACTGTACAGTACTGTATGACGAGACTAGCCGGTAAACGGTGAAGAGTACAGTACAGTACGATACGGTACACTGTACAGTACAAATCATTCTGGGAGAACAGTATTTCACCCGGTGCTGTACTGTACAGTACTGTACAGTGTACAGTGTACAGTAGTTCTTGTAAATCATTCGGAGTACAGTACTGTATGACGAGACTAGCCGGTAAACGGTGCAGTGACACCACGAAATACTGTAATTTGACCTGATTGTACGCAGTGTCATTGGTGCTGTAGTTGACCGCTGTATCGTTCTGTTGTAGCACTACAAAATGTCCACCATCGAAATTCAAGGAGAAGGTTCGGAATCTGAAGAAGAAATTGCAATCTCCCAACAACTCCATAGCTGCTCTAATACACAAAGCACTGTCAACCCGATTTCAAGCCATGGAACGATCGTAGCTGGGGAAGCATCGGAATCAGAGGACGATCAATACCCTAACGTTCAGCCAGCCCAAACTGTTCATCCGCAAAAACCCAGGTACAGTACAAATACAACCTAAATGATTCGTCCTGCTCATTCTTCTACTCTAGTACTGTATTACTGTGCTGTATTTGGGGCTGTAAAGATACCAAGAAGTTAATCGACACTGCTATTGGACTATTTCATGAGTTTGCATTATATGCATAATTCAACTGTTAGACATTTTATTGATAGTAATGCTAAGTCAAGGCTATCATAATCCAAGCTAAATGCTACAAGCTATAGACTGTAATCCAGGAATTCGAAATTAATCAATAACGCCAGGGAGGGAGAGACTACTCCCAAGAAATAGGTATAAATGGGTACTTTATTCCAATTTTACTAATGAAATATTACTAAGCAATGCTTGAAATTGACTGGCATTGAAATCGAAAGACAACAGGTATACCGTACAATATCGTAATACGAACTCTTTTACATTTCTTATAAGATCTTCTACCCACCCATTGCCCCCAAAATATTTGTTGTCGTTGTACAATATCACAGTGCGTTGGCAATGATCAGTTACGAAATAGAAGTATAGTATACTTCATTCATTGAAATAATGATAGTCATTCTGTAAGTGATCTTACACTATTGTAATAACTGGCAGTGTAAAATAATCTCTTGCAGTCAATCTCTAGTTGCTTCCACATAAACTGGACTATTGCAAGATATCAATATGCAAAGGACACCAATTGCGCAACATTATACCCGTACTGTACATTACAAGTGACAACAAAAAATTGATTACTGCATAAGGTGAATCTACCAAAATTACATAAAAATGGCAACACCAATAAAGCATGAACAGGTGTACAGTATGTGGTAGACGTGTATGGTGAAAAAGTGCATGAATGGATACAGTAGTTGAATTCTCTTACCATACGTTTAGATCCTACGTGTCTTCTCTGCACCTATATTGAGATATTTGCTGTGGACGTCATAAAACTCGACTGACTGTCAATAGTTGAAACGATCATGAGGCTTATTTAGACCTATCTACTCAAAAATTCTACCTTTATAAGAAGTTAATGCTATGAAGATAAAATACAATACGCCACAATAGCAATTATATAGGCAAGAGTTTAGACAGACCTCATGAATTCAAGTACATCTAGATCACCAAGACCAATTTCCTTTTTTTGGTGAATGAAATCGCTCTTTGAAATCAGTGCATTTTAAATGCACTACAGTATCATTCATTGTACGTAACATACTCGTACAGTACTGTACTGTACTGTACGGGTACGGCTGTACAGTACTTACCATTGTCTTCAGTACAAAGTATTGTACTCTACAGTACTGTACAACACGGCACAGTATTCGTGATTACAGTACCAACGAGTACAGTACTGTACACATCTGCCCAGTAAGAATATGAGCTTTGCCAATGGTAGCCATTTGCATCTTGTCTAATTCAAGATAGAAGACAATCAGTGAATGGAGATTGGAGATCAAATACTGAGTCAAATTAAGAAGTTAAAATGGATTGTAAATGTATGAGCAGGGGTGCAGTACTAGGCACTTTGGAGAAAAATTAAAACTACTTGAAGAGCATTTTACTCATAGTAAAAGTCCTTGACAGTAGTGTACCGGCTTGTAGTCTAAAAAGTACTACATTCATCATTTTCATGTTTAGCATTGACTGTGTACAGTATTGTGTTTGTTTATTTATTAAGAGAAAAAAAAAACAGGAGTATTATACAGCAGTCAACTAATAGATCATTTTAGAGTACAGTTCAGCCATGGACTACTCCAGGTAATTCAGTAGTCTATGGTTCAGCTAACTTCAGTATTACAGTATGGACTGATTAGATTAGAATTATTGATCTGTTTTATTGACATTTTGACGCTGTCTGCCATAGTCTCCATACTCAATGGTCACCCACTGTCTTAATAATAAACTACTAGTCGACGTACGATACAATGCTCTGCCCCAAAGACTGATGCATTCTGCACTCGATGGCCGCTCAGTTTTTACAACATTGAGATCAAATCTATAGGCAGCAAACAACAAGAAACCAACAAGTGGTTTAATGGTTGATCAGAAGAGGTATCTTCTTTTACCTCTAGATAGTACTCAGACCTTTAAAGCTTTAACACTACATTTGTACAACATAGTATCCCGCCAGATTGAAATCCTGGATTGTACGCTGAATCAGGAACTTCTTAAAAAGTCCCTGGTTGAACGTAATATGTGGTCAAGTGGTATTCGTTACCTAGTATTCTTATGATTACAACTGTGGCGACATCGCATACACTTGCTAGCATGCCTGGGGTAATGATACATTCTTGCTCTAAATAAGTCATCATTAAATTCGTCAACATCTCGTATGACTGCCAGTAATCATAGTATTATTTCTGAACAAAATAGAAATAATCACATCTTAAGGAGGTTGTCTTACTACTATACAGTGACTTTTGAAAGAACACAGGACGAATTATAGTGTCCTATTCTAGTGGACGTATATCAGAATTCAAACAGAGTATGATGCTATAGGTCATCCAGTTCGAGCCCTTGGTGGCACATACCGTATATGCTTTATTTATTTAAAAAAATACCTGTTAATTATAATTAACTCTCCATCGACAATAGTATTTTTGCAGACTTATAAAAATAGCGACTACACTTGATGCCAAGACAAAGGACTGCAATGCTTACTGTTAATAAATAAATAAAACAACTATAAAAACATAACAATTTTGTTGTATGAACCATATTCTACAGCCAAATATTTCAGTTAACTTAGCTAGAATAGTACAATACGTTGAGACAGTATTGCAAAATTTTTCCTAGTTCTTACGTTAGACATAAAAGGAAAATCGGCAAAGACAGGATACACGCACATAGCCGTATACCATGTTACAATGTTTGACCCGAGATAAATTAATTTTTAATAACCCAATAGACCGCTAATTTACGTACGACCTCTAGTGTTAATCTTAGTGTCATTGATCAATGAGAGTATACGTGCTTGCTTTAATCTTTTACTTAATTATGCATTGCATGAATAAGTAATTATCAACTAAAGCTAATCAGATGTTAATTATATTAATTTTAAATGTTGATAAATCGAACTATTTAAAAAATGTGCATAGTAAAGCTAGTTGTCAAATTGCTCAAGGGTACAGACCTCAGTATAGATTTTAACTTATGACAGGATAAAACCGTATTTGGACTTGTAATCAATATAAAAATATCGTCAGGTAGGATAGTCACATCAAAAGTATTTCTTTTATCATCCTTCCATTAGATTAACAGCGGATACTGACCAGCAGTCAAAATCAACAATTTCCAATGATAACACTGTATCCAATGAACCGATCTCGCCTGCGTCAGAACTTTCTGAAACTCAATCTACCCAGAAACAAGAAAAGACAGTCCGTTCTGGAGAGAAATACGACACGTATGTATTACAAATACTTGTAACTTATTCACTTCTTGTTGTGTGCAATCGGAACTGAGAAGATATGGATACGAGTATGTACTGTATTAGCTTTCTACTGCATATAGTATACTATGTTGAATGGGCTATATTTAATTATTAAGCGTTATAATCAATTATTTTATAATAAATTATTGCTATCTCTCTAATCTTTAGGTTACTACACCGTAAATTACGTAAGTAGAAGAAAATATAATCTACGATTGTATCTAAATAAAGCAGTAAGAAACGAAGTGAGCTAATATCGATCTGATAAAATATTTATTATTTAGGCGAAAAAAATTTACAGTTACGAAATGAAATTAACGCCAGAATTACTGATATGTATAGTAACGCAAATTATAAATTAGAAGATACGGTTAATCAAATATGTAAAACTCAATCAGTTCTACAGGTAATAAAATTTCACTTTATTAATCTCTCTAGAAGTTAAATCTAGTAATATGTTCTACATGTGCTCTTTTCTTCGTGTTAGGATATATCTCAAACTGTACATACTCTAAAAGATGATGCTGTAAGGGTTAATAACGCCGTGGATATTCAATTCTTTCAAAGCTTTTTGCCGGATGTTAAAATTTAAATCTTACTACTACGCGCCTGTCATAAGCGAGAATACGAGATCAGGATATATACCATCAATTTAGAGTCCTAACTATAAGTTATGCTGGAACAAGCTTCAAGAAGGATTCAGTACGACTTCTTGCTATGCGTAATTTTAAATAGATAATTAATTTAAGAGTGTACATATACTGTAATAAGATAGCTTCAATAGTAAAATTACCTTCTCACTCGATATAAATACTAGTTAGGTGAGGAAGCCATTAATATAGATGATCATTTTGAACCATTAATCTGTACAATCAAGCCATTATTGCATTATATACTAGTAGTAGAACATTGCGTTCTGTTGGAACTCTAAAGTGAAGCATACATAGTTTTATTTTAGCTGGCGACTGTAGGTAATACTATAGTAATCATCATTCTAATGCAAGTTAATGTATAATGTGTACTATTTTTAGCGGCAAGGGTAAGTTATCATTTTTATTCGAATTACTAGCTAAATAAATAAGTTTTGTTAAAATACAATTGGTAATGTTGCATAACATTATTACAGAATTTAATAAAGATAAATTATAACTTTAACTTATCGCAAAAATTGCATAAGTAATTCTAAAATGATTCATTTTAATCGTAGATTCCTATAATTTCAAGACATTAGGCTTTTCTAGTTACATTAAACCAATTTTAATAGTAATGTAAAGTATAACACTGTTTGATAAAATAAAGCAAAGACAAGCAATATCGGAACAAATGTATATAGGCCTATGATTACCATAATTAACATCAGCACTTCTAAAATGAAAATTGTCAAGGTATTACATGCAAATGCAACATCCTCTTTATTAATGTCGAGATTGTTTTCTGCTATGTAAGCTTTTTGTTCCCTCATTGCCAACGCAGCAGCTGTAGCAACGATTGTGAGACTAGCAATTATAGGCAGGATAATAAATAGTACATATAAGCCAGTAGATAAAGTTGGATCGATTGATGTCGATTGATGGTATGTCCAGCCAATGATACAAACGGGCACACTAGTGATAGCGGTTAAGCCAAGAGATTCAAAGATGTATAATACTACCGTTTTGGCAGCACTATTACCCTGATCATTACTATTAACATCGCCTTCATCATAATGCAGCTGAAATCCAAGTAGTCTTAACGAGGTCGCATAACCAATCATTAGCATAAGTACGACCTTTGCTAGCAAATCGAAATCAAAGCCATAGACCGCTAACAAATTAGAGCATACAGTATTATTACTAATATAATTAACTCGGCATTGGAGGCATCTTAGTCCCATGGGCATATTTTCTAAATGTCTTAAAGCAATAGTTAAACAAGTCAGTGGAACTGACTGTAATAACATTGGTTGAGGTATTGATATTAAAGCTGCTAATCGAAAGACTTTGGAATCGTACAATTGCGATGTGTAAATGATTAATGCCGAGCATCGTATAAATAGGAAAAAATTGACAATCATGGTAATGCTAAAGATAAAAATATATGTTACGTATACGCCTTCGTATTCATGCAGTAAAATTGAAATGCGATATATGCCACAACATCGAGAGTGACCAGATTGGCTACATGGTGAAGTATTATAAAAATGACCATTTGTATCTTCCAATCGATGAAGAAAATTGTTGAAAAGAGTCGATTGAGAAAGAATTCTACCGTTGATAATTGTATCCGTTAAAACCAGACAAATGAAAAGAAAATTCCACAGCCTAATTTGGTTTTTATACCGCTGAGTATTACTTATTTTGGTCGATAAATCTCTCAAGATTCGAAAAAACTTGCCGCAGCTATTTTCCACACGATCGACTAAAACTGCCATATTGGACTGTACACTAGTTAGTACATAACGTTATTTACATTACGCCAGTTTTAGAGTGGGTTTTAATGGCATCCCTTCAAGATACAATGAATGCAAGTAGAGAAAAGTGATCAGACGAATACTGGTATCTACCCAAATTTTACTTTATCGTAGATCGTAGAAATGGTATTCCAAGTCATATCTGTGTCCAATATTACAGCCAATACCTCGTACTGTATGATGCATACCTTCAGTACTTGTGGTATGAATCATGAATGGACAAGATTGTATCTATATGTTAATAGATACTACTATGTACATTTACTGGATGATGTTTAGTTTTTGTCAACTCACAGCCCAGGCATCAATATGGTTCTAATTAATTCAATCAATATTGCATCGTGTTCATTTTGTTGAAATGATAGAGGTCACAAGAAACCACCTCTACGGTTATAAAACTCGTGTTTGCTGATCACCGTAAATCTACAGTACTGTACATCAGATTTACAATGTGAGTGAGCTTGTAGCCATAGAGACCGAGGAAGAAGTAAAGTACCGTCTGGCGTCGATTTTTTCCCCCTCCATTTTTAACTGCTCTCCATTAGGAGATACCTAATGGAATCGTTCAATGGAGTAAAAACGCCACCCGAACCCGATGAAATGGTTGATCTTCTAACCCGAAATATGTGCAATTGCTATACAACCACTGTATCACCATGGAAATTCTTCACCCGAATCTCCCCTCGAGTCGAATTCATGTCGCGGTTTCACGTTGACTTTTCTTGACTGATACCTAGTACTGTCTATGATTGGATTACTCGATGCACCTATTACCTCATAGTACTGATGTTGTATCATGATCAGGGCTATGAATAATAATAATAGCATGTTTTAATCCAAAGGATTCGGAGTTTCCTTTGAATAGTACTTCAAAATAATCCAACATTTAGCTTCCAAATGTCATTAAAGACCTACCGAATGCTGCGTTAATTTGATAGAATAGTAGAAAGACCCCAAAACGATAGGATAGGGCCTCCAAGTTGTACTCATTCTAGTACGGTACAGTACGCGATGTTATCCAATGACGTCATTGTTGTCCAACAGGATTGTACCGTTATAACAAAATAAAATGAAGCATTTGGCAATCGAGTCAAAGCGCTATCCACTGTTCCGCGTATACGTCGCTATTCCATATAGATTGACTAGCATGGGGCTCGAGTGAAAATAGACAATATCTCAACACAACGACTGGATAGTGGCAACACCTTTCTTCTTCTCCAAATCCACTATCCAAATCGTCCAACATAGCAACAGCAATGATCGATTCTTCAAGTGCCAGTGCTTCAGTCATCATTGGAAATGTTAGCCGTCCAAAAAGTCAAAAATCCGTGGCTGATGCCTATTTGTGTGCTTTCCCTCTTGGTTTTTTAGGGTTACATCGATTCTATCTTGGTCAACCACTCTTAGGATTGGCATATTTATTCTCGGGGGGATTTTTCGGCGTGGGTTGGTTGCACGATATGCTTATGATGCCTAAAATTGTCCAACGAGTCAATCATCGGCTGGCTAATCCTCAAATTAGCAAGGAATTTAGTTTACTTGAAGCTTACGTACTTTGTTTGAATCCTGGTGGCTTACTTTTTGGATTGCATCAATTTTATCTTGGAAGGTACAGTATACAGCATAGCGCACCAGTTTTATTGTATTGGCTACTGCCGATACTATTTATACTAGTTTGAACTTTGCATGCCCTTGCGGTCATTAATTAATCTAGCTCTTTAAATTAAAATACCATCAACAACAATACAACAGCTGCAGATCATGGTCAATTTTGTTATCATCATTTCGATATCGTGTACTACTCTACTGAGCTACATCATAGTAAACAGGAACAAGCTATTCGTTCAATTTAAATGACTGATTGAAATCGCTTTATCATCAGATTATACAATATACTGTACTTTAGTCATACTCGTAGACTATTTTACAGTAATACATCCAATTCGTATTCATTTTCCTTTTAATGAACAACTTGTTATAGTAGTGCACGCTCAATTTACTGAATCGATTTGTTCTAATCATATTGTTGTCGTATAACTTTAGTGTAAACCTATTTTGCTATGCTATGTAAGCGAGCATACACTTACAATTATAAAACATGTAAATCAATGTTTAGAAGTTCAATATGTCCAATAATGATGACATCCATGCGAGATAAAACATTCAAAGATGGACGGGAGGGGGTACTTCCATATCATTAATGTAGATGATGAACAGTTACATAGTTATCAATTGCAATATGCAATAGATCGTAATAGTGGGCCTACTAAAATACGATTAAATGTAGTGCAGGAGTTTATATAATAATACTTTTGCGAATGAACTGGAGTATATCAAATTACCATTAACTTCTAGAAGTCCATCAAATTACTCACAGTTGATTTATTAAACCTAGAGGAGCTACAATACCTATAATAAATAACCTACTGTATATTCGTATTGCCTTAGACCGTACGTAGGTAGAAAGCTGATCGCATACATGAGTCAGTTTTTTAGATATTACATCAAATTTTTAACGTATATACTATATGTATTGCAATCTAGAGCTATAGCCTATAATTAAAGTAGGTCGAAAATAACCATCATTACTTTGGATCAGTACCCAACCTATAAAAAATATATCTGTTACTGTTACTTATTCTTTAAAATCTTAAATATTACTGTATAAATTACATCATGTAGGACAGTACCTACAAATGTACGCACAACTTATTGTACTGTATATTTCCATTGCTATGCTTACAGTTTACATACATATACGTATACGACTCTATTGTAACTGTTATTATAAAGATCAAAACTGGAAACAGATGCAATATCAAATTAAGTAGTGTTGAAGGAAGTAATTGTTGTAGATAGCATTACTTATACCCTAACAATTTCTGCTTTCAATTTCATAGGAAAGGATTTGGGACAGCATACTGTTTCACGGCCAGTTTTGCCACTATAGGATGGTTTTTAGATATCTTCAGAATGCCGCTATTGGTAGCAGATGCTAGGCAACGTGTACACGAATCAGAAGAATCTCCCGTCGCTGCTATGAAGAAACGACCAAAGAGACTAGACGATGCATATGTTATGTGGGTTTTTGGATTTTTAGGTGTCCATCATTTCTATCTTGGAAATATTGGTTTTGGTTTTGCTTATTTGTTCACCATAGGGATGGGGGGAGTTGGTTGGCTAGTTGATTTTTTCCGCATGCCTGTGCTGGTCAGAAGAGCTAATACACATCCTCCAAGTCCTTTCAAGCATCTAGATAGTGCTTACGTCTTAACTTTCCCGTTAGGCTTTCTTGGATTGCAGCACTTTTATCTAGGCAAACCGGGCTTAGGTCTTACCTACTTATTGACGTTTGGGTTAGTTGGCATTGGATTTTTGGCCGATATTATCCGTATGCCATTCGTGGTCCGCGAAATCAATGAATCAATCGCCGCTGACCAATTGATTACTGTTACAGTTGACGAAAATACCGAGAACCAAAGCGTTAATTCTAACATAAATTCTCTTCAGGCTACCAATATACCCTATCAATCACCGCAACCACCAACTGATTTACCTAATGAACAAGCTAAATCTCTGTTAATTACCGAAACTAGTGCAGATACGATTAACGCTGCAGCTGCTCCGCCACAACATCATTTGCCTGAGCCTTATGGCCCACCTCCAGCATATCAATCCATTGTTGATGACAATACTCCCGAAATTCCCCGTAGAAAATAGTACACTTGAATTAGCACTAGCAATGTCTGCGAATGAGTTTTTATACAAATCTGATTACGAAAAATAATTCAATATTATACCATAAAAACTTAAAAACTCAGTCAATTAAAGATAATTACTCCGTTCTTAAATTAGATTATTAATAAATAATATAAATCCTTTATGTACAGTACAATATTTTGACTTTTTTACTCCTTAAAAAACTTGTAAAGTAACATAGAAGGCTATTCTTCTCTTTTACGTTTATCAATCTTTCCAACGTGAAGCTCAATAGCTATATAATACTCGTATACAGTATCATCGTAATATGATAGCTGGAAATATTAATAATACTGGACAGGCTCGTCTTTCAATGATGATCAAATTGCTTAATGTTAATTCCAAAAATTTAAAAATTCTCAAGTTATGAAATAGGACAGACTGACGTTATCTATATAGCGCTATGAAAATTAACATTTAAAGCCTTAGGTATAGAAATAATCTCGATGGCTATGGATTTTGCTAAGTTATCTGATTGTAAACCTTACTTCTCAATTGAACTTATAAGATGGACAATTGGACATGGTCTGTCAAAGTTATTCATTAATGTTTTCTGCTATTAATATAAAGTCGCATTTCAATTATTAATAAGCATTAAACCTGACTTATGCGAGTATTCGATGCTACAATTTTCTAGTTGAAACACCATTTCATAAATGAGTAATGTAGAATACAGCGTATTTACGCCAGTTAATTATATCATTCTCATATTTTATGTACTTTGTTCACAGCTAGTAAAAACAGGGTGGAATTAACGATAAAAATTTGTTTCATAAATAGCACTATTAATTACGAATTGAACTGCATTAATAAAATACTGTCACTAATAGCAAAACAACACTATGAGACAGGATAGTGATGGCTAATCGTTATAAATCAAAAGGCGAATCGCTGATGAATAAACAAAACTTAAGCATGACTCATAATTCCTAATTAAGATAATCACTGTTTGATTGATTGATTAAATATCTTGGCAGCAAATACTGAAAGGTCTTGTCTAGTTCGTGTGATAACTGGTTTGGTTAATTAGCGAAATGATGATGATTTGTACCGGATAGTAAATAAATAGGGATATTTGTTAGTAACATTCATCATCTTTTAGTCTACTTTTTATGCAAATTGGTTATGAAATGCAAACATGTCTAGCACCCTCTCTAATAGCAAAAATAGCTAGTCAATGGGTGTTTCTCTAAAGCTCTAGTTGTTGCATCAACATTATCAATACATCGTCTACCATAAACTTTTACTTTCTTTTTAGGTAGATTTTACTATTGATCGATAGACTCTGAAAGGGTTTAAATTAGATTAAGGCATTAACTCATAACAGATAAAAATTCTGGATGATACATTACTAAGGTTATAATGTATCTAGATAAATATTCCCTTATGGATATTGACAGAACTTGGACGGAAAAATTAAATGAATTTATCTTATGCTATCAATACGAAGTTATTTTATACTATCTAGAAGGAGTTATAACGATCTCTTAAGTGTTCATTTCGACTTCGGAAATAGTTAAATTGTTGTATCATAACTAGGACTTTTAACTGTATACAAATAACTTTAAACCAATAAAAAAGGAAAACCAAAATCTGTTTGGCTATCTTTTCAACCCATTTTATACGACGACTGATTAGAATTAGTACTTTATTCGATGGAATAGTACCGTAGTAACAATACGGCTATAGTAGTACTGTAGTTGTTACAATAGTAATGAGTAATAGAAATTTAATTATTTGTTTATTCATTCATTCCATATCACTATTCTTTTTTCAAACAATGATAACTTTAACGTTATTCTAGATAAGATTTCTTGAACTTGAGATACTACAGTGATATGTACAAAGTTAATCTCGATATTAAAAATATATGAAAATGAAAAATCGATTTAATATTGGAGAGAACGGTGACAAAACATGATTAATATGACAAAATAACCCGTGTTAGTAATAATTCTCTTAAATTCTAGACATTAATTTGTGCCTTTAAATTACGCTAAAGTATCGCTTGCTATCAGTTGAAATAAGGAGTAACGAAATGCAATTATCATGGAAGAATAGGATACTTATCAAGTTGCATAATCGTATTGTACTAAAATCTTTAAACCGTCTGTTTGGATGACAGATAATAGAATATGGCATTATGAATTGATTGATTTGGAACAATTTTTTATTAACCTTACAATTACACAGAATATGAACTGTTAACAATCTTATTATTATAAATAGCAAATATAATATTAGGTAACTAATTAGATTGATTGTATCGTATCAGTGAAAGCAAAGAATTCATTTTCAAATGGTTAAGATAAAGAAAAGCTGTTATTAACAAATAAATCGGATACTTAAAAATTATAATTATTATTGATACATACTATTTAATGAATTAAGATTTATTACTGACACAAATAATTGCTTTATCGTTTTCAATTTACAGCGATTATGCTAATAACTTTGAGAATAATATTTATATTAACAAAATAATTAGCCAACAAATTTAATTATCTGTTTAGTCGGTTGATCAGCATAACAAAAATTACAGCAATCATCAAGCTCCAATTAAATTTTTTAACCTAACTTTTAAGAAGATAACATTAAAATGGAGATCTCAATCTATTGTCATGTACAGTATTTAGCCCACTCTTTTTCCTTTCTGTTCTCTTTTCATGTAACTCTGCTGTATATATACGCATTCTATAAAAAGATAATATGAACATTGGGGATATCTTCATTTAGTCAACTTGATTACCAAGTGTTATTGTCTCAGCACACCTGTGTTGGTTACAGAAATCATTTAAAGATATTCTCAATCATTCCCGTTCTTATAGAATACTCTCCTCATCTAACCGTAACCGTAAGTGTTAAAACTAAATACACTAGCAGAATTAGAGTTATTCTAATACTTTCAATTTCACAAAATTTATCCTATTGACATCTGGGGTTACTCGCATATACAATATTTTTTACCCCAAGATAATGCAATATTAGCGTTTCAATCAAGCCTACAAGACTTCTACAGCTAAATATCGCTGCAATTTTTATTCATCTTATTTGGTAAGTTAAGTGATTCTTTGTTAGATATGGATGAAAAACTATAGCATTATTATATACATCTAGATAGACTACATAGTTGGAGTACTAAATGTATTAAATTTGAAGATATTGCTTACTAATGTTAGGCTAGGTTTAATTTGGTATAGAATGATCATTTTAGGTAATGAATTCACAATTATTTCTAATGTATGCTATAATTTTTTGATAGAGGATCACTTGCCTCATAGTAGCACCAAGTAACTGCAATAAATTCGTAAATTAGATTAGCTTTCCGATGAATGTAACACAGTATAGGATAAAAATTTAAAAAGAAGATGTTAATATATTCTGTATAGATAAATGAATCACCATCTACGTATCTTCTCGGCTATTGAAAATTAGATATCATGATTTAATAGTACGTATATACGGTATTTTGGATTATGATAAAATGTTTTCTTTTAATAGCGTTTTCGTGTAGTATGTATGGAAGACAAGATATGCAAATAAATTGATAAGCTAACCTTACTATCGCTAATTGCTAGTGATAGTTTAGACAGCTTGTTGATAAGGATATCCAATACTTGTACATTACATGGGAATGTCTTTTTCTATGTTCAAACTACATTTCCGTTGCTAAATTTTTTGAATGTTTTTAAGTACCGTAGTTATGACAATTGCTAAGGAGTTTTTCTTTCTCGAATATGTGCTCCATCAAAAAGGAATAATTAGATATATGAATAAACAGCTACTTCATTCTGAAAATCTCATCCCTAATTTTCTAAACAGAAGCAACATAGTGTTCTTGAATAAAATATTTTATCTGAAAATAAATAACTAGTGGTGATAGATAGAAATTTTATTGGGTAACTATTCGATGTAAATGTTGAATTTGATTCAATTTAAGTAATAGATCAACATAGATGTATGTAAAGTAACGACTTGTATAGAATACTCTGAAATAGGTCTATCGGTTATTAGGAAGGTATAGTAGATAGATAAGATAATTTTTTATTGTTTGACAGTTGTATAGAAAGTGATAGATAAGAATGTTTACATTATATTCAAAATTTCTATCGAGGTGATAGGATAGATAAAGATTACTTTACAATCATGTAACATTTACACAGAAAGTAATAGATTAGAATATTTGATAATTGATAACATTCATGGCCTTAGCATATGAATAGAAAATCATAGATAAGAATATATTATATTTGTTCAATACTTGTGTAAAACTGACACATGAATATAAAAGTATTTACATAGTTCAGCTCGTGCGTACAGCATATACAGCAGAAAGTGATTGACGAGAGCATTTATATCACTACAACATTTGTTTGGAATCTACGCACTATTTCATGAAATGTATAACACGAAAGTAGGTAGCAATCAGATATTTGTTCAATAGACGAGAATTATTAATATTCATGTTTTAAAAAAGAGAACGATATATATGTACTGCATATACACTATAGTTAAACAATTTGATAAGCTCATTGCGAATGGGTACGGTCGACGAGTACAGTATACGAGTTACTCAGAACTCCTATATTATAACTGGCGTTATTTGAAATTAATACTGATTGTAATCAGAAAAGGTTCAAATTATAGCCGTGTGATATATAAACATCTTCGTTATTACACGGTAGCCAATTTGATATAGAACGATAATATCATTTTCTAAGACAGAATAGCTTATCTAGAGCTATTGTTGTCATGACTTCTTCTATTAACAAAGTTGTCATTTTGAATCCCTTTTATAGAGTTAGCATCGAACAGCTACAACCAAGATCGCAAAAATTTTAAGTTGCAATAACTTCAAAGTTAAGCAATAAGAATGGGCCATCAAAATAATAGCCTTTTCCTCCAAGTCAAAGCAACTCCAACCCCTCCAAGTATCATCGGTGTTCAAAATTGGGAATTTGTTTGTTTCACAATATTATACAGTATCACTTTTATCCTAAGTCTATTTGGTAATAGCATCATGATTATTTCCATCATTCGTAATAAAACGAAAAATATGAGAGGCGCTACCAATTATTTCATTGCTAATTTGGCCTTTTCTGATCTGTTAATTGCTATCTTTGTCATTCCCTATCGTTATAATGAATTCATTTTTAAACGTTGGCAATTAGGTCGATTACTATGCGCTTTGTTGCCAACCATTGAGAAATCGCTCTTTACAGTCTCTATTTTACAAATATTAGCTATTGCTTATGCACGCCATCGTATTGTTGTCTTTCCATTTAAAAAAGCATTAACCAAACGGCGTGCTGCTATTATTATATTCCTAGTATGGATCGTAGCTATTTCAGGAGCTATCCCAGTTACAGTTAAAATGCACTATGACAATATTTTCACTACTAAACGAGCACTTTATTGTGCACCATGGTGGTCATTTGCTTATCAACGTATATATTATCGTGTCTTGTTCTTTCTCAATGCTGTTCCCATGTTTATTACGTTTGGTATTTATGGCCACGTTTACTACGTTATGAGACGTCGTACCCGACGCAATAATAGCATTAATTCGCATAATCCAGCAACTGCTGCTAGCCATCGTAGTATCTTAAAAATGCTACTAGTAATGCTATTATTAAGTTCATTGTGTTGGATACCCTACGGTAGCATGATCTTTGTTCTCAGTCTTGTTATTCTTCGCCATCCAAAATTAACATTGATATTATCATTTTTAAAATGGCTTGCAGTCTTTAACTGCTGTCATAATCCATTTGTATGCTGGATATTTAGCCAGAATTATCGCCAAGAAATGATTTACGTCATAACATGCGATAAGCGAATATCTGTATTTGATCGTCGGAGACCTGATCGGTTTACCACTTCTGCCAGTACTCAAAGTAAAAGTATAATGTTGTCTAGCCAACGAAGTAAATCAGGTAGTTTTAAACTTTCACGCCGTACATTATCGTTTTTTGGAAGCTTTCGTCGTCAATCAAATCAGCAAAATAAAAGTAATAACGATGCTAATGGTAATCAACAGCAAATTCCTTCCAGACAAGTTCAAAAACCCCTTCAAAATCTGACTAATTGCTTAAGTTCTCCATTAATGCAAAGTAAGGAAGCTATGGTATAATTGTGTCATTATTCAAAATCAAGATCAAATATATCATCTGTTCTTTTTAAACTTTCAATCTCTTATAGTATAATCTTAATGATTTGTTTACCGAATCATAACAGAGCTATCTTCTACCACTGATAATAATATTACTATTATTTATAGGGTAATTTAACTTATACTAGGTAATTAAATACAACTATAATTATCTGCAGCTATCTATAACTACCCTGCTATAATTAATTTGATTAAGCTTAATCCTTAAAGTTAGCAAGTAAATTAAATTCTGAAATTTTAATCAAATTTATTATGATTACTAAGATTTTTATTCCTTCAATTATTAAACTTATGTTTATAAATTAGAAACTAGTATCACTTAATAAGTTTCAAAATAGATTGACCACACTATGCCATATTAATAGTGGCTTTTTAATCTCCATAAGAAAAATCGACGATAAACATAAACTGGAATCAGTAGTCTTAACGCTAAGTATAATATTTAAATTCTATAAAACCCAGCCTTATTAAATGAAATGATCTTATAAATCTTACTCAGTTTTATCTGTCCATTTTGTTTCAGCTCGCAATAATATTTACCTTTCTTCACGATTTCATTAATCATGTATCATCGTATCATTTAAGGTTTAATAAAACTAACCAAATATTCAGACTAAAATCATCCGTATTTATCTTATTGTATGGAATACCAAGTAATCAATGCTATATTACTTAATATTGCAAAAGTTGTATAGAATATTGTAATATTACATATTAATATAGTTATTTAATGCTGTAATCAGCTTTCCTCCGATATACAGTTCATATTGTTATATAGGATTTCAATCATCGTTTCTCTAATTGAATTAGCTGTATACTGTACTATAGTTTATTTGCAGTTATACATAAAGGAATAAGCATAAGAGAAACTGGTATATTTATTCTAACTTAGTATACTGTAAAAGTGGACAACTCTGTCCAAACTGATCGCTTCTACGACTCGTCTCATAGATTGAAAATGGCAGCTTTCATAAGTACGTTTAATATCGCTTAAAACTACAATATTTCTTTACGCTTTTCCTCATCATAAATTCTATCGCTATTATTTAATAGCTAACCGGTTCTTACGCTTTTATTTTTTACTACATTAGCAATTTTCTGCCTTATTTTTTATCAGAAGTTCAAGAATCAGGATGAAAATAGCAGGCAATTAGCCAAGGATTAATCTAATCAGTTGACCGTTATTGAATCTATCGCTCGTGCTTGCATGTTGTAGACTTCTTCGTACATTGATACTGTAAGTAGACAACTAAAATACACAGGTCGATGCTATAAAGTAACGGCATAATTTGTCAAGTGTCGAAATTGTACAATGCACACCTTAGATGGGAGTAAATGTTCCTATTGATATTCTTTACTAAGTTATGAACTAAGTCACAATTAGAAAAGAGAAGTGTTACCGGTAACCTAACAATAATGCTTATTTGTCAGGATTAATATAACTAATAAGAAAGCTGTATGAAATTTAGTTAAATATTCACATGATGAAATTTTGACTTCTTTCCATTATTTTAATATGATAATTAATGGATAGTTATTAAAATGACGTAAGCTACTTTTTACCTTCTGAAACGATACCAAGGATTGTGATTTGTTTGGTTTAAATGTAAATTTCCTTTTTTAGTTCATTTCGATATATCTTTATGAAGATTATCAAGTTCCGAAACAAGAAAATTGAAGTAGTAAAGTGCTTTTATTACTTGTAATAAGAAGAACTTTCTTTGAGCAATACAGCCTAAGACTTCGAAATATATTTACGAAAATGATATTGTGATCGGAAAAAGTAATACAAATTTGCAAATAGGATTGAATTAAGATTCTTAGAAAAGTAAGCGAACTAATAGTCTTTCAAAGTCAGATACTAATAATACGTTAAGATATATGTTATACCAGTATGAAAGACTCTTACAAATAATACATTATCTCCTGCCCAGTACAATCAAATACTGTAGAGCGTTGCTTGCACAAAAGCTAAAGTTTGTGTTAGATTTACAGATTTTCAATAAGTCTGTAGTCTTCTGTAATACAATAGAAGTGCACTAAATCTACAGAAAAACGAATTTTTCGGTGCACATTAATAGTCGATGGCCAGCATCGATTAATTAGCAACATCATATTTCCTTGAATAAAAATCATATAGCTAGACCAGCTTAGTATTGATAATTATGACGAATCATGAATAGTTTTACATTATATACTAAAATTGTCCTTTATAACACACATATGTTATTCTACTTCGTGACATCGGTCAGAATACAAGTTAATATAGCATGCTTTAAAAATTTAGTTGCAAAATCTAGTATGGCATATTTTATCAGACATTTTTCGAAGTATCTTGATCGAATAGATCATAACATAGCTACTAAACTCGTATATTGCATATTTTACATGTCAGTTTTATTTATAAAGTATATATGTTAATATAAAGAAGTTCTTTCTTAACTTGGCATAGAATGAAAATTTAAAAGGAGTTGGAAGATATATATAACAATGCTAATCTTTTACTTTTACAAAAGGATGATTCAGTAATTCGCTAGTCGTCCATCTATCTTGTGGATCGTGTACTAAGCAGCGACTGAGGAAATCCTTTCCTTCATCGCTAATGGAATCTGGTGTAACTGGAGCTGCACCACTTCCAACTTGGAACATAATAGCAAATTCGTCATCGAATTCTGACCACGGATGCTAAGTAATAAGTAATTCCGTTAGTTAAGGTACGTGATTAGCTGGTATTAGAATTTGTATAGCTATAATATTAATGTAAATATAAATTCTCGTAAGCTCACACTATGGATGTATCAACTTACTCTGCCAGTTACCATCTCGATTACTACACATCCTAAGCTCCAAATATCGACTGCTCTACCATGTCCTTTTCGTTTATTTTCAGTTATCATTTCAGGGGCCATAAAGGCTAAAAATTATAGGTATAAGATGAATTTACCGATTAAGGCAATTAATTGATATTTTTTAATTAAAACGGGTCCCTATCTTCAAATTTGCTAAATCACCTGTGGTTCCTCTCATATTATTAAATTCACCATACATAGTCGTAGTTTTAGACAGTTTAACGGAACAACCAAAATCTCCGAGCTTGATAAGACCATTTCTTGCCAAAAAAATGTTATTACCTGAAAAGATAGTAGGTATTCGATTAAGATTGGAGATAATTAATACAGTGATTCTGCAAACACAAATAGTCTAATAAGGTTGTAAGAAATGGAAGAAGATGTAGGTTGTGGATTTAACGTTCTAGTACAGTGAACAAATTTGTACCTTTAATATCCCGATGTACAATACCATTTTCATGTAAAAAATCGATTGCAACCAAAATTTGCTTCGTGTATCTACGAATCATTGCTTCAGGTAATCCATTTTTGGCAGCGTCACTGATTGTACCTTCGTTACAGTATTCCATGAAGATTAACAATTGCTCCTAAGCACACAAGTATTAATATGTTATTTCTAGCATTGAGAAGTGTTCTAGAAAATAATACGAACACAATATCATATTTGCAAAAAGTAGATATTTATACGTAGTTTACATGATTTATTGCATACAAGACATAACAAAGTTATCTCTTACTCTGTGAATTTCAGCCCCATAACATTTTACGAGATTAGGATGATTAATATTTTCGATATTGCCGATTTCATCAGCTATTTCTCTAATGGAAGCCAAGTCACCGCGTTGAAAGCGAATCTAGTAATCATAAGTACGATATTAGTAATTAAAGTTACAGAAAGGAGCTTATACACATCTAGTATGCTTTAAAATTAAATTCATAGCTTAGTTGATTATTTCTGTATGTACGATAATTTTATTTTATTTGTATCAAATTAAAATAAAACAAAATTCCGCAAGGTATAATACCTCCTTCATTGCCATTATTTCTCCAGTGTCTAAACTGATGCAAGTATAAACTTTACCAAATCTACCTTCACCTAGGGTAAAGAATATCGTATAACTAAATAAGCAAGGGCTACCTTACCGTACTGTGCATTGAAAAATAGTGGTATAGCACCATTTCAATTGTAATCAAAATTTTTCTGAAAACATACCAATTTTTTTGCTACGCTGCCAGCGATATTTCACCTTCCTTATTATTAATGCATCGATTAATCCGCTAGCAACATCTCTGTGACGATTACAAAGTCTGCCAATGACATCATCATTAAATAGTTTTTTTTCTCTTCTTTCTTCTAGTTTTTCTATGTAGTATAGGACTCGTATAGAGCGTGGATATCTATCAATTTCTGAATTATTATGGCTTAAAGAATATACTCCACTGCTGTTACTAGATGAGGTCGTTTGATGTGAGAATCCTGATACGGGTAAGGGACCAGGAGAATTGACACTAAAAAAATCAGCAATGGTTTCGTGTTCGGAATCGCTACCTGAGAAGCTACCGAGTCTTTGAACTAGTAAATTGCAATATATTAAGATTGTTATCAATAAACGCGGTAACCAATTGTATGGTTATTTCTGGAATTTACATAAGGAATACTTACGGACATCGCCTTTTAGTTTATCAGCTATACTAGTGGGATATGATACTGGTCGTTGTAGCTTCTGAACTGTACTAGATGGTGATTTTGGTGGCAAGATTATTCTAGAGCTTTTCGATTTCTTGTACTTATCCATTATTGGATTACCAATGATGTGTGCTACGCATTTATCTGTCGATGCCTTTAGTAGCTAGATTCGAACGATATCATTTTTGAGTCATTATAATGATAACATCTAATTTTACTACATTATAGCGTTATATAGATCTATCGACTTACTTGAAAATTATCTTCTGATATATGGGCTACATTTTGTGGACTACATACCACAGATAGAAATTCTAAGCCTTGCAATGACCATCTATATATTTTAACATAAAAGGTGCTGTAAGTTGTGCTATCGCGATAAATCATGTTTCAAAACTGTCGTATTGTGTTATGTCATAACAGATCTAAAAATAATCAAGGATAACAAAAAGAATACATTATGATGTTTCGTACAATCGATATCTTATCTCCTTAGTTTAAAGACAATGATTGAATACCTTGGTTTGGATCCTCTGCCTTTTTCGCAATTCTTTTGGACGAAAGCTGTCCATTGCAAAACTAAGTCGATTAAATGAGGTCCTAGAGGAACTGAAATTTCTTCCCATCCTAACAGTCGAATAATTTCTCGATGATACTAAGTGAAGGAAGTAAAATGATGAAATGTCAAAAAAATTCTACAATTAAAGTGAACGATCTAATGCACAAGCGTGTATGCAAAGACGTAAACAACAACACACCTCGAATCCCATATTGTAGCAGGCATGCATAGTTTCAACATAGTAAGAATGAGTTACGACTTCGTGTAGGTTAGAATGTACACGTTCTATGGCGCTGCAGATTTCTTCACTTAATGAATAAATCGAATTCTATAAATAAATTAGATTAATAGGGATAAAATGTAAATCATTTCTCTATCAATGCTGGTTGTAGAAATGTTATATCATCAATTTAATAAATTAGCAATCGTAAGCTATTGCTAGTAATTACTCTGAGTATGTCAAGTGAATCTAATACTCCTTGATGACAAGTCGTTTTCTTATTAACTAAGGTTACTGAATCCTTCAGAAGTTTCTGAAATTTATGCCGCTGTTGCCCTAGCTGCGCTGAATTTTCAACAAGCAGTGTTAAGTGATCGACCTTCAGCGCCGATGGAGAATATCAAAAGGATATATAAAATATTTTAATATTTTATAACAATAGACACTCAATTGACATATATTATTTATACGTCGATATATTTGCTTACAATAATATCAGATAAGGCAATTGCTGCTTCTATTGATGAATCGACAAAAACCATACTTTCAGACCGACGTATCGTAGTTAGCGGTTTAGTTTCATTACTGTTTGTTATTATCAATAGATAATAATCCTGATCGCTATTAGAAGAATCAGGAGTATCTCTACTACAACACACATTCATTAATTTTGAAATGGCCCTAAAGAGATAAGAATATGATAAGTGTCTTACATATTTCAGCAATAATCCAATTACTTAATAAACAGGCAGTAGAAGAATAATATAATTCTATCTTACTTCTTGTTTTTCACCATGCCAACAGGAGCAAATATCAGCATACCAGTTGTATGACGCGTTACAACTTGTACGTGACCAGTTTCGTATAATTTTTGAACAATGATATCGTGCTCATCTTGTATCTTGAACGTTGCAGCAATTTCTAAGTCCTAATTTATGAAATATGATTTAATTGAGCTAAGGAGTACAATTTAGTAAGTTTCAAATAATCTTCATTACAGTATTGGATATACGCTTATCGGTAATAAGGAAAATGTATAGAGCGTTAATATGTTCTACATATAAAGGGTTATATGATAGATATAAAGTTTATTGTTTGAATTAGTTGTATAACGAAGTCATGTTGGCGCACCGTACATATTAGTAGGTACCTTTTTCAGCATTTTTGCGAAACTTAGAGCTTTATTTGCTTGTTGTTTAGCTTGGTTGAATAAGTCTCTACAGTAGCGGCTTATATCATTGACTTTACGTCTAAAGAGTAAATAATATTTTCAATTCAGCTTCTTGATAAGAAACACTTTGATAACGTACGTAAGATTACTAGAATTATAATAAATGAATTAATTAATTAAAATTGAAGTTTACCTTGATCCATCAGTTAAAACATTTTCTGCTGTATTATCTTCCACCTCCATGCAATACTCGTCTAGTTTAGCTTGTAAATAATCACCAGTCGTTTTAATCATACCAGCAGCAAGAGCACTATAAAATTGATAAAATTGAATCTTTAGTATTTATGCGTTCTGATACTCAATTAATGTTACGATATTTACCGACTATCGTTACGTAACAGTAACAATATTATATAACACATGTAACGTTTTCGTGTTCAAATTGGATATATGAGCAATTAAAGTGAATGATATTGTTGTAGAATTACCAGAATCGCTTTGCGGCACCAACTTCACCATCTAGAATTGAGGATGAAATTTCCCTTAAAAAGGACCACTCTTCCTCAAGGACGTTGTTCATAGAATTGGAGGAAACAGTTTGCCATAGGCTTAACCAGTGATGTAAATAATTGAAGTAGACCTGTAAAGGACATGATCAATTAAACGCTTTAATGTTAAACAAGTCTCTTATAAATCGGTCAGTGTAGAACCGAATATACGTACTATCAACATTCGGGTTAAATGTAAGGTACTTATATAAAATAGGAAGTCAAAGATAAGTGAAATAAAGAAAATCATATGGATACCCTTTGCATGTCGTGAAGGTGTTCTTCAAATCCTGCGACATCCGAGTCGAAGATATCTTTGTTAACTGAGTCGAAATCGACAAGAATAGCTTCGACAGATTCTTGATAGAAATTTTTTACTTTAAAGCATGCTAATAGAACTTGTTTACATTCCCGTAATAGCTAGAATATTACGAAAGAATAATAAGATTCGATAAACAGATTTCTTTAAAGATTTTAAAGTTTGAAAAGGTACTTTGAGTGAAAATCTAATAGGACAATTTTTAGGTTTAATTTCAATGGCAATATTAAGTTGCCAAAAAAGAATCTGGCATTTTAGAAAATTTAGCCGATTCCTTGCTTCCTTTCAATTATTATTAATTACCTGTTCAATACTAAAGGATGATGGTTCTGAACTCGGTAAATGCTCCAGCCTAATTCGTAAACATTCATGTAGAACGTCTAAAGGAATTTTAAGCAATGTAAGCACTGCACGACGAAATGTTGGTAATCCCATCTCTTGGAATTCGGAGCTCCACGCACCGTGTTCATAAATCAAGTGCCTCCTATTATCAATATTTGTATCTCCGCCAGAGAAAACGTTGGGTTTTTCTAACGCAAAACGGGCATTGTCGACAGTCATTTTTAAAAGAGTTTTCAAGCGATCTACCAAGCCGTCAACGCCCATTAGTTTGAGGCAGCGTTCAACAAATACCTTGTAGCAGGGGATATCGATATTATCGTCATCTTGGGGATCAGTTAGGGTCGACTCAGACTGTTGTTCTTTATTTACATGGTTATCATCATGTGTGCATACTTCATTGACATCATCGTCGCTTTCTGGGTTTGATAAAACGATTGTAACATCAGGTATTTTTGCAGTCTCCTGGTTTAATTGAGAATCAAAACTTTGACTGCTCATTAGAAGGCTCCCATTAGTAGATTCTGTAATAGATGAATTACCAGTATCGTTGTGATCGATGCCTCTGAATGCGGTTATGTCTATACTACAGGACCTTAGTCGTTCATCCGGATCTAAATCAACCTTTTGGTAGTTACAAAATGTATCATTGCATTTAATATTTACACTTAATTCATTGGACATTAAGCAAAATTGCCTCGATAGATTTTGTACCATATTGAGCCATAAAGTTAAAGTATTAATCCTTTCTTGTAATTTAACGTTACGAAATCTAGCTTCGCTCCTTGCTAGAGATTTTAAATTAGGGTATAATCTTTCAAGCCGATCTAATCGTTTCATAATTGATATAACTCGTTCTGCATATTCTTTATCAATAGCCATGACAGATAAATCACCAAAATTCCACGCTGTAGTAGTATACTTTTCCTCCTGATTTAACCAATGGGCTAAGTAGTCCTTTTCTACTTCATCGATGCTAGATTCTTCCAATTGTTCATCTTCGGGGTTACTAAAGTCATCTATCTGAAAGCCCATATCATCTTCTTTGTCGTCATTTTCTGTCGTTATTGACACATCAACTAAGGTTGAACTAGATTGATTGGGCGAAGAATCGCGATAACTATCGGTAAGTGAGTTTATACTATTGTAGGTACTATCGCCATTATTATCACTATCTATTGGATTATTATGGGATTTTTGATTAAAATTTAATTGCATAATTTCATCAAGGATATTGCAGTATTCTCGTCGTTGTTTTTGCAAGTATTTCTCGAATTCATCAATATCACGATCGGCTAATCTTGATCGAATTTCTAACCATAATGCATTCTGATAGTCTTCCCTCCATCTATCAGTGGGTTCATAGGTATTATCGGATATACTTAGGGATAAATCTACTGATTCCTTTTGCTTATGATATGATGAACCTAAATTAATTTTCTTTATAAGAGAGGAATAGAAATCTTTCCTATGTTGAGCACAGTCAGGCTTTAGTAATGAATCGCTTGAGAGACCATCGGAGTGGGGAGATGAACATGGTGACTCTTCAACTGAATTTAGTCTATTAAAGCTTTTAAATTCATGAGACATTGCTCTAATTAATGATGATTGAGTGACTGTTGGTGAGAATTGTTCTGGAGATGCAGTAAAAAAGTTTTCTTTTGTTTTTCTATCATACTGTCTAGATTTTTGGTTGTTTATTTTTCTGGCTTTATGAAGAGCAGGAAATACACCATTTGTTCCATCCTGTTGGTTGGCCTATTGTATCCATAAGTACAATCAATGAGGTCAAGGTAGATTCAGATGTATTAGTCAGTGTCATAATGTGAAGAGCTTTTGTACAAAGTTTACTATACATATATACTGTAGAACTGTATTATGAATGACCGATAGTACTGTAGTGGCGTTTATTGTTAAAGCACATAGCGAATTTTAGATATACAGTACTAAATGTACAGCAAGCATATAAGTATTTAGGATAAATGATTCAATTCTGCAGGACTAGCATGAAATAGCAATAGTATAAGGATAAGTGGTATCCCATTTGATAAGGTCAATTAGCATAACTTTTAAAATGAAAGAAGCTATCCGCTTTGAAATTATAAAACGTATAGACGATCTATCATTAATCTTTTAGCATTATCGATTACTTTTATCCAATTTTCTATAGCCGTGTTGAATTAATTTTTATTGTATTGAAAAATTACCCCAAAAATTAAGTTAAGGCTTATGCAATAGTAGCTCTTACGCGATAGATTCATGAATTATTTATCTATCATTCGCTTTTTAGTCGCTACTACATAAAGATAATGTCATCTATTTTAGTAATAATTATAGCAATTTAAAGATAGATGTGAGAGTAGATGAATTACATTAATACTGTAATGTCAGAATCAATGGAAAAGATTACACGTTTATTAAAATTGCCTCAGGGACCTGTATTATGAATACTGTAAATGTACAAGTTAAGGTCAATACCTGAAATTGGACAATCCTAGAATTGACCAATGCACTAGAACGTACTTTATTTTGATAATTTAAATGATTGACAATAGTAGAACTAGTAAGTAATCTTTTAGTTGAGGATTCTAGCTTGAGGGTGAAATCATTTCAGGAATGTCTACGATTATTTCCAATAAGCCAAGTAAATGTGCATTTACTAGCAGTGGATAATGTATCATGCGCCTTTATATTGTTTAACCGTGATAGACGTATTATTACCACATGTATATATATTCATTTCATAATAATACAGTAGTGATATTGCATACTAATCTATAATTTACAATAGTGGCAAAGATAACATAATTACAGTATCCAGGGTATATTTGATCAAGATACAACGAATTGATTGTTTAATTGTATTCAAAATTCAAAACGACTTTGGAAGGTGCAACGATAAGTTATCGAAGTGTTGAGCAGCAGCGTCTAAGCTGGGAACGATAGTACTGTACAGTACTACAAGTGTTCATATAAAATGGATACGCTATAAAACTGATGTAATGCTACTACGTATAGTAGAGTAGTTCCATTATACAGTAGTGTAAGAATAGTAATAATTTCAATTGTATAGGCGTTGGAGTGAACATACTCACAAGCGTAAACAGAGTACTGAGCTGAGTAAGAAAGCTAAGGTAAAAAGTATAAACATAGCTACTAAAACGGTGAAATAAGACCAAATTCTTTAGCAGAATCATAACACAATTGATGCCATTAATCAACTTTATTTGTAAAGAAACGATTATCTTGTTTACACAATAAGTCGTGGAAGTGGAAAGCCGTCCAAATGTATTATTTATACTGCACTGTATATTGTAGCCAACTAGAATTTAGAATTAATTGGGGTACCCATGGCGAACAAAATTAAAAGATTGATGTACGTACAGTACGTCGTACAGTAGGTGTATGATAGTGATGAGATGTACTGCAGTATTAATCTGCTAACCCATGGCACAATTTGCTCTCGTAGCAGTTTATCTGTTTGAAGTTTTGAACTTTTTCATGAAGCATCCTGGAGCAAGTACGTTAGACTAGCATTAATTGATTGTACGTCTATCACATTCCACCATGTCTAAATGTACGTATTGTTTTTACTTACAGGGATTATTTGGCGTGCAGCGCTGCGTGGATGATTGCGTTGATTTTCTTGGTATTTTTCGTTGGTTAAATTTTTATGGTTGATATTTTTACTACTCGAATCTTCTTTATAACGCAATTTTTCACGTTTACCAATTCGTGTTTTAGCTCTTGCCACTCGAGAATCATACGGAGGGGTCACGCCATAAGCTGGAAATTCCAAGGAGTCACTATCAGTAATATCGTCATTGTCCAAATCGTAACTATCTACGCTACCAGAACCAAATGAGCCACTATCCAGTAAAGGATTATAATCTTCAGGTGGTGACACCGAAGCTACTTCAGATCCATGAGCACTATTTTGCCTATTGACTGATTTTTCAAAAGACATAATCTTTGACGTTTTGCAATAAAATGGATGAAAAGTTTGAAAGTTAAAATGGATTGACAATTGAAAAAGAAAGGAGAAAAATCAATACGTGTCCAATGATTGCAATAGCAGCCAATTGAATAACGAGCTAAAATGGTTTGAAAAGGCAGATTAGGAGTACTGTACTTTGCTGTCAAACCGTACTACTCGATTGTAGGTGAAATGACGATGAAATGGTCAATAAAGTTCATGGCCAGTAGTGGATTATCATCTTTCTGTTGGATTCATTGAATTCAAATATCCATAAATGATTGCAGTGATAGTTGGACGGCTTGCACAGGGAATTCCACCGCTAGTCTTTTCGATTTTCACAGGCGAAAGAGTTTGTGTTCCGTTTGCAAGCTTAGCCACAGCCTTGTGCCACAGTCCAGCCGTACGGTATGATGTCACTCAGCGGTACAGTGTACAGTAGATGATACTGTATGCAGAATGAAAGAACGTTTTCTAGCTTCAGCCTGTACAGTACAGTATGGAACTGTCACGTGTCCAGGTGATGTACAGTACAGTACAGTACTGTACAGTACAGCAGGTCAATCGCTGAGTTTACCATCGCATACAGTACAATATACTGTAAAATGCAGTACTATGTACTGTACTATAAAGGTCAAAACCCACAATACCCTGTACTGTACGCCAGTACGTAGCTTCAGCCTACGTACTGTACTGTACTGTACACTGTACAGTACAGTATAAGGAATTGTCACGTGTCCAAGTGGTGTACGATACTGCTCCCGTTTAGACGGTACAGTACAGTATGAACACTGCAGTAAAGTGTACTGTAAAATGCAGTACTATGTACTGTACTGTCGAGGTCAAAACGTCAAAACCCACAATACCTTGCACTACTGTGCACAGGACAGTACCGTATTGTACGCCTACTGTACTGTACTGTACAGTACAGTACAGTACAGTACTGTAGAATGAAAGAAAGTTTTATAGCTTCAGCCTGTATGGAACTGTCACGTGTCCAGGTGGTGTGTACTCTACAGTGTACAGTACGGGCAGTACAGCAGTCAGATCTAACAGCAGGTCAATCGCTGAGTTTACCCTCGTGTACAGTGTACTGTACTGTAACAATCAATTCGTTACACTGTACTGCATTTGACAAGCTTTTACGGAATGCACGAATTACGCAGGCGCATTCCGCCAGAAGCTGAAGTGCGCATCCGCGTTCCGTTCCATTCCGTAGTTTACTGGGCACCGTGCAAACCCACAATACCCTGCACTGTACTGTACAGTATTCTACTGTATAGTACAGTACTGTACTGTACTGTACTGTACTCGACTGGTCCAAACCCACAATACCCTGCACTACAGTATACAGTACACTGTACACTGTACACTGTAGTGACGTCACCATTCTCGACTCCCCCTCCAGGGTGAGTGACATCATTTCCTAATTTGGGAAAATTGCTGACTACAGACAGAAGGACTGACTCTATGGATGCACATTCAGCACTTTTACACTTATAAAGCTCCAGTTCAAGGTACAGCCCTGTACATTGTACTGGATAGTGTAGTCTGCTACTGACAGCAAAGAAACTTTCTTTCATTGCTAATAACAACGCTGCTTTGCCAATGGCCGATTTACAACTACCTCGATTTACTCAATCTTTACGTACATTCTCCAAAGTGGTCGATCCAACAGCTCATCATGGTCATCATGCCAGCGTTAGTCTTCAACAGAAACGTCAAGGTAAAAATAACATTACCAATGCGATCACCTGGAAGCAATTGAATCAGTTAGGCCAATCTTTACCGGACAAGCTAGAGAAAGAGGTAGGTACAGTATCAAAAATGATATATCATTAGCATGCAGTCTGATATACAGGACATCAAGATAAATAATAAATCCAAAGTTGACACAGTCAGTTACAATAGGATGTGTAGAGGATTCAAATTGAACTAGGACACCATCTTGCCATGTGAATGGACTTACCACATTATATTCTACTATACAAGTCTACAGTACAACTGTACATGTTGGAACAACGTGTGAAAATGCCAGCTAATTTCTACTTCAAAACATTCTCAACTTCAATTGATTCTCCGTCCATTTTTCCTTTAGGTTGCACCATTATTAAAGCAGTTGCTTTCTTGTGCCAATGATCTTGGTAAGTGCTAACTTCATCAAAGTATCATTATTTCACTATTGCAATTGTCCCCATTTTTCCGTCTTGTTATCATCAATCAATTAATGCTTCTTTTGCATTGGACGTATGCGCAGAACAGCCATTCTACTGTGCAGTAGCGATCATGAATTTATTGTTGAAATCAAAATAGGCTAATTGGCAATGATGTATTGTACGTACACTATACCACCAAAGCATATATACAGAATATCTGCTTGATATATAAAACTACTTTATACCTTGAGCTAAAACAAGATTATACGAGCAACAGTATAATAGTATTTGGAGTCAACCCAATCTACTATATTGTACAACAGTAGCTTTCAAAGAGTTGCACTCGTCAAACTATTACTGTATGTAGCTTGAAGTGATCCTGTCTTGCAATGACAGTATAATGCCACCAATACTCTTGTAGTCATGCATTGAACAAATATTTATTTCAGCAAGTAGTCACTACTATCGCTACAAAGGCTAGAAGAAGACCTATTTTATTGTTATACAACAAAACTGCTTGATAGACGTTATTATACATCAAGCAACCAGTGCTACATCAAGTATTGCGGTAGTAATACTACTATTGACTGGCAAATCTTGTACTCTCATGTATTGATCACTTCTTACCATGCTTACAACGATGTTATCGTCAACTTTCTATACTAACCTGTATTATACTGAGCAAGTTGCGTTATATCATCTTCGATGTCTACAATAAACTTTTACTCTAATATCAACTCATTACTGTATATAACTGCATGTTGCCGAGAAATTGTACGGACATGCTAAACTACGATCATTGAAAAGCATCATAGTTATACTGTATAGCTAACTAGCCCTATCTGTGGCGTTGATTCCTCACCTACCGGTTATCTCAAAAATTGGGACATGCCTTCCATCATTGGCAAACTGATACTTTTGTTTCCTTTTTGCTATCCTAAATACAATACAGTATAAGTATTACATGCCGGTACAATCAGTGTCTAGCATGACTTTTTATACTACAACTCTAATGATTATAATGATAGCGATCAAGTCTTCACATTCTAACGATGCTCGCAATTGTAGTGTAAAGGTAGCAGGCGATATTGACTCGGATGCGATTCTTGATCTATTTATAGCCTGTAATGAACTTGGAGAAGGAGCTAGCGCTGCTACCGCAGCCTTCCTCTTTGAGACGTTAATCGATAGTCAACAAGTGGGCCGCCATGAAAGTGAGACGATACGTCGAGTTGTTGGCCCATTTCCTCAATCGTCTGCTAGTCAAGCCTGTAAAATTGTTCAACAACTTGTACATTTGATACCTGACCAACAAATGGACAAATTCAGAAATTTAAATAAGCCACTTTCGCAAAATCAAAATAATCCAATTGAATTTGGTAAAGGCATTAAGTTCACTTTTGCTGATTTAGATCAAGTGGATTATACTTCAAATGAAGGTAAGTAAACCTTGATGTCAGTTATAATCATCCTGAACGTAAAAAATATCTGTAAAATTCATTTCAATTTCGTTAATACATTCTAGTTATCTTAAAATAATATATCGATCTTGTTATTGGTATTGATTGAATTAGATTTGATCAAGATCATGACATTCCCTAGTACCGAAAATGATTTTCAGTTCGATATCGGTTACAAATCACCTCAGCAGGAATCAACGAAAATCCAGCAGAAAGATACGACAGAGGAACCTATTGCATTACAGGGATTATGTAATCAGTATTTAAAGGATAAAGTAAAGGATGGATGGAAATTAGAAGATATTTGTAGCGTATTATTAGATATCCTACAATCGCCTAGAAGTAATGAAGACATTCAGTGCGAGGTAGTAAACTAATGGCGATGGTAAATTCACCGCCTATTCGTCATATATATTGGTAGTATAATTTTATAACCTTTACCAGATAAATACCATTAACAAAAGATCTTATATTCTTTTAGCTTTGTGATATACTAGGATTGGACAAATTAGAATTTGCAATGCTATTATTAGAGAAGAGAACTGATTTAGTCCAATCGGCTAAGACGATAGATATGAGTAGAGGTAAAGCGATTTTTTGGTATGCTATTATAATATGTGAACTAGATCTGCTACGATGTTGATAGATTAACATTAGGGCAATGCACCTTTATGCTTTGTCGTATAAACTTTTAAAAACAATTTCGTTCTTAAATACGCATTGCATGAGTACATGATTCTATTCTATTTATTGACAACGTCCATTGTAAGTAAAATGTACGTATTCGCCTGATTCTAGACTGTTATCAAAAGAATAACGCTAATAGTCGATCGGATAGAAAGCCTGTTGTTGCCTCTCAAATAACTGTTCAGGTAGATTCACAAATTTGAGCTGATACAAAGTCAAAACAGATAGTTTTAAATTTAGACTAATTAATCCAATGGCTTAAGGAATTTAATACGTGTTACTTCCTTTATAACTAGTCTGCATACGAGAAGCAATTAGCCAAAGTAATACAAAAAGAAGATCGCAAACTGAATCGAAACACTACACACAATCCGTCCAATGCTGATAATGATTTTATGGAATTTGATCCAGAATTTCTCCGGCAACAAAGGCTAGTCCAACCTTCAAGATACTTTTATACTTTAAGATTTGCGTTTATCATTTTATTTATATTTAAGAATATTCTCAACATTCATTAATCAAGGCATCATTTTAGATGTTGTTAAAACAAGGGTATCAATAGCTTAAAATACTAATGATCTCCTTTGATTCTACAGAGAAATTCAATTGCAAGCTGCCAGTAGAAAATCGATATTGAGTCGATCTAGTGCGGCAGCTTCACGAAGGATAAAATATCCATACGTTTTTGATTCAATGTATGAAGCTCAGCAAACATCTGCATTTTTAGCTAATGTTAAGGTACTACAATTTATTAGCTAAATATCAAGTGTATTTTTAAATGAACTACAAAGTCGAAATTTGTTTGTACTAGGTGGCGTTACCAACAAATGCCAAGAGATCGTCCGATCAGTTATGCGAATCGGTCATGTTACCGTTTTCTGCTCCTGCACCACCTATGGAATGGGAAAGGAAAGTGCCTATAACAGCACTAGATGAAGTACTGTTCAAACGAATACTACATGATTGATCTTATTGTATAGATAGCAGAAATTTTTATTTTTTCTAATAAATTTATTGCAATTTAGATAGCGCAAATGGCATTTACTGGTACAAAGTATCTGAATAGAATTCAGTCAATAGTTTACGAGAACGCTTATAATTCAAATGAAAATTTACTAATTTGCGCTCCAACTGGTGCTGGAAAAACTAATGTCGCCATGTTGACTATAATTAGAGAAATTCGCCAGCATATTTATAGTGGTGTTATTAAAAAGGATGAATTCAAGGTATGCATATATATATATATATATTTCTAATAAAAAAAACTAGTGTGAAATAATTTAATACTGTTAAATTATTGGGTTAGATTATTTACGTTGCTCCTATGAAAGCATTAGCTGCGGAAGTAGTGAGAAATTTTAGTAGTAGATTATCACCGCTTGGAATTAACGTTAGAGAGTTTACCGGGGATATGTCATTAACGAAACAAGAACTAGCGGCTACTCAGGTAAGTAAGAAATGATATTATGGCATAACGTTAGCCTTATAATACATTAAATGTAATACCATGGAGATTTTTACTGAACTTTATCCATTGAATTTAATAGATTTGTTGATTTTAACTTTAAAGTAATACTTGTCATTCGTCTATTGAAATTTAAAACTAGTTATTAATTTTCCCCTTAGATGATAGTAACAACGCCAGAAAAATGGGATGTAGTCACTAGGAAAAATACTAGTGACTTTGTTCTTGTGCATAAAGTAAATTTAATAATACTTGATGAGGTACACTTATTATATAACGATCGTGGAGCTGTAATTGAAAGTATAGTTGCTCGAACACTGCGACAGGTAAATATTACTATACAAGATGCAGTGTCGAATTTATTGTCAATATTATAGAAAATATCTTGATCACAAACTTAAAGCGTTAATATGGAATAATGTACTGCAGGTTGAAGCCACGCAAAGGATGATTCGTATCGTTGGTCTTTCTGCAACATTACCAAACTATGAAGATGTTGCTTTGTTTTTACGTGTTAATCCTCATAGTGGATTATACTTTTTCGATAATCGCTTTCGTCCTGTGCCATTAACTCAGCATTTTATTGGAATTAAATCAACAAACTATATACGACAAGCGGAAGATATGAATACCGTGTGCTATGACAGAGTACTTAAATATTTAAAGGATGATAAGCAGGTAAGGGAAATTAACTTTTACGGAAAAAGTCGAAAAATTTTAAAAATTAATTAATGAATTATCTTTCGTTTACTTCTTAGGTTATGGTATTTGTTCATGCACGTAATGCAACCGTTAGAACTGCTAGAGCTCTGCATGATATTGCTTCAAATGGAAATGAATTGTCGTACTTTATACCTGAAAGAGATGTTGATTATGGAAGATCAGAAAAACAGGTAACTCAATGTTATTATTGTATTACGCGTTATAATAATAATACTTATTATAGTAATTGTATTAATTGATTAAATAACTTCTTATAGGTTATGAAATCTCGCAATAAGGAACTACGTGATTTATTTTTGGGTGGTTTTGGAATTCATCATGCGGGTATGCTCAGACAAGATCGTAATTTGGTTGAAAAGCTATTTTTAAACGGACACATTAGGGTATTGGTTTGCACAGCTACTCTTGCTTGGGGTATTAATTTACCAGCTCATGCTGTCATTATCAAGGTAGTGTAAAATTGATTGGTTTTGAAATTATTATATTATAACAATAAGACGATTTATATTTAAAGCGTATTGAAGCATAACCTTTTCAAATAATCTTACATTATTATTATTCATATATAGGGTACGCAAGTTTACGATTCCGGTAAGGGATCTTTCGTTGACCTTGATGTCTTGGATGTCCTTCAGATATTTGGTAGAGCTGGTAGGCCGCAATTCGATAATCATGGCGAGGGAACAATTATTACAACACATGATAAACTTGCCCATTATTTATCGGTTATAACACGGCAAAGACCGATTGAAAGCGAATTTGAAAAGGGCTTGTTGGATAATTTAAATGCAGAAGTATGTAATATTTTCAATACTGATTTAGGTAGCATCAGTAGATAATATAATCTTACTTGATCTAGAGATTTCTTAAAGCATTTTATATCATATTATCTATTGATTGATTGGAATCATGGTAGATTGCTTTAGGTACAGTGACCACAGTTGAAGAAGCGGTAAAGTGGCTAAGTTATACGTATTTATATATACGGATGGTACGAAATCCTTTAGCTTATGGTCTGTCTTATAATGTTCAAGAGGTAAATTATTGAAATTTTCTCGGTATTTTGTTGATCTATTTATGAAATGCAATAGCTAGTATAAAGTATAAATAATTTATTTTATTTTCTTTCTATGTAAAAAAGTCTGATCCTGGCCTAGATGAATATAGAAGAAATTTAGTTATAAAGGCAGCTCTAACACTTGATAAACTGCAGATGATTCGAATTAATAAAATCGATAAATTTAATATTCAACTAATTTCCGTCGATATCGGAAGAATCGCCAGCCATTTCTACATTAAATATCAAACTATAGAGGTTATAACCTGACTTAATCTGATTAAATACATATCGTTACCTAGGTAATATTGGCGATAACGTTTTATTATCAATGATTTTTAATGGTAACTATCTAGACATTTATGGAGTCGATTCAGCCTATAATGATCGATGGTGACTTATTGACAATGATGTCTCGTTCTCACGAGTTTCAACAGTTAAAGGTAATTTGTAACTTGCTTCTTTTCTATGTGTTAATATCAAAGCCAAATTTAGCCTTATTTCTATACCTAAACTTACATGCATATAATTCCAGTGTATAGAAAACGCACCTTTTACCATTATTTACGATTACACATTAACTACACATACATAGAATTGCTTTACATACTATTTTATAAATTTTTGTTTAGTTTCTTGAGTAATTGCTAATAATAAGTAACAAATACTGTAACATTGATCTAGAGTAAAGAATCTGCTAACATGTACTTTATTAGTTATTTAATACCGCTGATTTAAAATCTATCGTAAAGGTTCGCGAAGATGAAATGGAAGAATTACATTGCTTGTTAGATGGTTGTCCAAAAGAAGTTAAACAAGGAATTGAGAACTCCGATGGCAAAGTGAACGTTTTATTGCAAAGTTTTATATCACGAACATTTATCAATAGCTTCTCACTTACATCAGATTTTAATTATGTTGCCCAGGTATCTTTTTAAGTTATTGTCTTGACTATTTGCGCTAAAATACAGTTACTTGGGTGACCATATCATCATGAATTAATTAAAAATATTTTAAAACGCACTATGTAGAATTCAACTCGTATTGCGCGTTCTTTGTTTGAAATGGCTATGTGTAATGGCTGGCCTTCCTTAGCCGAACAACTATTAAATATTAGTAAAATGATAGAAAGACGAATTTGGTCGTACGAACATCCTCTACGCCAAATTAATGCAATACCTGAAAATATCCTTAAAAAGATTGAAGAACGCAAAGCTAATGTTTTTCGCTTGAAAGATATGACTGCTTCAGAAATAGGTAGATATTCCCAATTTATTACACTTTTAGCGATTATAACTGATCATATTATTTTATTGTTGTATTGCGTTCCGTGATACACATTTTAGGGCATTTGATAAGACATCCTGCGATGGGTAGTAAAATTAAGGAATACGTAGATCAATTGCCATCAGTTTCTCTAACTGTTACTATCCAACCAGTCACTCATCAAATTCTTAAGATAAGTTTATCTATAACGCCTGAATTTGAATGGAATGATCGCATTCATGGAAAAATTGGAGAACCTTGGTGGGTTTGGGTAGATTGTCCAAAACATAATCGCATGTATCATTCGGAGTATTTCCTGTTACATAAGAAACAGGTAACTTAAGTATTTACAGATTAATCTTTGTTGCGGTGCATGTTGTATATTGAATACTAATGGTGTAAAATTGATTTACTGACAAACGATATTGTAAATTTTCAATGTTTAGGTTTTACAGAAAGAGTCGCAAAAGATAGAATTTGCAATTCCATTAGCTCATCCGTTACCAAATCAGTACTTTGTTCATGTGGTTTCTGATAGATGGCTGAATTGTGAAGCTACCAGTGCTATATCGTTTAAACATCTTATATTGCCGGAACATTATCCACCGCATACGAAATTACTAGAATTGCAACCCTTACCAATTATGGCGTTAAACAATGAAGACTATATCAATTTATATAATTTTACTCATTTCAATCCAATACAGACTCAGGTCTGTTAATTATATATAATTGCTTGAAGGGTAATTCCAATTTTGTTGCATTGATTTTCATTCGTAATATTGCTACACATTTTAGGCGTTCCATACACTATATCACACTGATCACAACGTTCTACTCGGAGCTCCTACTGGTAGTGGAAAAACCGTCGCAGCAGAAATTGCGATATTTAGAGTTTTTAATAACTATCCTAAAACTAAGGTAAAAAAATTAGATATCTAGTTGTATGCAATGCACTTGTGAAGTAAATAGCTTATCAATCTAACGTATATTAAAATGTATTTTTTTTGAATAAATGTACGTATAAAGCGTAAATGAATTTACAACAAGGATAATTAACTCTAATGTGTTGATTTAGGCTGTTTATATAGCGCCATTAAAAGCCTTGGTTCGAGAGCGTGTCGATGATTGGAAGATTAGGATTCAACAACGCTTGAAGAAAAAGTAACTTTTTATTATTATATGGTGCTATTTGTATTTAAATCTATGATGACGATATATTTAGTAAATATTTAATTTTCGGCAGTGTAATAGAACTAACTGGCGATGTTACACCGGATTCTCGCGCTATATCGAAAGCAGATTTAATTATTACAACTCCTGAAAAATGGGATGGAATTAGTCGAAGTTGGCAAACACGAAGCTATGTTAAAGCTGTGTCTCTAATTGTCATTGATGAAATTCATCTTCTTGGTGACGATCGTGGACCAGTATTAGAAGTCATTGTGTCACGAGCAAATTATATCTCTGCACATACCGACATTAAAGTTAGAGTAGTTGGATTATCTACCGCTCTTGCAAATGCACGTGATCTTGCAGACTGGCTGAATATTGATGAAACTGGCTTCTTTAATTTCCATCCTGCAGTTAGACCAGTTCCATTAGAGGTACATATTAGTGGATTTCCTGGTAAACATTATTGCCCTAGGATGGCATCAATGAATAAGCCTGCTTACACAGCTATTAAGACATATTCTCGTGATAAACCTGTTTTAGTATTTGTATCATCAAGAAGGCAAACACGCCTAACGGCGAATGATTTAGTTTCATTTTGTATTAATGATGAATTAAATAAGTCCTGGTTACATATTGCAGACGATGAGTTACGAAATTATTTAGAACTTGTCAGAGATTCTAACTTACGTCACTCGCTAGAATTTGGCATAGGTTTGCATCACGCCGGTTTACACGAGGGTGATAGAAAAGTTGTCGAAGAATTATTTGTTCAACAAAAAATTCAAATTTTGATTGCTACAAGCACATTAGCATGGGGCGTTAATTTTCCTGCCCATTTGGTAATTGTTAAAGGTACAGAATATTATGATGGTAAGACTAAGCGTTATGTTGATTTCCCGGTAACTGATATATTACAAATGATGGGCAGAGCTGGTCGACCACAATTCGATGATAGTGGTACTGCAGTTATACTTGTACACGATGTGAAAAAGAATTTTTATCTAAAATTTTTGTATGAACCATTTCCCGTGGAATCTAGCTTGTTACAAGTTTTACCTCAACATTTGAACGCTGAGATAGTTTCAGGCACAATCACTTCAAAACAAGATGCAATGGACTATATCACGTACACTTACTTTTTTCGTAGGCTGGTGGTTAATCCTAACTATTATCAATTAAATGATACTGACGTTAACGCCGTCAATAAATATCTATCTAATATTATTGAAGACGCTTTAACAGAATTATCGAATTCGTATTGTATCGAAATTGGCGATGATCGTTCTGTTGTTCCGCTTACATTAGGTTGTATTGCTTCATACTACTATTTACATCATTCAACTTTATATTCGTTTAGTACCAATCTAGGCAGTAATACGACATTAGAAGATTTATTATTATTGATAACCAATGCTACAGAATATGAAGAATTACCGGTAAGGCATAATGAAGATATGCTTAATATGGAACTGGCAAAGAAAGTACCAATTGAAGTCGATTCAAATAGTTATGATTCACCGCATGTCAAAACACACTTGTTACTGCAAGCTCATTTTTCACGACAAGAATTACCAGTAGTCGATTACAGAACGGATACAAAGTCCGTTTTAGATCAAGCTGTTCGTATTATACAAGTAAGGGCAATATTTTATGATTGTTTAACAATAATAACATTAACAATAATATAACATTTTTTTTTTGTACTTTAGGCGTTGATTGATGTCGCAGCAGATGGTGGTTGGCTTGTTATTGTGTTAAATGTGATTAATCTGTTGCAAATGGTAATACAGGGAAGATGGAGAAGAGATTCACCATTGCTGACATTACCAAATATCGATATGTCTGTTTTGCAAGTTCTAAAAGCTAATCGAAGTAAACAACGTGTACCAATTTTACCAGAATTAATTGAGTTTTATGGGAATGACAGGAAAGCATTCGATAACATCTTTACCCCGGTTTTAAATCAACGCCAAACTGATGAAGTAAAATAAAATATATAAATTTTTTATTGTAATATTTATAGATATTCCCCCTTGATACGTAAGCATTGATCAATTCTTTATATATACGTTTTACTTAGCTCTTTTCTACGATCCAGCAGCTACCGCGTATAAATGTTGGTATTACTATTAAAGGTAGCTTTTTACCAAGTTATGAGGATGATTCCAATGAAAGTAGAATAGTTAAAGATGGTCATGATAGGAATTACTCATCTCAAACGGTTGATTGGATATCCGTCTGTAGTGACAGAGAATATACGTTGCAAATTAATTTGCATCGATTGATGTTTAAACGACAGGTTGGTTGCACTGCTAGGGTTAGCAAAATTTTAACTTTGTATCTTAGCTTGATAAAATATATATTTCTTAAGCGTGTATCTAATCAGCAAAGGTAAATGGCTCTATTCCTTTTCTAGCGCGATCGAGATATAGGAAAAGCGTATGCACCTCGATTTCCTAAAGCTAAAGATGAAGGATGGTTGCTGATATTAGGCGATACTGAAAAGAGAGAGTTATTAGCTTTAAAACGTGTATCTTATGTATCAAGGAAATTGACTACAATGATATCATTTTGTACACCGGAATTCGAAGGCCGTTATATCTATACGTTATATCTTTTAAGTGATAGTTATTTAGGTTTGGATCAACAGTTCGACATTAAATTAGATGTGCAATCATCCGAATAAAAACTGTTTGTATTTTCGAGTAAAAGCGAAATACTTGCGAATCTGAAGTATGTGCGAGCAAAAATAATGATATAAAATTATGTTCAAAAATCAAACCAAATGAAAAAATTTTTAAATTTAATGTGAAACTGTTCGTATAACTGATCGGTTCAAAATCGATAGATTATGGCAGTTATACGCGTTTGATTACATGATTTGTAATGAAATTTGATGCTTGAAATGTTCATTTGAGTATTTTATTTTCGAAAGTATATAGTTTTACTGATTTACTTGAATGGTTCCATAATAAAATTTGTCGACGATATTATAAGTAAGTTTTCAGCAATATAAGTTGATAACGTATTATCATATCATCTAATCTGAAATGCTGTATTAATTGTTGCTATGACTATGATATATAATTTATACAATTATTTAGAATAAAAAAGTAATTCTAATGACATTATAACTTGTTTTTCTTATTTATTTTTAATTTTTCTATTCATGATTACTCATTCAGTCAGTACAGAGATTACAAACGTAGGGCCATTATTTCTGCTGTCTTGGATTGTAATTCAACTTGCAGTCCAACATACTATATCTACCGATACCTTCGCCCAGCTGAGGTTTTACATCGGAAGATATACGGTACATTTACATACCAACCCTTAGTACATATTCTACTTGAACTACTAAAAAAGGCCTATTTTAGTCTTTTAGTAGGTCATGATCATACGTACAACGAAGTGTTCTACGTCATATAGTGCTCGCTGTCTATTAATGAATTATTAGTAAAACGCATATTTATTGTAATTAATTGCCTGAAATCATTCTACTGTAATAGAACTTTATGCGATCTGGAGATTTTCCACTCTTATTTAAAAAAAAGATCAGTATGGCACTGGTACAGAATTCTGCAACTGCGGAAGTACTATTAATTTTGTTGGTGATGATACGCTGGACTTTATTTGTTTTCGTATGAGCAATATTGATGGAAGTATGTTTATGTACGAAAACATGGATAGATCAATTCATATGCAGCAATGATCAAAGCCGTGCTATTATTTTTGGACTAATCGAATAGCTAGATACCGGTATTACCGGTATAACACCAGGTTATTAATGCTATTCAAGCTGTTTCAATGTTTACTTGTAGACTACTTTTATGTAAATTTGTATAATGATCATTAGAAGGTATTTAGTTAAGTGTCTTGACAAGCATTAATAGGCGATTATACTGTCCATGTTGTATAGTGTCATCGTTAATGGAATATGGCCAAGGGATAACGTACGATAAAAAAGATATGTTCGATATTGCAATGATCTGTAGATATCCAATTAACTTTTTGTATTGCCACACCAATGTTATAGTAGAAGTAATCACGATAATTATGCTGCATATTGTTAGCAGTTGCAAGTTATAGTATCTCCTAGTACAGTATAAATAACCATACGTACTTGCTTGTGTCAATGAAGGCGTATAATATGTATCCCTTTCTGTTTACATACGGTTACGGCTATTGATTAATATTCATATCAACCAGTTTATCTTGTCAATGCAGCCTGGTAATGTTTGTACTAACGATTTCCATTCTCGGTGTCTGTATGGATAAGTATGGGTTATTGCCGATATCCATCTGTTAATGGCTAGTGATTGATTTTAGTATCAATCAGTTTATCTTGCTAATGCAGCCTAGTAGTTTGTGTTGTAGATTCCCATTCTAAGTGTCTGTATGGACAAGTATGGGTTATTGCAGATATCCATCTATTAACGGCTACTGATTAATTACAGTTTCGACCAGTTTATCTTGCCAATACAGTCTAGTAGTGTTTGTCCTGTTGATTTCCATTCTAGATATCTGTATGGATAAGTATGGGCTATTGCAGATATCCATCTGTTAATAGCATCTACTTTTCTCAGCTGATTACAGCAAATATTGGACCATATATATATATACATATTATACAGTAGCGTTAATAAGTAAGCTGATCTAACTTGTAGGTTTAATTTTAGCTGCACAATACAAATTGTTGAATCATTCCTGATATTAGTCGTTTTTTATTGTGAGCAAAATATTGTATTGCATTATAAAATTGAACACCCAATATATGTTCTCATCGAATGCCTAGCATACCGTTATAAAAGTATATTGTAGCTTATAGTATTCTTTTTACCAATGCAAGTAGCAGCAATATGAATAGAAACTTGCTGTTCTTTCTATTGATTATATTATATTACTGTATACTGTATTATCACCTGTATTTCATGATTTAAAAGTAGAAAACAAGCCAAATTATATGTTACATATGCATGAAGGCAACCGTTGAGAGTGCAAATTGGCAATAACAGCTTTAACATTAATTATTTCCAAGATATAGCATGCAATATTGCGGCAGTATCCTCTCTTGCATATATATAGCTTGGCCATCATGATGGATTGCCAGCTATTCATGGTGCAAAGTATTGCTAGTCTATCAAGCTCTTTTGACATTGTAGTTTCCATCTTGACAAGATCAGCTAATTTAGCATGTGCTATACAGTCTTGTAGGTCTACCTAGCATATTTTGATGGACTTTAGTCTACTTTGCAGTGGAGAATAATTCTACTATCGATTTTGAACTGGTTTGAGATGGTTTTCGTTAGCAACGCCACTTTAACTTGCTACTTCGATACGCCGTTACTGCCCATCAAATACAGGTATTGACTGGATATGTAACGAGTCCATGAGTATAGATACCTTTTGCAAATGACTCCATGACATCCTTATATCATCCTCCGTTCAATAGGCTACAGTATAGTTTTACCATCAGCCACACCTATGCTCAAGCCAAGCCTTAGATACTGATCCGATGCGTTAGTCTGTTGACCATTTTAACTCCATCTCCAAACTACCGCTCTCCTATTGCTGGTAGCAGAAAAAGAAAAACCATGAGCGCCATCTTAAGATCAAGAATATTTCCATCGTGGGCGAAAGTCCTTCATGTATCTCGTCCTACCCATCGCTACAGAGAATTAGGGCAAGGATGGCAATTACTATGCAAACAGGGCTATGCCGTTCAGGTTAGTAATAACATAGACAAGAAATGTTTGGATGTAACTTGGGAAGATGGAGTAACAACAAATTATCCTCATATTTATTTACGCGATCATTGCCGTTGTCCATCTTGCTATGATCCACAAACCAAATCGCGTGCTCTCTTTAATTGTGTCTACAATTCGTATATCGATTGTATTGCACAAGATGCAAATGTATCAGAAAATGAGAAAATCATCCAAGTCGATTGGAAAGATGATAATGAGCATCCTGTTAGTCGTTTCCCGCTCGATTGGTTAAGAGCTCATCGCTTCTCCAATGATAACGAACTTAAAACGATGAACCAAGTCTACATTCAAGATCGGCATACATGGGGTAAAGAAATGAAAGACAACATACCTATTTTCGATTATCAAGAGTTACATGAAAATGATCAAACATTATATCGTTGGCTGAAACATTTAACTACCATTGGATTAACCATTGTCAGGAATACTCCACAAGAAGTGGGTCAAGTTACTAAATTGATTGCAAGAGTGGGTTATAATCGTACAACAAATTATGGGTACGTTCAGTAATTGAATAGAAAACATAGTTATCTTTACACAAAGTAACGCTAATTTACACTAGTTTACCAATGGTATACTGATGTATATATGGGTTAGTAGGAGATTGAGAATTCAAATATCCTTTACTACATTAGGCTATCATTATGTTTATTCTCATTATACGAGTAAAGTATATCATTCGTTACCATCGATCAACTTTATTGTGGGTAACTTCAGCTGTTGATTCAAGCAGTTTTGATCAGGATCTTGATTACTTGTAGAAAGACTATAATTATTGATATTAAGTTTTGCCAATTCAATATTGTACCTATCGGAGGGCTAGTAAAGGATTCTGAAGCAGATATCCTTCTTTACCATAGGGTAACCGTTAATTCACGTTCTCATCATAATCGATCGGCACTTTTGTGGATTTTATTCGGTTATTTATTTCAACCGATTCCATCCACATACGCGTATTTCACTTGTAAAAACGTTATTCATACTAACATAGTTTAGTAAATATGAAATATTCAGATTAGGGTGATAGTAGGTCTCGCTACAGATATCCTCTTTACATTAAGCTGTTACTCGCATAAATTGTGAGTAAATTCAGCTACTTGTTCCAGCATATTCGATCAACATCTCTCAATTGTGTAAGGATTACTATTAACCTTACACTAACTTAGTTACTAGTACGCGTATGCTTCAGTTTGTTCAGTCATGGAATCTAAAGTATTTACAAATAGAGTTCAACTTTATACATACGATATCCCGATAGAAATGGATAGATTACAAAGTTGAAATGAATGATTTCTATACATTTTATGCGTTCAATATGATGCAAAGTACTGCTTAGTAAATATCACCCAATTCGTATTATAAAGTTTATCGTTATAAAGTGAATGATAAATTGTAGCTTCCTCATGTTGTTCAAAAGCAAGGTTACAACATTAAGTTATGTCAAAAGAATAATGAAATAGTACTGTAGCTATCATTTCGACTTCGATAATATACACTATGCATATGGTTTAATGACAGGGCCTAAGCAGTTATATTAAATAGCTAGTTATTTTTAATGATTTTATCAATACTTGGATCAATACTTTCCTCATTTATATCTTATATAGTAGCATGAAATTAGCATTGAAACTGAAAAATTATTTCAAAAACTTTATACATACAACCTTTATTTGAGATCGTAATGTTTGGCTTCATTAATATTGAAAATATGTCATTAAGATCGGCATCGACGTTAACTCATAGCATGGACTTCTGGAATCCCAGGGGATCTAGAGGTTCATAACTTAGAGCACTTGACGACGCAATAAAACTCTCCATATTTAAAAATCGTTCGATCTAGTATTTTCCATTTAACAGTTATTATATACGTAAATTGATTTGAGTTGATACTAATCCTCAACATTTATATTCGTGACGATCAGGCCAACTTTTCAAGTCAAGAGTAAAACAGATGCTAGCAATTTAGCCTACACTACTGGCGGCTTAGGAATGCATACCGATTTGACTTACTTTAACTATATCCCTGGCGTAAGTAAATTGAATTAAGTCTATCAAACTATATGATATCATATGCAACTGCCTTAGATTGTAGAACTGTTGTCAAGAATATAAGGAAACTTTATATTTTATGTCATTGCGATAAATCAGCTAAAAGATTACGATAGTTTCGTGTTATTGACGATATGATTCTATATATAGATTCAATTTTTGCATTGTATTAAACGTGCCGGTGAAGGAGGTGAAAATCAACTTGTTGATGGCTTTAAAGTTGCTGAGGAACTTCGAGATAATGAACCTGAAGCTTTTAAAATGCTTTCTAAATACCCAATTCAGTATTTTGATATTGGTAAAGACTTTGTCGATTTTCATCAACTCGCTCAACATACGATTATTCAGTAAGTTTGCCGTAATTACCTACAGTCATTAGCCAAAGCTATTCTTGATTTTAGGAGAAACTCGTGATATTAATAGATTAGTGAATGACGATCATTGATTACATATAACATGAGTTGATATCGATAGAAAAAGAATAATAAATGCCGGTTTGCAGTTATCAACTATTATTTTAATCGTACTGTATATTTCTACTTTTATTTTCAGATTACATTCAAATGGTTCTATAGCTCGAATCTGTTATTCAGATCATGCAAGAAGTCCTAATTTAGCTGTACCACAAGATAAAGTTATGCCATTTTACGATGCCATGGGTACTTTCTTGAAGTATGTATACGATCCAAAGTATATGGTTAATGTTACTTTGGATTCCGGCGATATAGCAGTATTCGATAACTATAGGGTCATGCATGGAAGGTCCCCATTTTCTCTCGCTCCAAATAGTCTACGACATTTAGAAGGTGGCTATGTCGACTGGGATGAGGCTGCATCACGTTTGCGCGTGCTAGAAGAGAAATATAATATCGATCATTTCACTGGAATTGCTTAAATCAATTACGAAAAATGGCGGATTTTATGAAATGGATCATTCTTTGATACTGACTAATACATAATAATTTGTTTACTGCTACTTTGTACCTGCAAATATTTCATAAAGTATTTTATGTTCTTATGCAAGAGTTTAGGGCGTAATATATTTTACTGTACTTCCATAGACTTTGTCGCTACTGGTACTAATTGCTACGCAATGTAGGATAGATAGATTTTAATGCACTTCGGTAATACGAGATATTTTATCCGAAAGTCAATTTAAAAATGAATTATTTGTGCGAGGTATCATTCAACGCGTATTTTATAAGTTTTGCAGTAATATTTAGATTTGATGAAGCGATAGTTACTATTGCATGTATAAAATAGTGTAAACTGGTTATAAAAATGTTAAAATATTATTTATACATGACTACTAGATGTACTGTAATTTAGTAGTCCATGATTTATGGTTATCAATGCTGCATAATTAGTTTAGGCTACCTAGATTTTTCTCCTATTACGCCTGGCTTGGCATGATAATGACGTTAGATCTACTCCCATTTTAGGTATAATTAATTCCGTAATATCTGTAGTCATTCAATCGCACGTATTGCTTAATAACTCTTATTGTGTTATTTTAATCTAATAAATGATCAATTGATAAAATTGGCAAACTTTTGCTTGAAATAACCCTTAACACGTAGGTCACTCTGATTTACTAGAATAATATGGAAATTCACTATGCATGGATATACAACGATACGATGACTTGGTCAATGAATGAATAGACTTATGCAATAGTAAATGAACTTATAACACACAGTACAGCAAATAACCGACCGAAACCAAATTAATGCTAAGATATTTGCCATGTATTAAAATCTACTGGTTCAGTCAACACGCACAGAGATATCGCACCAACAGTTTTAACTTCAAAACTGTTCGTCAACAACATATCTTACTTTCTTACTTTAATAGGGTGAAACTGATTTAGAAATGAAATAATTACACAAATTTACATTTATTTTATTTCTTGGCTAGTATATATTGACATGCAATTAAAATGCATCATGGCGTTATTTGGTCAATTTTTAACTCTTAATCAAAGTTTATACAATTGCGCTACGTAATAGAATTTGCTGTATCGCTTCTTTTTATTACCATGATAATGGTGCAGTAACATATATATGGTTTGGATCTCCGTAATTCAGGACTGTACTGAGAAAATATCAAATCTGGTATATCTTTCAAGCACAAATAATAACAATAATGTTGCTATCTAGATAGTATGCTCATTAAAAATAAGATTCGATATTACAATAATATTAATAATAGTAATTCTTGAAGTCATCATAAATCGCATTTTCCAAAAATATAATTTCATCAAGTCTTGAAGAGTATCTTAGTTATGTGGTCAATATTGGAATCTACATACATGCATAAATATGAAATGAATTAACAATCCTCGATCAAGTGAGTATATACCCTATTAGAGTTCATTTTGATGTACAAATCGATATTAACAAGTAGTATGATATAAACATTGTATACATACTTTCATTATCTTTCTCTGATTCTTTCCCATCAACACTTTTTTCAAGATGGAGTTTATTATCACAAAATTGTAACATTGTCTGATCAATAGTGTCCGGGCAGATCAACCGATACACAATCACATCCCTAATAAAATAAGATAAAGTTTCAAAGTAAATACAAGTCTAATTACGTACTAGCATTGGAATGGCATTAAATACTCAGTTACATCATCTTACTTATCTTGTCCAACTCGATGACAGCGATCTTCAGCTTGTTTATCATTATGAGGGTTAAAATCAATGTCGTGCAGAATGACAACATTGGCCGATGTTAAATTAATCCCTAGACCACCTAGGAACAGTCCAGAAAAAATGTTTAGTGAACGCTAAACGTTTACCTTACCGCTAGTGGTCATAAAATAGTACGTATTGAAATTGCAAATTTTCGGCTACGTACTAGCTTTGGTCGAGAGTAAGAAAATAAACTTGTCTGCTTCAGAGTCGTTAAATTGATCAATGAGATCCAATCTGGATAAGAATATTTTTACCATTTAATATATCAACATAGCTTGTATGATCCAATAAGACCAATTAATAAATATTATAGGTTAATATATATATTTACAGAATCGCTACACCTTACGCTTAATTACATTACAACATTAATTAATTTGAAAATATGACATATCAAATATTACCGATCTTTGATTGGGGTTTGACCATCCATCCTCAGATAAGAATAGCCACGGTATTGTATATAACATTCAATTATGTCTAGTACCATCACGAATTGACTAAAGAGTAATACTCGATCACCCTGAAAAACGGAGATCAGCTTAGATAATTATATAATTTACAGCAATATAATTAACAGCTAGAAAGTTACCCGTTCTTTCATCAGTGGTAATAGCCTATCCAAGCACTTTATTTTACCAGAATCAAATAGTAGTTCTTGAGGCATTAAATATTTTGATAAAACCTAAAGTTAATTACATACCGAAATTTTTACGCATTAGAAAATCTTAACGTAATTATTTCCAAACAAAAATTAAACTATAGACCACTGTAGATATAATGAGGTCATAAATTATTTTTTGCTTATGACTTACATGAAATTCATTGCATAACTGATGAAGTTCAAAATCGTTCATTACAGTCATATCTTCGAAGACGTATTCAATATTAGCGTCATGGTGTGAAGGTTCCTTTGGTAATGGATGAGTAAAATTTTAACGAACATGAAAGCTAGTAGAACACTTGTGAAATGAATAAAGAAATTACCTTTACAATAATTTGAGCCATTTCTCGTAGCATATCATCGTTGTAATAGATCCGATGTAATGACGGATGATTTGCCATCTTGCGCAAATCCATGAGAATACTTTTTCGGGCTTTGCTAGTATCTATTCCAGATGACAAAATTATTAGATTTATCAAACTAATGAGATACTTCTTAAAGTAGGTACAATAATTTAAGTTTCCTAACCTGATGAGTTATATGCCGTAGAACACTTTATCATTAATTTCTTATAAAGTTCTTCTTGGCGTTCTGTCATGTTACATAATTCTTTCAGTTGAACTTTTTTAGGCAACTGACTCATAACTTCTGATTTTAATCGACGCAATACAAATGGTTTCATAATTTTTTTAGCTTGTTCTATTTGTCCTTTAACGAATGGAACTGTTGATTTATCATCAGTCTGTTTTGAAAAATTAGATTTTCTCTATTTTACAATCGATTCTAATAAGCTGACATAAATTTAAAAAAACCAAAGAAATTTTATTATTATATTCGCTGTACGCACCTTAAATGTTGAGAAAAAGTTTAAGATATACTCTTTTGTATCATGAAAAATATCTGGCATAGTAAAACTTAACAATGAAAATAATTCGAGCAAGTTATTTTGTAATGGAGTTCCAGTTAACAAGAGTTTACGCTGCGCCTAGTAGAAGTATGGATTAGTACAGATATTAGTTGAGTACGTTATTCCACATACTACTGGCATTATTTCTAAGCCAAATTATTATTATCCAATTACCCTTATTCTCATAAGCGCTCTGTAACGCTTACTCATCATGTTCTTGAGCATGTGGGCTTCATCAAAAACAGCATACGTGAATTTTACTTTTTTGAACAATTGTAAATCATCTGGAGACGTACAACACATGTGGTAGCTACAATGTAATTTAGTAAGATTGATTTAGAATCAATGCCTAGCGTTGTATTAAAGTCTATAAAACCATTGATACCGAAAAGTAGGCAAGATTAATTACAGGTAGCGAAACATAGCAAAACTAACGTCGTTAGTAAAATATGAAGTTTAACAGTTCTTCTAGCGATATCCATTCTTAATTCGAATCGTTCCTCAGGTGAACCTAATTAAGTAGATGGCGCCATACCAAAATATTAAAAAGGTGCTTATAGGACACTAATTTAAATAAATACGCCACTCTTAAGTATATCGGAACTATTAATTTCTTTACCATAGTATAATACAACTTTTAATTTGGGGCACCAATTTTTTAATTCTCTTTTCCAGTTATCTGATAATAATAAACATCGTACGTTAGGGAAATAGTGTCAAGTATGCAAGCTGAGCATAAAATATAGTCTTTACCAAGTGTTGAGGAAGGTACAATGATCAAATGCGGACCAGTTATTCCGAATTGATAGAGATGGGATAAAAAAGCGATTACTTGTATAGTTTTTCCTAATCCCTAAATACATTATAATTCCTTTCAGTCTAAAATTACGAGTTGTCGTGAAATTGTAAAATTACAATTTATCGATGAAATATTTTATAAACACAATTGCTATTACCATTTCATCAGCCAAGATACCATTAAATCCTTTTTTGTATAAGAGGAGCATCCAATTCAAGCCAACCAACTGGTAACTTTTTAATTGATATCTGTGGGAATCATTATGTTGAGTAGTTAAAATAAGTAAAACCAATATTGATTAATATTAATTGCTAGAGACATAATTCGATCAATCTTACTTATTATTAAGAATTTCAGGTTGTTTGTCGACGCATTCCTCAGATTTAAAAGAACGTGAATCAACCAAGGCTTCCGTTATTTTCTAATTAACACGTGATAAAAATAAGCGACACATTTAGATTCCTTATTATTTGTTTAAGAATTCGCAACATAATTCATATTTACTTTTCAATAATACATTGCAAATTTAATTTTAAGACCTGGGTAATTGACAATTTGTGAGCCATTATATTTTAGCATTCAAGTGTCATTTAGTGAATTACTATTTGATTAATACGCACTTGATTCCCAACTAAGTCTTCATCGAAATGCTTCATCAAGTTTCCTACACTACCAGCTAATTCTTCACATTTATCTAGCAATTTATGTAATATATTTCGTCTTTTTAAAAGATCACCGCAATTCCATAGAATCTATACAATATAGATATGTAGATATAATTAATCATCTCATGTACCACATAAAATTGTAATCTATATGAAGCTACTTAATCTTACATCGTCACTTAGCGATCTTGTTTGATTAAATTTCTCAACCTGGAAATGATGAAAAAAGATGATACCACTAAGTTTACGATACAATTTAGCATCGTAGCTATTACAATTTTAGTTATTAAAGACATATAAGTACACTTTATTTGTAGTTATAATTACAAGAACAATTTTCTATATAAAGTGCTGTAATTTATCGTAGATTCGCCTTAAAATAAATTTCATATCTAGCATACAATTGATAATACGATTTAAAATTTTACCACGTCAGTCCATGATTGAAATGGCCTAAGTTCACAAATATAACGAGCTTTGTTGACAGATACATTTTCGATAAATGCGAGATCAGATAAGCTGGCTTGATTTAGAAAGGAGAGAATTGCAACTTGCACGGCCCGATCATGAATGATCAGATCATATTCAGAATCATCGGTATCATCGCTCTCATCAGAAGCACTCTGCCTATAAACCATTAGGTATACAGTTAATTGACACGAAATGGGTATTACAGTACTGATAAATATCTCATAATTGCAAACATGATATATTGCAATTCGTTAACCAACGAATATCTATCAGTATTGAGTTAAATTCATCAGATTAATATCCTTTAATCAAATGTTCTAACACTATATTTTTTGCTAAGCTTTAGGCCCGCACTGTTGGAATAGGAAATGTTATAATAATGACAGCTCAAATACTCTAGGTATTTCGGTCTACTTCCAGATTAAGTAAGCAATTGCATAGTCCTAATAGCATCAGTTTGTATGCAGTACTATAAGTCTTGTGTATTAAAAATCAATACATGAACATCTTACTCTTCGCTATCGTTGGATGCCTTTCTCTGTTTGATGCTGTTTCTATTCCAATTTTGGTTTCTATCTCGATGACGCAATCGTTTCGATATTGGTTTAATGTCATCTTGGTCAGAGATATTGGCGTTGTGCTCAATTTCATCATCATCCTGGATTGAAGGTTTTGACGGCATCTTCAGGACGCGTTTAGTATTGACATTAGTATCTACGTAATGAAAAATAATTACTGTTAGTTTGAATCCTTCATCATGTATTGAAACACATAGTCATGAAAAGTAGGTGGCACCGTAGCAAGTATCAGATTAACGTACGCGTATTTTTGTGAAAGATTATGAACTCAACTAATAGTATGCGAGCGTATAAATTTAAAAGTGTAAATTGATCCAACTTGCTTTCAGCTATATATTTATAACAATTATGTATCCAATTAGAAAAGTACAACCTTTACGGTTCTCTTTGCTTAAGTTATCATGGTCGTTATCGGAATCGCTATTATCTAATCTGATAAGTTTTCTTTTTTTCCTAATTAATGGGCTGACTTCAGGCCAAGATTGCTCAGGACTTTCAGGTATTGTTGTAGTCGTTATCCGCCGTGGTATAACAGCTAATCAAGTAATTATTTAAATGATTAGATTATAGTTCATGGTAATACTATGCGAAACTATAACGAAAAGCGTGCTACCTGAGGCTTATAAATTTATTAATAAATATATATATATACGTATAAGCGTATGTCTATGCAAGATTTAAGACTGTTTGGTGACTTTAAAGATTGCATTATTTGAAAAAGTAAATACATTTCAATCACAGCAATAATTGCAACTAAATTGATATTATCAGATTCGATGGGAAAAAAATTACCCATACTGTACAAGCATGCTTTGCACTACTGTACTCTCGTAGTATGCCCTGAGTAAATTAATATGGGTAGTATAGTAATTTACTGTACTAGACTGGATTTAATAGTAAATTGAACATTAGCGTATTACTGACAATTTTGGATATCACGTATTAAATTGTACTTTATACCTTGATTAGGTCTTGAGATAGTTTGCTTATTATCCTTATTGATGTATGCAAATCGCTGCAAGTTAAGTGCTGCGACAGGGTTGTTTCGGCGATTCGAACTTGTACACATAGCGAAATAGAAAGTTTTGATGTCGTCTTACTGGTGGTGGCAGACTTGGGGTTACTTGGAATAGTACCAAGATGACCGGGGTTTAAGATCCAATTATTTTACTGTGGCCAATGAAGAGAACCAGATAATTTCGTGGTAGTGAATTTTTTCAAGAGTATTGACGTCAAGCTGTTAGGAATCTACGCCAGTGTTTGTAAACGTATAAGAAAAATTAAGGCCAGGTGAATAATTCATTTTAGGTAAATGAATAATCTACGGTACTAACTTTAACTGAATTGATAAATATTTTTCTTGTAAATAAATAAATATAAGAATGAGAGAATTTAGCAACTTTAGCTCCTTCTAGGTGTAGTGTGAATTCGTTCTCGATACCAAATGAACTGCTTTTATAGTAGAATATTAAAAAAATGGATTTAAAATTAAATATTGCTATGAACGAGTGAAAATGATGACTGTGATTGGCTGTAAACTTTGACTCACTTTTTCACACGTTATTTTTGTAAAGTCATACGATATTACTTGTAATTTATCGAGCTATTAGGCATGGATACGATTATTCTCCAGTAACTAAAAATTGATACAATTTGTTTGAAATTGAATATCACGGAGGACAAGTAAAATTTAAGAGAGTGATTGGCTGCAAAGCTGTGACTTATTATTATTTTTGTAAGTTCTACATGCCAACTCTGTACTGGTTATACTTTAGTCTGTCGTCTACCAAGCTATTAAGGCATAGATTCCATTTTTTCAAGTAACTAAAAACTTACACAATTTTTAACGACTACTAGCTGCTCCATGACCTTTGTTGTAGTAGTAGTAGTAGTAGAATAATTTGTATAGAGGAATATTAGAGGTATCTCAAATTAAATATTCTCGTTTACAAGAGAAATTTAAGAGTGTGAGGTGCGAGTCATTTTCTATGCAAGTTCTACTTGCAAAGTCAGCGACAGTCTCTGTACTTCTCATGCTCTAGTCTGCAGTCTACCAACTAAAATTGTACACAATTTTGAACGACTTAAAGAGTGTGCCTGAATACAAAGGTGTGAGTCATTTTCTATGCAAGTTCTACTTGCAAAGTCAGCGACAATCTCTGTGCTTCTCATGCTCTGGTCTGCAGTCTACCAACTAAAATTGTGCACAATTTTTAACGACTACTAGCTGCTCCATGACCTTTGTTGCAGTAGTAGTAGTAGTAGTAGTAGTAGTAGTAGTAGAATAATTTGTATAGAGGAATATTAGAGGTATCTCAAATTAAATATTCTCGTTTATAAATGAAATTTAAGAGTGTGAGGTGTGAGTCATTTTCTATGCAAGTTCTACTTGCAAAGTCAGCGATAATTTCTGTGCTTCTCATACTCTGGTCTGCAGTCTACCAACTAAAATTGTGCATAATTTTGAACGACTACTAGCTACTCCATTGCCTTTACAGTAGAACAATTTGTATAGGAAAATATTCAAAAAATTTCTTTGAAATCAATAGTAACTATCGTCGTAGATAAGTGAAATTTAAAGAGTGTGCGCTGAGGCTTATTTCCTTACAAGTTCAACTTGCAAAGTTGTGCAATATGACTTGTAATATACCGAGCTATTAGTCATAGATTTCATTTTTCCTCTAGCAACTAAAAGTTTACGCAATTTGAACAAACACTAGTAGTTCCATTGCCTTCATAGCAGAATTATTGGTACAAGAGAATAATAGAAACATTCTTTGAAATGAAATATTTCCCTAAAGGTGGCAAGACTTGGACTGAAAACAAGTTGAAAATAATTTTGCTCTTAACAGTAATTAGCAAAGCCATTGCATGTTATCGATAGTCTACTGAGTATACTTTTCGTTAAAGATTGAACTTTCTTTGAAGAATTCAAAGTCAAGGCAATTCCTTAAGAGTACTAATGTATTTTTTTAGACTAGAATGGCTATCACTTTCGCAATATTTCCCTAAAGGTGGCAAGACTTTGACTGAAAGCAAGTTCAAAATAATTTCCCTTTTGACAGTAAATTAGCAAAGCCACTGCATGTTATCGATCGTCTACTGAGTATACTACTCGTTGTAGATTGAATTTTCTTTGAAGAATTCAAAGTCAAGGCAATTTTTTAAGAGTACTACTGTATTTTTTTAGACTAGAATGGCTATCATTTTTCTGAAATGAAATTTTTCCCTAAAGATGCTTGGCACTTTGACTGAAAGCACGTTGAAAATAATTTCGCTCTTGACAGTAAATTAGCAAAGCCATTGCATGCTATCGATAGTCTACTGAGTATACCATTGGTTGTAGATTGAATTTTCTTTGAAGAATTCAAAGGCAAGACAATTTTTGAAGAGTACTAATAGATTTTTAGACTGGAAAGGCTATCATTTTCTTTGAAATGAAATATTTTCCTATAGTCTACTGAGTATACTATTGGTTGTAGATTGAATTTTCTTTGAAGAATTCAAAGGCAAGACAATTTTTGAAGAGTACTAATAGATTTTTAGACTAGAAATGGCTATCATTTTCTTTGAAATGAAATATTTTCCTATAGTCTACTGAGTATACTATTGGTTGTAGATTGAATTTTCTTTGAAGAATTCAAAGCCAAGACAATTTTTGAAGAGTATTAATGCATTTTTAGACTAGAAATGGCCATCACTTACCGCTGGCGCCAATAGAAAGCTTTTCCCCTTTTTGAGGGCTGTGTGTACATTCCATAGGGTTTATAATCATGAGCGTAATCAGGAGTCTATGGTAACCTATTTACTATGTAAGCAGGCGCAGCGGAGGATATTGGGCGAGTACCAACACATCACCGACACCATTGTCGATGGTGGGGCATATTGACCGTATTACATGTTCTGCGCTGCAGTCATTTCGATGCACAGACTTGTCTATTCATACTGAAAGCACTCATGGCGAGCACTACTTGCGACTGTCTAGCGTGAGGTAAATACGGGTTGTGCGTGTTAACACGAGGGGGGGGGGGGGTTTGAATGACTTTCCCGCGCCATTTTAAAAAATTTTCTTATTATATCTAGATAGAATTTTAATTCTAAGTCAAGAATATGCAGACAAGAGAGTAATAACTTCAAATTGAATTTATTTCGTCTTTTTGTCACTAATTGACTGCTTACTAGGCAAGATTTTATCCAACTTTGACGATGTTTACTCTTTTGAAATCATTTTGGCATACAGCCATTTCTTGTCTATCAGCTCTTTCCGTCCTAGTAACAGCCTTGACAACTTTAGGGCGCCGGATATTGAGTGTCTGTTGGATTATACAAGTAATAGCTTTCGTAAACGTAGAATCCAATTCATTCTTGTACTAGTTAGTAAACGTATAATTGAATTCATTCTTATACTATGGATATATATACCATTGATATAACAACTACATCATGTAACAATTGCATTTATTGCAATTTAATGTATGCTAGTAATAGAGCTTGTTCAGTTTTGCAGAGCGAAAACAACAAAGTCAACTCTCTTCCAGATATATATCTAGATAGAATTTTAATTCTAAGTCAAGAATATGCAGACAAGAGAGTAATAACTTCAAATTGAATTTATTTCGTCTTTTTGTCACTAATTGACTGCTTACTAGGCAAGATTTTATCCAACTTTGACGATGTTTACTCTTTTGAAATCATTTTGGCATACAGCCATTTCTTGTCTATCAGCTCTTTCCGTCCTAGTAACAGCCTTGACAACTGTAGGGCGCCGGATATTGAGTGTCTGTTGGATTATACAAGTAATTGCTTTCGTAAACGTAGAATCCAATTCATTCTTGTACTAGTAAACGTATAATTGAATTCATTCTTATACTATGGATATATATACCATTGATATAACAACTACATCATGTAACAATTGGATTTATTGCAATTTAATGTATGCTAGTAATAGAGCTTGTTCAGTTTTGCTGAGCGAAAACAACAAAGTCAACTCTCTTCCAGTAAGGGAAAAATTCAATCGTTCCTTTTTCAAATACTTTAAACTCAATTCTTGCAAGAGTAGTACAGTATATTATTATCGTTATTAGGCAACGAGACAAGTATATCAATACATAATTACGTTGAAAGTGCTTCTAACCTAATACGACTTAGAGACTAATAACCGAATGCGAGGCTACTTGTAGGCAGAATACCTGGAATATTGATTGATAATTATACAGTATAATGAATACTTCTAAATGAATGATTGAAATTCGTATCGTAATGAACACCAACTGTTAAAAAGAATCGATTCAAAGCACCTTTTTTTGTCTGTTTTGTGTAATTTTATTGAAGAAATGCAAAAAAGAACAATTTTAGAGGCCAGAATAGACTCTCTGAAAGTAGCAGGTTCACCTTTCCTATATATTATTCAGACCCCAAACAGTATCGTATATCATTTCAAGAGTAACATAGTGCATCACAAGCACATGCACATGCATGGTAATAATTAATTGAGCTTTACTCTTAATTTATACTCCATTATCACGATTCGGTTATATATATCGTCTATCTAGAAAGATGTAAAAGTTACTATGGGAATATAAATTTATTTCACGAACAAGAAATAGCAATTAGTGCAACTTTGGAAGTAAAATCTCGTACATTATTGTCCTATTCAATACATGTGATGATGAACACATACTATTTAAACAGCGTCAAGAATTAGTTAGGCCAAACTCGAAATATCTACCATGAACCGTAAAGGAAAATTAACAATTTCATTACTTTGCAAATATAAACCCCAAACCAGTTATACCACAGTTACTTCTACCAGCTACACCAATCAAAGTTCCTTTTCCAATTAAGATATCCGATTTCCTGGAAGCTAAATTATTAATGCCGACATCAAAAACTTCTTCGCCTTCAGTATAAATTCTAACATGGGTAACGTAATGATCATCATTTAAGGAAATAGTCAGGTTTGTGATAATCTTTTCTCCTTTATTAGTAAAGAAGGTTTTAGTCAGGGTTAAATTGTCCATGAAACCGATAGTCTTGATCAAGCCATTGATAAATTGAACTTGGAGATGTTTAATAATGGGTAGACCGTCGAAAGCATAGCGAAAGGTAATAGACTCGATGGGATTATTTGCTGTGGATATAAAGAGGAACAAGTCGCCTTTATCACCACCATATACAACAGGAAACGTTGCATGGTCTTCTTGCACTGTCAATGATTGAATTAGAGAAGTAGCGCAATTAAATAAAATTGCTATCCTGACAAATACTTTGTGAATTATATGGACTATTGGGCTACAATCTAATCGATCTAGCACAAATACAGACATTTTTAATGTAACACAAAGTTAGAACAAATCAGATAGGGTATTCGCTAAATAGGATGGTTTAGCTCTCCAATACGAACTAAGGCTAACGATCGTAAAAAGCCCACAATATTACTTCATACTTTTAAAATTCGTCAAGCTTATAGAATATTATTTTATCTCACCGCATAAGTAATCTGCTATATCACAGTATTCCCATCTTTTAAAAGTCGATTTAGTGTAGCACCAAGGTGTGATAGCATTTAGGGTTGGATTACGGCAGTAATTTGCCTCAAGGCCACTTTGAGGATTATTTCCTGGTGTATAAGTATGCGCATGAGGTATTTGGCTGGACCATTTTTGGCACAATAATCCACTTTTTGTAATCCTCTGCGAGCCCCGATAATATTCTCCAACGCTCTTTTTGAGGCAATCTAGAAGTCAAATATCGATAATCGTATACTGTAAGCTATACACTTAGATTTCGTTTATCTGCAAGATGAATTCTCAAGGCAAAAATTAACGTACAATTTTATGTTTATTTCCTTTTACAGTCATACGCTTAAGTTACATGTTGCTACTGTATTGAGGATACTTTATATGCTCATTAGAATACTGATTTTAAACTTAATATGGTATTCAAAAATTCATGCAGAATTTTTGAATTTGAAACTAAGGTACCGGTAGCAAAGATTGAGTCACTATAAATTATTTATAAGACTATACAACGTCGCCTAAATTTCTTACTGCATCGGCGGATATCACAAAACATCCAACGTATTTGAGGATCGGTGGTATAACACCAAGGTCCTGCACTGCCACTTGGGTTGCGACAGTAGTTAGAATCTTCTAATCCTTCACTAGGATAATCTAGCGGTATGTAATCGTGTTTATGCGGCTTTTGAGAAGTCCAGTTTTGACATAAAATTCCTGATGCGGTCTTGCTTACATTTCCGCGATAATCGCTCCCGCGACTGATATAACATTCATCTAGCGTACGAAAAGGCAATGCGTGCAAATACATACAATGCGGTGGAATTAGTTCTAACAAATTTTCAAACACCTACAAATCAATACAAAATTTTCCGTACCTGCCAAATCCGATTGGTCCTATTCCGGTTAGCGTTAGAAATATTATCGTTTTCAGTGACAGAAGTATTTAAGGTTAGATTATGACTTGACTAAAGCTCAATATCGTAAGACGTGCATTTATGAAATGTACTATGCAAAATCAAGTTTAATGGCATGTACATAACGTAGAATATATAATTAAAGAAACTTATATACTTGCAAAAATATGTTATCGGACTGCACTCTTGACGTAGACAATGCCGCAGCGAATAATATTAGTAACGCAAATTTCATCTTGATGTAAGATTCTTTCCTTGATAAACTAAATTCAAATATATATTTGTATAATAAAAGATACTGGTTTTAGTAAAGATTTGTATTTCATCGTTAAGCAATTGCTATAGAAGACCTTACTTGGATATAAGCATTAACTGAGATGGGAAATTTTTCAAATAGTATTGTCGTTGTAATCCAGATTCTATCACCTTGTCAGGATTGGAATCGAATTATTGGCTACTCGTTACAAGGACTTGCTCAATTTATAGTTTTTGATGAGATGTAAGGTTTACCCTAAATAACTTATAGTATGTTGGTTACAGTTCGTGCATTACACGAAGATTAAATGAAGTTGACGACAAATGCACTGCCAATTTTGATAAATGAAATCATAGTATCAATACGTTAATAAGACTATAGTTCTGTTATTATAATAATTTCGGTATATAGAGAACTATAAATGTGTAGGAGTTGATAATTTCCATTTCGTTACAAGATTTGAAAATTCTGACAATAATTATTATCAATAGTGAAGCTGGGGCCTGAGCTTAGTGTATTTGACTAAAATGATAGTCATTTAGGGAGTAATTTTAACAATGATAGATTTGTACAAATTGTGCACGATATTGTAAAGTAATTCCATTACATCTTTTGTTAACAAAGTGTAACTATGAATATGTTAAGATTGCTAAAAGTTTCGATCATTTTATTGTATTCATTTTAAATCCAGTTTCACAAAATTGGATAGTTTACTTGTAGAGATGTTATATTCCAAAGTGGTATTTTTAATTTATTTAGCTAATTCTACAATCGTAGTAGCACTTTGAGGATCATCATATCGAACGAAATTACTTTTAAACGATAATGCTTGGATAATGATATCTATGCCGAATACGAACTTCTATCTCTGCACTTACGGTAGTACTGTATAAATGTCTGTATTCTTACTCGTTTATCGTACACTCGTATACGCTCCTATGTCAAGGAGTGTCATCAATCAGATTTGTTGTTTGCACAATGCACAGTCTTGGACAACTATAATAATATAACCAGTCTCAATATTATGCTAATAGGATTATTATAGATTTGAATTGGAATGTTTACATATTTGAATATATGGTACAATTATCATAGAACGCTATGCACAGGGATGATGGTTGTCAATTTTTTACTGAAGACTAACGGAAGAATTTCCATTTCAGAAGGAAGACGTCAGTCCAAACTTCGTTTACCGTTAGTGTCAAAATTTATTTTTATTTTTGGGAGCAAGGCCCTTTCTACATGTAAGGTAATGACATACATTTGTAGTTAAGATTTGCTTTTGCGTTCCGTCACCAAGTAATTGAATATGAGAATTAACCTTACATTATCTCGAAATTGCGTACAATTAAAAATACAACTTGTAAATAATATGTATCATAACCTCCTTTCGAATATCTATGAAACTTAAGATGATCACTAATAGATGAAAATATGTGACATAGTGCTTCGAATCAAATAAGAAAGCAATATTTCAAATATATATAATTTTGGTAGATATGTAGATATTTATATATATGATATACAGCTACAATAAAATCTTTAAGATTGCTTTTTGTTTTCTAAAGCAATTGCTTTAATCGTAGTCATTTTTTCTTGTAATTGTAGATCAATATTTTGATTATCGTTTGAATTATCGGAATCTTTAGGTTCCTCCGACATCTCTGGTTTTTGCTTGTCAGATGATTGTTGTATCGACTGAATAATGAGCTGTTGGTATTCATAAATTGTTTTATACTGTTCGTCTGTCAAGTGTTGCTTTAGGAATGATATAATCTGAGGGATACATCGACCAGGAGCGTGTATCATACATTGCGTATGTCTTTGAAATAACAGCAATGTGCAAAGATGTAAACACATCGCCGGTTTACTTTCTTTATTCAATTGCTCTATTAGACTTTGGCGGTGATTGAAGATTATTTGCCTATGAATACATCATCCACTATCAATATTATAGATTGTATTACAGCTTGTTATTGTGACGAAGTTAAAAGATAACAAACCTTTCTTTTTTCTTATCCAATTTTTTTATCATTATTTGGCAAATCGAAGGTCCAAGAACAACGTCAAGGGCATCAAAGAATTGCTCAACATCCTATATGATAGTATCATTTTATAAATGATAATACCGTCATTAATACAAGATCTAAGTGTCTACTACCGTATATCCCTGTATATGCATTACCAATGAACAGTTAATATTTGTTACTTTGCCGCTTAATGATTTTTCCAAGGCAGATGCAGCTTTTTTAACGTTATTAGGAAATTTCTCCAAAGCGGAAGAACGTGTCTGTATAACAGAAAGAATTTGTCACTTGCATCTAGGATATACAGTCCATGTACGTCATATAGTATATATATACTGTCGGTTAAATATAATACATTGGGCTCACTTCAGGATTTAAAGAATTAGGATCACTATCAACCATAATATGTTCGCTAATTAATAGACTGAAAACGATATTGGTTATCTCTGTACATAGAGTATGCAAAAGATGTTTTCCAAGAGTGGTATGCGCGTCGCCTATAGCAATTTTAAATGGAAGTGAAAATTGATAGTTCATTAATGTATGAAAGCAAATTTTTATCTGCTGTGAAGCAAGACTTTTACTTGCATTACCAGAAAAATGTTGAAGGCCTTTTCCAAATAATTTAGCGTTAGTTAATAAACCATTAATTTTATCTTGTGCATCTGAATGAAGTTTACGTTTTTCAGAAGTAACTGAAGATGTTGATGCCAGGAATACTGATTTAGCAACCTCCTGATACTTTCTTTTGAGTGGACTACAGATATAGCAGAAAAATCAATGATCATTACCACTCAGTTATTACAATATGATTTCCTTACATCTAACTTGTTCAGGACGGCCAGTAAGAGAATGGATGAAGTATTATTTTCTTACCTAAATAGTTGAGAAGCGATTTCTTCTAAAAATTGATCTTCACAGTTTGAATGCTCTCGTTGCAATACTTCTATTATCTGAAATTTTGTGGGAATTCCGGTTATGAAAGTTTGATCTTTATTCATATAATTCAAATAAGTGTAGAGTTGAATTATGGTACTATAATATAGCTTTGTATATTCAAATACCTCGGGAATGGCCATAAATTCCAAGTCCTGCTTATTTTGTTTAATATGAGATCTGGTTGATTCAAGGTCATCTGGCGTAGATCGGTCTTTGCCTTTACCCTTTCTTTTCGAACTCGTTGAATCATCTCCTTTCTTTTTTTTACCTCCAGTAACATTGGAGTCGTCATGTTTAGTCAGTGTCGAATGATTAGGATTGGTGGAGCTGGTAGATGCAAATTTTGCAGCTACTTTACCGGCATCCTGAATAGATTATGAGAAAAGAGTATTTTTAAATTGCGATTCAAAAAAGACTATAAATAGTAAATGAAAGTATACTTTTTCGGCTTTGGTCTTCATATGATCATCGAATAATTGTAAACAGTTTTGAATAAATTTGTTGCTGACAACGAATTTGTCGCAAAGACATTGTACGGATGTGTTATTTTTATTACTTTTTAAGCAATGCTTTTGTAACAACACTGATGCATCTCCAGTAGTAAAGGGTGATGGCAGCAACGTCTAAATTTGAAAATAGTTCAGAATCTTAGCCCTACACCGACATTGAATTTGTAATTTTCATTATAGTCGACGGCATTTACCATAATATCAACCCAAGAAGGTGTTGCGACAACATCTTCTATGGCTGCTTGCACTTGACCTAAAATGTTCTGTCCGCTAACACATGACTCTAGAAAAATGACGTTCTTATTCAAGCACTTTTTCAGGTAATTTTTGGGGTCCGTAATGTCTAGGCGAGTTAAGCTGTCGTATTCTATGAAAAATGAAGCATTAATTTGTTATAATCACAATCAGAATTTTAAGGAAAATCTTTAAAATGACAGCTTCAAGAATCTGTGACATAAGGCTGATGGATAGATAACTTTACGTAAGTATAAAGCATGCATCATTGATATACACTCGAGTGTCTTACCAATATAATCATTCTGGCGAAAGAATGATAATACCCAATTCGATTGTGTTCGGGAATAGATATTTGGAGTATAAATTGCTTTACTTTGATGCCCTTGAACTGATCCTGCTAGTCTTTTCTCATCCAACAATTTGCGTAAAATATCTTGATAATGTTGTTAATAAGGCTCAAAGTTATATTGTAATCGAGAATGTGTTAAAGTAACGACAGACTATGTTGCTATAACTGGTTTAGCCTTACCATGTAGTAACGCTTCTGGAAAGCTATATTGATAAATTATTGATGATACTGAAGTCGGCCTATAAACGAAAGAATAAAGCGTCGATAGTTGGTGAAAGTAAACTTTTGCAAAGATGGAGAAACTGAAGCAATTGAATATAATCAGCCATTCTGTTACTTAGAGTCAGTCAATACTTATCTCAGTGTACATACTATACTCTAACCGATTGTATAGATGCATGTACAAACCTAGTTATAGCGCTGAAGACCCCACGAATTTTGGCTGCATGGCGTGCCACATATGCTTCAGTATATATCGTACCACGTTCTAACGGATTCACTTGTCCATGTATGTAAATTCCCATTCTTTTTTCAATATTCTAATGTAGTTAAATTAAATAAATGGCCGTCTTATAAATTGACACAAGATACAAAAAATTTATAACTGCAGCAATTACCGTTTGTAAAAAGTCTGTAGGTAAATTAAATGTCTTTCCCAATTCAGATACAGAAATTTGACCGGATTCTTGCAGAATATCATTAATTTCTTCGGCCAACCTATCTATATAATCCCTAAATAGATTGATGTCAAGAGCATTTACTACATTAATGTCTATAGTATTGATAATATGGCATTATTTATTGCTGGAAGATTTTCGAACTATATAATTGATGAAGTTGTTACAAGTGATGTAATGATCAAATTCTATTAGTAAGTTGCGGTACTATTTATCTGACTTTAGTAGGATAAAATAGTTTGAAATTAACGCTACACTGGTAGTATTAACAATATGAAGCTAAAGTGAATGGATTAAAATGCTTTGATATCAATTACTGTACCTATCGATTAAGTCTCCTTGTATCAAGTATAAACTTCGATCGCCTCTTAACATTTCTTTGACTTTGCTATCGATATGAGTTAGATCCACATTTATAACCTAAAAAGACATTCACTCGTTACAATAGCCATCTTATCTTGGGTAAACTGGTATTGATTACTATAAAGGGAGTTGCATTTTTACATCAGACGTAGACGGAAATGAGACATGAGAGAGACACGTTATTGCATAAAATAAATGCGTATGGAGTGTATTGACATAAATACGTATTCACGTATACGCATATACCGCAATGTAGGGTTAATGAATCAATCCCTATGCGACTTATCATCACATCCTACTTGTTACTTGTAATGACTGTTGTATTTGATATTTCGTTCAATCATAAAATTGGCCTAAGAGTATTCTGCAGCACTACAGCACCGACTTTAAGTAGACTAATTATGGTAGGTACGAGTCGTAGGCACCCTCAACTGATCGTGGGGTCGTGCATGCTAGGTTATTCATCAGGGGAAGTAAGCTTTATCATTGAGATTTGTAATTTATTACACTGTAGGAGAATAAATATGCTTCTTGTTATTTTTTACTTTGTACCTATTACATAAAAGTAAAATTAACCCTACTACTGTACTCTAAATTGTATTTATTGCATTGTAGATTTCGATGCATATGGACTGATGAACGATAGGCGTAAGTATAATTTTATAAAATAACTGGATTGAAAGGCTATCATTGATCCGTACATTGCACTACTTAAGAAATGCAATTTTTCAGTCAAGGTATACTGATTCTGTAACAATCCATACAGCATGTAAAGTAAAAATGAAAGCGAGCATGAATTAGCATGTATTTAGTAAGAAACAGTACCAAGAATATCAAGTAAATTTATTTACCTGTTGTAACTCTACCAAATTGATACGCCCTACAATAATGGATGATGAAAATGTCGATTAATTACAGAGTCTGATTTTAATCCGCTTCCTCTCTTGACTGTCATCGATTGCATGATAATGTACTGTGATTGGAATGGATTTTTCAGTTACTTTACTACTATCCTTACCGCTATGGACAAATAATTCATCTCTTATTTCTCGTTCTAATTGCTGCGGTGTAAGATATTCTTTGCCATCAATGGTATACATCACTTGGACCTTGTTCATTGCAATCAATTTGGTTATTATTTCGATACAATTTCTTTCCGAAAGTTGATGAGCGCTAGCTGTCAACTGAATGCGTTGAAAATCAGCAGCTAAACGTTGAATTTCGTTCCAGTCACTCATTTTGACGCTTGTATTCGATGAATTCTCCTTGGTAAGCTATTGCGTTTGTAGGACGATGAAATAATATTTGCTTGTATGCAATTCTGCAATCGATTTTTCATTGAATTGCTTCGGCCCAAGTTTTTTGGGGCTGGTGCTGTACGAGTGTGCGTGTGCTGTTGTACTAAACGCTAAACAGATCATCGTCTACGGTTACAGACTAACTGACTGACTGACTGAGTCAGTCGGCCATAACACGTTTTCAGGCTTTGAGTCTGTCGGCAGCTCCCTATTCGAATCATTGAGTGATTTGTACAATTTGATACAGTGTAACTATCGCTGTACTACTGTAACAGTAGCAGTACAGTACTGTACTATGTACGTCACAGGGTAAGGGTGAGTGGGGTCTACTAAAAAGAAGACCTGGCTGGACATTAGAGGAGAGTGTCCAGTCCAGTTTCAAGTGGTCCATGTTTACGTCTCGGTCCGGGACCGAACTATGTCTCGTACTTGTGGTGACATCATTTTATGGCGTCATTATGTGGTCCGTCCAGTACTGTGGTGTCTTGTCAGTCTGTCACCCTGTCCGCTGTACAGTATGCTATAGACTATCATGGAAAAGACTTGCACGTCTATACTGTGGCATAGAGTAGAAGAGGAAGAGAAGCAACGCTGAATGTTTTCAAGCCAACTCTTGGACAAGAAAGCATCAAGGCAAGACGCTGCAACGACTGGATTGATTAACTGGAAGGAATCATTGCTTTAGTTTAGACAACCAGCCATGAATTTGAATCATGCCGATATCATGAAATTGGATACCAATTTCTCACAAATTGATTTAAGCGGTAAGCTATTAATTAAGGCACGCTTGGGTGAAGATGTACGCATGTTTCCAATTCATAATGAGGATATTACCTATGATGAATTGCTACTGATGATGCAGCGCGTCTTTCGTGGTAAACTGGGCACATCGGATGAAGTTGTCATCAAATATCGTGATGAAGGTGAGTCATCGCTAGACGATGGATGCTGTTGATTTACTCCAATTTCAATCAGTTTTCCTTGTAGAAATAAGACTACTGGTAGTGAGTACGAGGAGCATTTGTCCTTGGCTTTGATTGCAGTATTGGACAATGACTAGCCAATACAATCTTTCTGACTTTGAAATATTTCATGCTGATCAAACCCGTTGACACCGATCGACCAAAATAACACCAGATATCCAACCTATATTGAAAACGTACTTAGTAGTATTTGTCGTTGGCTTTCTTTGGACGATGAGTAGCCAATACCATCTTTCTGACTTTTGAAATGTTTCATGCTGATCAACCATGATGTCATCTTTAACTTGTTAATCTGTTGATACCGATCGACCAGGAGAAGGGAATGTATCCAACCCATATTGAAAATGTATTTAGTAGCATTTGTCTCTGGCTTTCTTTGGACGATGAGTAGCCAATACAATCTCTCTGACTTTGAAATATTTCATGCTGATCAACCATGATGTCATCTTTAACTTATTAACCCGTTGATACCGATCGACCAGAAGAAGGAGAGATATCCAACCTATATTGAAAAACGTACTTAGATTGATAATCACTTGTCTTCCAAATGCTTACAATTATTCCATGCTAAAAAACCAGAATGGACGACCTAGTAACTGCTGAAATAATAAAAAATATCTTGCATCGTAAGCGTACACCGATTACCTTCATCACTGTAAGCATCAAGTAATCAAGCTTATTTCATGATCACAATGAAGAATCATTATCATACAATCAACTTAGATCAAAAGTTATCCATGGTGATTTGTGATTCGTCAATATCATCCATGATCCATGATGGATGATATTGACTGAAAGATAAATCATAATTAAGCTTATGGTAGTGCATCAAATATATGAAGTGTGAGTTCACGTATCGTATTATTAATGAAAGAAAGAATACAGTAATAAATTGAGTGCTGCTATCGTGGTAACGCTCGTTTATGAAATATAGCAGTTTATTAGGACAGTTGAATAGATACTTAAAGATCAATGTATAGACAGTACGTTTACTATTGTAAGCAATCGTAGACAGAAAGTTGACTTTAAATGCTAAAGGGATACTAAATATTAGGTTGACTACAAATTGAATCAGCTTTCACCCAACTAAGATGATTCTGTAGTGTATATATATAATTATTGATTATCCCCATTTTGATTACTGTCCTGTCTCTAAGTAGCACTAAATATACACATAAGCTATACAATTTCTTCAAAAATAGCACTGATACTAGCATGGTACTATTTGGTTGCAGCAAGATAATGTTGAAGATAATGGTCACTACTCCACTAAAGTTACAAGATGTCTCACGACAAGTTCTACGGGGTATAGTCCAGTAGGGTTGATAGCGTTGTAGATCATCGAACAGATGAGCTTTTACTACCCTTTCAGACAATTGAATTACAGCTATGAAATCACGAAAGACCAAGCGATTGCCAGATGCTGCAAATTTGTAATTCTAATTCCGATTTCGGATATTTTTGACCTTACTAACCCTTAGAGCTCGATTACATACTGTTAATATACTGCAGTGTATCTCTAACTGGTTAGATAACATGTACTACGACTTCGATATAGTTTGACATTGAAAAGTTGATGATTTACTGTATGGTTAAGGGGCCTGAATACTATATTAATGGATGTATATTGGAGTCAGTTACAAAGTTTCGGCAATACAGTACTGTATTACTCTATAACGTTATAATGATGTCCTATTTTCAGGTAATAACTCTATGAGATAGGATATGAATTAAAAATGATAGACAATGTATTGCGACTAGGCAGAAGCACGCTTTTAACAGGATACTGCATGAATGAAACGGAAAATTAATGTTAATAGTTTCGATTATAATTTTATTAAGAAAGGAGTAATACGAGTATAATACAGTTTATTCGTATATTCATACATTTCAGTATATATACAATATACCTGGCTACTTATACTGTAAATCAATTTCATTGGTTGTAATGATGGGTTATTATTACTAATGACATCTTGTCAAGCGGTGTGACATTATGCCGTAACAGAAGCTAATTTAGTCGCATCATATTTCGATTTCATGCTTTTGCAAAATAAATACTGTCTGCCTTGCTAATCAATCAATATTTATCCTTATTTATAGATGGTGATTTAATTACCATTTTTGATAGTTCAGACTTATCCTTTGCTAAGCAGTACAGCAAACGTGTTCTTAAAGTCACTCTCTTTGGTAAGTAGACTTGCCTGTTCTTTCTGGAGATATTGATCTACTGTACGTTTCAAATTTTACAGCTTAATACAAAATATAAATATTGTATAGTAGTGGTATTCTACTTATACTATTTTGTTGTACTAGAGTATTAACTAATTAGAACCTATTCTGTATTGTTGTAAACCCAACTTAACTGGATATTTAGAGCTCTTGACTAACTGCAGTATGAAATTGAATAATTTATTAATTTCTTATTATCTCTATACAACAGTTAATGGTAAACCAAGACCTTTAGAAAGTGATACTGTTAAGTATTTAAAAAAAGAACTATCTCAGGTCAGAGATACAGTAAACAAACTATTGGATAAACTGGACACATTGGATACGGTAAAAAGAGCCGGTGGCTTTGGTAAAAAGCAAGAGGAAGAGAATAACGTCGATAGCAAAATTATAAAAGGTATTTTCAGTTGGCTATAGACGTGTATACTATTTTGATTGAATTAGCGGTTAATCCTCTGTATTAAAATTAGCGAGTATGATACAAAGTCTTACAACTCTATATTGGCTTCGATTATAGTTATTATATCATTGAAGTCAGTTATGTCAGCCATTTTCCAAGCTAATAAAATATTTGTGACATTTATGTTGATAATATTACAGCTGAAAGTTCCAACGCAAACACTAAATCGCAAACTCAGCCTGTCAACACAAACGTTACTCAAACCGCCATGTTCGATCCATTGAGAGCAAACAGCAACGAAAATTTAGAAAAAAATCAAGCGTCTGGAAGAGGATCAACATTTTCTATGTGTTAGTAAACAATATTATTCATAAATTAATAATTTTATTCTAAATGATTGATATCGCTCTTTAAATAACTTTAGCTTCAGCAAGTAGCACTGCTCAAACTGGAATAACAACGCAGGTAAATTCTAGTAGTGCACCTATTCAAACTCAGACATATGCGTCGTTACCACAGTCCCAGCAAAAGATAAACTATAATCAATACCCAACGTCTCAGCAACAGCCCCCAGTACAAAATTTGTCAACTTACAGCGGTGTTCAACAACAGCCACCACAATCTAAGCAACCAGTTTACGGTAATACTGATGCTGCAAAACAGGCGACCACAGGTACTTCTCAGCCCAATGCATCTTACGCGATGGTTTATCCTAATCCGAACTTTCAAAATACTGATGCCGTCTATAATGCACCTGGACAACAACCACCGCCGGCACCGGGACAACAACAATCGTATGGTACTTATTACAATCAGCAACCATCTCAAGGTGTACAATACGATTATGGTTTCACGGGATACCAGAAGTGATTAATACAATTCAAATTCTGGGTGTTCCTGATAAGTTTTAAGTTGAATTAAATGACTAGAGGAACGTATAAAGATATTAAGATTGTATGACGTAAAATGTATGTATCGATCTCATATTTAAAAGCCTTCTTTGACTTCGCATCGAATTACGATCTGAGGCTAGACTTGATCAAAAAGTCTCAATTACTTCACATATCAGAACATCATTACTATAGCAATTTCTATTGAGGCTTAATTACTATTAATATCTAGATGTTTTAGATTAATATCTGTATCGTGAATTGACTGTACTATTTTCAACTGCATTGTAGGTTTAGTACTAATTATTTTTAATAACTCCTTATTATCGGCGTAAATTAATTGATGTTATCCTTAAAATGAGTGCACCATGCTACTTTGATGTTTGGTGGGTGAATTGTAGTTCTATGTCTATCTCTGACGCTATTAAGCAATAGTATTTAGCCCTTTAGATTATGCTAGAATATGCCTAGACTACTAATAGTAGTCATTTCCTTCTTTGGTTTGCATTATAGTCGAGTTGTATCGATAATGAATGTATATGTCTATTTACATACGTATGGTAGAAGGCATTAACGTAAAATGATATCGTATTTTTACCTGTAGTCTATTGATAAGCTGCGAAGAATCAATGCATGAAAATTTCGAAAATTTAACATTTAAATACCATTATATCTCTCAATCTTAGATTTTTATTGTATCTACAGACTATGTACGTAAATATAAGCTCATATGCATTTATTAACAAAAACAGAGATAATGATACTCAATTCAAACTTAGCATTCGTGATGCAATAAAAATTTTCTTAAATAAATTTATATCTCGGAAGCAACTATAGTTGTGATATTTCCGATTTTGATTTGCAAATCTGTGATACAAGACATTACTGACAAAAGCTTTGTTGACTGTAAAAGCTCTTCTTCTATGCTTGATAAATAATTTAGACGACAAACTTGGTCTCGAATGTTATGAAGGTCGGCTTGTAACATCTATAAATAGTGGAAACAATGTAACGGTTAAAAAATTTTCAATAGAAAAATTGATTGGGTAGGTAGACTAATCACAACAATTTTAAAAACGGCAGCTCGTGACCTATAATAATTTCAATATGCGTGTATTGTACATGTTACTTTCTTGACTTTATACGATTGCAAAAGTTAGAAGTTATAGCAGTACATTATCAGTACATAAGCCTTAAATCATACCCGTCGGTTAAACTTGGTAATTTCCGTCGATAGCGTAAATGGCTTCTGAAATGAAGCTCGTAAAATTTCCTAAGTAGAATAGTACATCTTAGAGAAAAGTTTATATTCCTTTCGATGACATTAGCGTATGACATATTGGAAGATATTTTATTAAAATATACCTGCAATCTTCTTGAAATAGTACAGTAAACAGATAATAAAGTAGGTACAGACATGGATGAGATATGAAGAGTTATACTTGAAATAACTTGACTATTATTTCCACGATTTTCTTCATCGCTAGGAATTTCTGAATTGGATTTCTCTAATATTATTCTATTTCATTATGATTTAAAATTATAGAACCAAAAAAAGAAATTTCTTCAATTTGATCATCAATATTATAGGTTAATAATAGTATTAATGAATATTCTAAATCACTATAACCTACTGCACCTTATTGCAACTTGTAATTCATCAAAGAATACTAAGGATATTTCATTCGCTTCTTGATCATAGTGATTTATACAATCAGAATTCTTATTTAATATATTATGAAGAATTTGATCACGAAATGTAGGCAAATCCACAGGTTCATTTGTTATTAATTTGATTTGTAGACTTATATTTTTCCATTCTACTTGATTGGTAATATTACTTTCGGAAACATTCGGCACTGGATTATAATTCTTTTTATCATAAAGAATCCGTTTCAGTAACATCATAGTTCCTTCAAAGTTCATAGAAATTGGTATAAGATCATACATGTTCATGCCTAATCGTTGGTGCATCAACTTTAAAGGTGGTTTTCTACCAATAAATGATCCAGTAACAAAGTATAAACTGTCAATAATGCGTTGAGATATAGTGATACACGAAGAAAGCTGCAGCATTTTATGACTTCCCTTCTTTAAAAATTGGGATGAATCTCCTCCATTTGAGGTTACTGAAGAGTTTAAGCATAGCAAACATTCCACTGTCAATGTAAATAGGATATTAAAGTTAATTTCAGAATATCCAGATAAGGTGATAACATTCCCAAGTAAACGCTTGAACGGTATATTGAATGTCATTCGCGTAGGGGGTCGATCTCGTAAAGGGTACGAAAAGGATGCGATGTCTTTACATAACTTGCCTGATCGGTGCGTATAACCAGAAACAAGAACGAGTAGAGAGTAGCTAGAGTTTATCAAACCGATATCGTCTATCATACGAATTACGAGTGCTCCACTCTGATTTGATAAACTATCAAAAGAATTATATTCAACGTGTATACCTATTTTGAGTTGGAAATCGTTTAACTGCTTGCATCTGTTGATCCTATGATATTGATAAGCAACATTGTTAAAGAACTTGGTTCTATTATTACAAGCTGATATTGCAGACACTAATTCTGTCTTTAAATTATTTAGATTTGTCAGCTGATTTAGTCTTTTCGAAATTTCCAATTGAGGATTTAAATCGCTTTTTTCCAAATTGCTTTTCTTCATAAATATAGACAAGCCAAATTTTATTATCTGTCCAGTAGACTTGATTGCTACAAAACCAACGTCTTTTTCATTTTCACATATGAAAGGTAGTATGGAGAGAATATGATCAATTCTTTCACTGACTGGATGTAGTACCTGAGGCAGCACTGGTAAGGAATCCAATTGATTCTTAAATTTTTCTGCATCCTCATCAGTGTTATCTGATTTATTACTTTCATTATGAGATATAGCTGCGATTGATAAATAGTAAATTATTTTTTATTAGTTACATTAATTTCAAAATGTTAATGCAATATATGTGGGATATATCTGAAATCGAAATTATGCACAATTACTTTTTAAATAGTTGCAGGTAGCACTACATTATAGCAGCCAATATTGAATTATGAAAATGTCACTAATTCAAGTAATATTAACGAAGCCCGAATTTATTGATAAAGTTTCATTACTTTCTATCGAGCTTAATGCTTGTACGAATATTCTGTTTCTCTCACCTGTAGTTTCTGTATTACTATTAAATCGAACAAGACGAAGATCATTTGTAGAAGCATACAGTAGCGAGCTAGTACCATGTTCATCTTGAAATAAGCATTGCGAAGTTACTGGACCAAAGAGATTATACTGCCTAAATACAAGGCCAATCGTATCATTGCCAATTATACCACGGCATGCAATTATTAACTTTCCTTGAATACCCAGTAAAAGTATTGCATTATTGACCACACTCTGATTACCGTTAACATTTGTGATCGGAATTCGAACAGACGTAATCGCTTTTGGTTCCTCACACAAATCATAAAAGATTTCTGCTGTCTTTGGAAAATTTTGCATGTTGCATGAGTATATACGAATCTTACCATCAATACTACCGTACATAAAACCGTACGATTTGGCCAACATCGCGTCTAAGCCGAAAATATTGATAAATAGGCTTCGATCAATTTTGCAATTAATACAATTTCCATAGCACATTTCCTTAAAATCTGATGGATAGAAACTTTGTACAACTAAATCTGTTGCTGAATTTTCATCTTTCTTACTATTATCAATCAGTTCAGTATCAGTTATAAATTGTAAATAAACGGAATTTTTTTCCATGGAAGGCATTATCTGGAAAATTTTTAGCAAATATGGATTGGTGATTGCACCATAAGTAGCCCAATATTGATGGAAAAATATTGTATTTACGGAGCAATTCGTAGACAATATAATTTTAGCATCCAACTCTGCTACTGTTAAAATTTTGATATTGTCATTTCTTTGATGTTCTTTAGGAAGTCCTGTAGAATCCCATTGTACGGGATGATGATAGCGTGCAATAGGATTGTGTTGTCCATCATTGTTGGCATCCATATCTGTTCTTTTCCTATAATTGAGTTAATTTAATAAGTAAAGGTACCGGTATGCATTGTAAAAGATCAATTGGGTCATTATATCAATATGAGTTTCCCAAGAGAAGAAAGATACCTTTTGCCAGCATTATCTATTTTATCCATTAGGATATCATAGCTGATCGACCAAAGCTTTCCGTTGGTATCATTAACCAGAAGTACTTGTAGCCCTGTATTGAGTATACTGAATGCTTGGATGACATCAGGAAATTTGCAAATTAGCTATAGAAAGTAATAGGAGTTTGAGGTTAAAGTCTCGAATAAGACTTTGTAGTAAGTTAGAGTAACCTACCCTGCCAGCTTGTAAAATATCAAACAATTTACATTACAGTGTCATTTTTTAACTTAAAAATATAGTGGGCCGATGCAAGCTTCCTCTACATGCTGCCTGTATATGATAGTATAGCCCCAAGTAGATTAAAGATATTTAATATACTGGTATTTAGATACAAATTAAGATTGCAGGAAGGATCAACTATTTCCATTTTAGCCTTTAGCTATTGTATATTAAACTAAATTAAATAGCCAATAACTTCTTCAACGTTTCGTTAGTTTTTAGCAGCATTATTTGAAATATCATTTTTAAGATTGATGTTATCCACTGCTCTAGCGTCGATGACAGTTGATTAATTTGCTATATTTGTAATGATGATAATATCATTGCTATAGATTAGTAAGATAGGTTATTGCATCGACATATCTTGATCTTAAAAGAATTAATTAACCGCCTTATAGCCAAGTTATAGGCGATTTTCGTTATGCACTATTCAAGAACTAAATACCGTTCAGTAGCATCGTAGTCTCTTTAGTGAGCGTGGTTCAATCATAACCGATATTGAGTTACTACAAGCATGAGTATGCATACATAGAGTATAGGTAAACATCGGTGAAAGCAAATATGAATCAGCCATGATTGAAAGTGTTTGCGACTTACTGAATAACACTACACCAATCGATTTTGACTATTGATAACTTAATACTGTTATAGATATATATTGATAAATTTATACAAATAGTATTTTATAAAATATCAAGCTCACCAAAAGTTGCGTCGGTGTGCCAATGTATAAGCTATCGTTAACGTTGATGATCAATAAAGCTTGATGGTATTTCTCATCCTTTACAGACGACGCTTTAATTACGTCATTATGTGATACAGGCGCTAATGACCATTTAAAAGTTTCAATCCTCTTTGGAGATACATTCATGATAGAAGCATATCACGACTACGATACAGTATTGAGTAATTTGAGTTGCATTGCAAGGCGTATGGAAGTATTAATAAATGTAGTGTTGTTGATGCAATGAAAAGAAAAACAGTTTTCGTTTTCATACAAATTGTTCATTAATGAACGAAGCAGGCTGAGGTCAGTTAGCTCCCGAGAGAGTAAACTAGGCGAAGTAGGCTAACCAATTCCAATATCAATTATTGTTGAGGTAAACGATATCATGTGTTTGCATCTTTATATTAGTGTCGACTATTGGATCGATAGAAGATTGCAGTTGGATGGGGTTTGTAAATTATGGTATGCAAGAATGAATTGATCCAATGCAGACTTGCTGTTAGTTGAAAGGAAAAGCAGAGAAGGTGAATTCAGTTGTTCTGAAGATGAGGTAAATTGAATGGATACTTTCGCCTTTGCATCAAAAATTATGAAGTTGATCTGAAATAATATCACCTGGTTGAGTTCATTAAAATGGAGAGTAGTAAAAAGATAAAGTTAAATTAGCAAGCGTCTTAATTTTAGTATAATTTTATAATGGAAAGATAGACCAGCGACTTGTTGATTTGGATCCAAGCGCAAGTAGGAGATAGTACTTCACATTTGAAGCGAGTAGAATCTCGTTCATTTATAGCCGTTACTTACTGTGTATTGCAGACTCTAACAAGACTAGACTGTATAATATCGGATTCTCTTGAGTGGACGCTATCAAAACTGCTCCATAATTGATCGATCCATCACTTTCTTTAGCCTGGGTTAACTCGATGTGTGGCCATTTTGCGACTTGCTGGCGCAGACAGCTGGACATCAAGACAAGATTTGACCTTGAGGCACGATTGGCGATTTTCTTTTCATTTGGCTACAGTACAATACACTGTGTTTGGTAGTCTTGGACTGTAGTAGAGGTACTGTACACTGTACAAGGCTCACGTACACTCTACTACTTGCAGTACTGTATTGGAATACGATCGTTTCTAGTGTAATCCCTAGAGTTCTATCGGGGGTACGCGTAGTGATATAGTGTCTAGTATGGCATGCTCAAGGGCAGCCTACAGCCATTTCTAATACTGTCCACGTTGTCATGTCGGCTTGCCTATACTGTAAACTCTGTCCATAGCGAATGTATGCGTAGTTAAACTAAATTCGCCTACAGTGCAGAGGATAGCCTATTCCTATACGAAAACCCGAAGCCAAACTTGTCGTCTATACTCGTTCTAGGCTGAAATAGTCTACCATGAGATAGTACCCTATGGAGAGTCCAGCGCTGACTATCCCGGCCAGAAACCATCCGTTGCTCCAGCTTGGAGATGGCTGCTGCTGTGGAGATTTGCACTGCAAATTGAGACGATTAATCTACTCATCGACGAGCTTGGTTGGCAATTGATTGCTTTTTAAAGCTTCTTAAGACAGAATTGGAACTGATTGTGTTGCTCAATACAACTTGTACTCAAACTACGTTGTTCAGATCAATGTAGAATAGAGTGTTAGCGTTGATGTTGCGCGTATTCTTGCTGATCAATAACGATCCAATGTGTTGACTACAAGATCAACTATGCCTTCTAAACATCGACCATATCGACATAATCATGCTCCATTCAGCAGTAATGGCAAGCAATCCCATCGTAAATCGACTATACAACCTGATCGGTGTACCGATGAAAGAAATCACCAGAAGCAACCATCGGATAATGTTGAAATTCAATCATTGATAACGTAAGTTATTGCCATCGTATTGCTCCATTTCTTCTTCCTTGATCTTGTCATCCACCTTGACGATGGCCGATGATCAGTCCTACAATCCAATCCTTCACATTATTCGACGTTACGATTGGAAAGATTGCCTACGATATAGATTCTTCATAAATGATCATAATAGCATTTGGATAGTTGGATAGATTATACTGTAGGCTATCTTTTCATGTTGTTTTTTATCCTTCTTGCCTCTCGGACATGTTGAATTTGGATGACTATTTCGTCCAGCAACCAAAAAAGAATCCAATTATAATCAATCTGTACTATAAACGTCCCCATTGCGTCTACACAACACAGACGTCAATTCATTTCATCCTTGCCTATGCCTAGAAACCTATTAAATACTATGTATACTGTCAATAGTATCGTTTGGTAGGGTCAAAGTTTTGGGGGGATTGCCATTGATTCATCTCAAGTTGTTAGCCAACAACTTACAGTACTGTAGTCGCCAACACAGAATTTCTTTCGCCTCGGCTTGACTGCAATCATGGATTACAGTCACTAGTAATCAGGATCAATGATGATGGCTATGATCTGCACTTAATGCCAAATGTTTCTATACTTGTATTTTTGCCTAGGCTTACTGGATTATTACTGTCCATACCATTAGAGGAGTAAAACATTTTTTATACACTCTTCAGCTATCCCCCAACGCATACCTCACAACCCAGTCGCGAATGATTTCCTCCCTCTACCAAACTTTCACCATCATATTTTGGGAAATACAGTAATGACTCTGATCCGTTCAATCGATAGCAAATGTCCAACACTTCTACACTGAATAGATTTATTTTACGCGCATTTTCACCAATTAGTTCTACGCGTCCACTCGATTTCATCACTGAAAGATTTTACAGCCTCATATTTGATGCATCCCAATCGATAGTGGATCATGCTGTTGCCAACAAATCTTTTCTTTCATCTGCGCCTCTACTTCCAAATAAGAATTCATTCCATCGCTGGACATCATCGTCAATACTTCTGTTTTATTGACATTATAGTACTATAAGCAACACGTCAAAGACATCCTTGTCCCTTTTTCTTTTACCAAGCTCCTGTCGTACGGGCTTTTGCGAACTTAGCAAATGATGCCATCTGCAGACTTTGCATATCTTAACTTATCTCATACAGTTCTTATTTTACAAGCGATAGAAAACATTTCCGATCGCACAAATGTAGTGGATTATTATCACTGCCTGAACTCTTGATCGATGAAAATCATCAGCCTTCAATCCCGTTATCAATAATGGTGTTTATCACGTAGGATAAGACATGCTTCCTTCGATCTAAGCGTGGAGATAGCTGTCTAGTTTTATTAGGTATCAATAGATATGATATGCAGGTTATCTCGACGTTCATTTGTAATACTGTATTTCTTAATAAAACATCCTGTGATGATTATACCCTATGTTGCTAACTAATCCACACAACTGTACTACCAGTCAATTTTCGATTCTCTATATCAATTTGAAAAGTCGCAGTAGAACATTTTATTTCAATGGCCGTTAAGCATAAAGATTATACTGTCAAATAGCCGAGATACGATTCTATTCAAGTCGGTTGCCATAATAACCACACGATATCTAAAATGATTGAATGGACGCGTATTTTATGGAAATGAGTTATTAATATGAAATTAAAATCAACCATCTTTAGGGAATAGGCCTTCCGGTTCAAGTAAAATAATTACATGAATGAGAAAGAAATAACCCTTCTTTAGTATTTATCGACATGAGATTATTTTCTATTATGATTAATGTCTAATTTTAGATTTCGATCACTCCAGTTGGAGTTTGTTGTTTATTATTTATGCTTTAGTTGCTGTATCAAAAAAACTAAGGTAACGATATAGATACATAATCATCCCTCTCTATCTGATTAAATGTAGTGGTGAAATGGATGTCAATAATGGAAATCCACCCTTAGTCAACAAGCCTAATAGCAGTCAGGATGGAGACAACACCTCCATTCGATTTGCAACAATCGAAGCTATTAAACATCAACCGGTCTCTCTTGGTAGCCAGCTATCATCGGTACTATTTGAAATATCGCTTCTTCTTTACCAAATCCTTGCATTTTATCTGCAATGCTGCGTCATTTATCAAAGTGTAAGTACATCATGACAAAGTGGAATAGAAATCTTTCGTAATTGTGTAGTCCTGTTATGATACTAATCATATAATAGTGAATAGCTTGAAGACAGTATGAAATAATTATGATATTTGAATGCCGTATTACAGTAGAACTTAGGCTACCGTGTAGACAAAATGGCAGACAATCTATAGAGATTGATATTGTACTCTCGACTACATTAATAATGATGTATTGTCTACGTTATTGTTTACCCTGAATAGAAAAGCGTAAATAGTACCAAATATGCGATGATGATTTATGGATCGTTGCAAGATAGAATAGGATAGTATGATAGCTCTATTTCTGAATGATCGTAAATTCAAACCCTTTAGTTTTACAATATCAGCATTGGATGATACAGTATTGGTCACAGTTTCAGGATGGAATGGATCCGTACGATTAAGCTTATTTACAATCGCAGTAAATTCAATTTCTTCCATAGTAAACTCTCATTATGGAATGATGCCACCGATAGTTTCAAGGAGAATAAAAAATAAGACGATGACACTAATTTGCAACTATAGTAAATTAGATTTCTTGGATAGTAAAATATCAGCATTGGATCATATTATTACCGATAGTTGCAAGGTAAAATAAGACCATGCGATAATACTGATTTTGAAATGTAGCAAATTGAAATCCTTTGATATGTACAATAACAAGATTTGAAGGTAGAAGGTAGAATAGGAGAGTGCGATGATGCTGATTTAAAATCACAGCAAATACAATTTCTTGGACAGTAAAGTATCAGTATTAAATGATATTATCAATAGTATCAAGATGGAATAGGATAATACAGTTACCTTTGTTTCTAAAGAGAGTAATTCAGACTTCGTATTATGAAGGTTAATTTAAGACAGAATATGACATTATCAGATCTAGAAGAGTTTATTATGATTACTCTAATTTAATGACGGATTGAAATTCCATTATAGTAAAATAATTTTATAGCAATAGGGACATTTAGTATTAGTAAAGATAGTTTTAAGATGGAATAGGATTGCACGCTAACGTTTTAATGGTGCCAAATTGAAACTCGTTTATACTAAATTATCAGCTTTTGAGAATATTGCCAACAATTTCAAGATACATTGAATATAAGATGATCGAATATAAATGAAGGACACTGGTAGATTACATTCGCCTTTAATCACTGTAAATTAGAAATTCCTTCCTAATAGAATATCACTATCGGCTGATATTAACAAATAATTTCAAGATCACAGAACATTTAAACTTTTCCAAAATTTACATATCAAGTGAGAATAGTGCATTTTACATCGGATTTACTAAATCCATACCCTAGGTTGACAATCTAGCCTGCCCATGATTTTTTGCCTACTATCATGTTGTGAATATGTATACTGTAGAATGTAGAACCTACTATACTTTTACTTTTATGCTAAGTTATAGCATTATAAACAATAATACAGTCTTAACACTGGATATTATTTTATTATCAGAATTTTTATTTAATCGATCGACATTTGATGGTATTTATTGGAATATTCATTGCTAGAAGATTTCTATGGAAAATACTAAGGCTTGTACGTGAAAGAGATATAATCAATTTTTTATATTTTCCACTCAAGATAAATTGAATCATGTTTTATTATAATCGTACCCCTTATAAGCGGTTAGAAACCAATACTAATGTACGTTATATCGTCTACTGATATCGTGTATATTGACTCTATTACTTCAAATGTAGACAATGTTCTCAGAAGCCCAATTTTTTGCTGGATCCTTCATTATACAACTATATCGTTATTTGGTTTTACTCGTAATATCACTATTAATATGTTGGATATTTGCACATCTTTGCTTCACTCTGTCAAAAGAATGTCTATTTCTATTAATCATACCGTAAGTTTAATACTATGTTATGCATAAAGGAGCTATTTCTTTCCCATCGTACTATATTACTTTTGCATTCGATTTCATCATTAAATTGATATTCGTACCAGTGTAACAGATTTAGTCCTCTTTCTATTTTGAAGGGTCGCGGCGTACATCCTTGTATTTGGACTGGGCTTTGAACCCCAACATCAAATGACAAAGAGGAGCAATATTCACCAAAGAGCTAGAATTTTTAGTCATAATTCCAACCAATGCTCAAGTTCAGACCTAGATGGAGAAAATAACATGCACATACATGATAATAATAAATTGAAACAGTCTATTGATACTTACTACAATTATGATAGTAATGACAATAACTACAGCTGTAGACAAATTCAATTAGTACGATGCACACTTGATCCATATCTGGTTCGGCATGAAGTAGAAGTATTACATTGGGATTTTATTGATAGAATCAAACATAGTATTGCAAATTGCATTATTGCCGCTTATTATATTGGTTATTTACCAACAAAAACTGCTAAGGTGAGCAGTACTTTATTAAGGTTTACTTGTATACATATAAATTATTGGTTTAAATTGTTACATTTTAAAGTAAATTAGAGCGCTTAATTTGATCAATTCAATTTTATGATTAGTTCATCTCAAGTCATGATAATATTTTTTTATTTTTTTAATAGACACAAATCTACTTCAGTGTATGGCATTGTTTTCTATACACAATTTTATTTTGCTTAAATTTATTCGTGGCTTTCTTGATGCAATTGTTTTCTTTACGATACTGTGATGAGTTGCATATGGCTGCTATTCATTTGGGTCAATGGAAGAGAATTAAATCTACAGATGCTAAGGATGCTCTAACGTAAGTATGCTGGCAAGGTGATTATAAGAAATTTGCTATGGCATAAGACTGTTTACTTACCTTAAGAAGAGTATTCTGTGTTGAAAAAAAGTCAATCGCTCACTTTTATGACCCATAGTTCTAGTTTAGCACAGTATAATCAAGATAATTTTTTCGTCTAAATTAGTATACCTACAGTATATAGTTGAGGAGGAATGTCATCTTTTCTGTTCATTTTTTTAGATGGTCTTCTCAAATAACGTGGCCTTGTGGAATGACAGTAATATACGGCCATAACCACTATATTTCAATTGGAATACAAAACGTAGCCATTCCGGATAGCATTTTACATTCAATATTTTATGTAAGTATCGTATTAAATTGTGTAATTTTACATATAGTGAGAACGGTAGAAGTGATATCCTTAGGAATTACTAAATTAGAGTCTTTGTAACATGCACTTATGTAAATAACTATATACAGTAATTGGAAATTGTCTCCTCTTTCTTTCTTGTATCGATATAGGTTCTGTTCAATACCCCTTTCAAATTTTTACAGTGGATAATAATCTTGCATGGATTATCTTTATTATATCATTTATCCCTTCTGTTAATCTCTCCGACACTAATCCAGATAGTGCTTTTGTCTATTTTGCTGTTGATTAATTACCATACATTTTTTGTACTCCTACGCAATTATTGGATTACAAAAGCATTACATAATGATAAACATTGAGATAATAAAGACAAAATTTTGGCGATAATTAACGTATCTATTACTGTTCGACTGGCAATCTACGTATTTTGTCTGAATATGATCTACTCGTGCGTAGTATTTCTAGAGCTCAATTTTAAGCTAAGATTTTTACTTCATTTATGGATATTTAGCTCTACAGTATTTGTTTATATCTTTTGGAGGCTACGTATTTGAATATAGTTAGACTTGCTCTACAATTGAGTTAATGGTAATCTATTCACGTAGCAGCATCTACTCGTATATGCGCATGTTATTCATCATAATAAGTTTTGGAAAGGCCTGTATTTCCGGCGTATTTTTGCAATCGTATCATCTATATGAGTGCATCTATCAGATCGCTAGAATTTGATTGGTTTATGATTCGCATTGTACTGTTACCATCCTATGCTATCGAACAAAGTATTAAGTATAGTGATGGAAAGAGAATGCAAAGGAAGAAAGCCATACCATTTGATATGCACTTTTACTGTAGCAATATGCATTGCAATTTTATTTAAGCAAGTATTCCATTATTTATTACCGTTATGATCAATAGCCCTATAGAAGACGTCTTTATTTACTAGTAGAATACGTGTATACGTATACATGCATTTTTTCTATTCATCATGATAACCATCAACTTGTAGCCAAGCATTGAGCAGAAATTTGCAATCTTTTAATCGATTCATTGAGACTTGCTTTCCATATCAAACTGATCGATTTGCAATTGCAGCAATCTATAATCTTACTTTAGGAGGAGTATCCGTTTGCTGATTATGGACAGCATTAGTAACCGATAATGTTATTTCAAGATGAGTGTCTATTTGCTGATCAGTACTGTTTACTAATTTCCATTTTATACGGAAATGTTATTAGGAGTACTTTAAATGGAGAAGTTTGTCTGTCCAATTATAATTATATTTATCCACTCCTGAGGACAGTATTGCAGCCACACCTATCTGGAGCAGAGCGCCTATTTCCTATGCATACCCATAATATTGTCAGAATTAGAATGCAATCGCTAGCAACTGGCGATCATTACTAGCTCTCCCTCTTATATTGATCCATTCCTACGGACAGTATTGCAGCCACACCACCTGGAGCAATACCTATTTCCTATGCATACCCATAATATTGTCAGAATTAGAATGCAATCGCTAGCAACTGGCGATCATTACTAGCTCTCTCTTATATTGATCCATTCCTATGGACAGTATTGCAGCCACACCATTTGGAGCAGAGTGCCTATTTCCTATGCATATCCATAATATTGTCAGAATTAGAATGCAATCGATAGCAACTGGTGATCATTACTACCTCTCTCTCTACTATAATCTGATAGGAGATGTTATTCGAGCTAGACCATAACCCATAATATTGTCAGAATTAGAATGCAATCGTTAGCAACTGGTGATCATTACTACCTCTCTCTCTACTATAATCTCATAGGAGACGTTATTCGAGCTAGACCATAACCCATAATATTGTCAGAATTAGAATGCAATCGTTAGCAACTGGTGATCATTACTACCTCTCTCTCTACTATAATCTCATAGGAGACGTTATTCGAGCTAGACCATAACCCATAATATTGTCAGAATTAGAATGCAATCGCTAGCAACTGGCGATCATTACTAGCTCTCCCTCTTATATTGATCCATTCCTACGGACAGTATTGCAGCCACACCACCTGGAGCAATACCTATTTCCTATGCATACCCATAATATTGTCAGAATTAGAATGCAATCGCTAGCAACTGGCGATCATTACTAGCTCTCTCTTATATTGATCCATTCCTATGGACAGTATTGCAGCCACACCATCTGGAGCAGAGTGCCTATTTCCTATGCATATCCATAATATTGTCAGAATTAGAATGCAATCGCTAGCAACTGGTGATCATTACTACCTCTCTCTCTACTATAGTCTCATAGGAGACGTTATTCGAGCTAGACCATAACCCATAATATTGTCAGAATTAGAATGCAATCGTTAGCAACTGGTGATCATTACTAGCTCTCCCTTATATTGATCCATTCCTATGGACGGTATTGCAGCCATACCATCTGGAGCAGAGTGCCTATTTCCTATGCATACCCATGATATTGTCAGAATTAGAAAGCAAATCGCTAGCAACTGGTGATCATTACTAGCTCTCTCTTATATTGATCCATTCCTATGGACAGTATTGCAGCCACACCTATCTGGAGCAGAGTGCCTATTTCCTATGCATACCCATAATATTGTCAGAATTAGAAAGCAAATCGCTAGCAACTGGTGATCATTACTACCTCTCTCTCTACTATAATCTCATAGGAGATGTTATTGGAGCTAGAAGACTGCTGCCTATCTCCATCTTTCCATTTCGCTCCGTACTATTTTCACCACACCGATCTTCATTACAGGAGTCATTACGTATGGACAATATCGATAGCTTGCGATAGTATATAGCCTACACTATTAGCTGTCCGTACGTCGCCTAAGGTGATCAAGATATAATTAGGAATCTGCCGTAGTGTAGGCTATCAAGGCACTGTAAACACTATTTGAGCAAGTCGATTACACCACATAGCTATCAGGATAAAATGATGGATTCAAAAGTTCAACTTTCTTGGCCATTAGTCGATGTTTCCTTGCTAGCTGGCTAGGTTGAATAACTGCTCCAAAATGTTCTCCTAAACTCATCAAGAAATGGCTGACGAACTAGAGAGATTTCGTAAAGATTGGCTGCATGAAATCGATCAGGGAGTTGAAAAAAATAGCAAGAATTTAAAGGAATTAGGCAGTACAACATCAGAAGTTGGCTCAGCTAAATTTTCACAAAGTTTACAGGATATTGTTGGCACCGTTTTACCCTATCGTCGCTATGAGCAATTGATCCATCAATCTTCTAGTAGTCATCAACAAGATTTATCCAGCAAGGATCAATTAGGTAAAAGGAAAGGAAAGACAGATGAAGTAATTGGTCGTAGGAAATTGCCTAAGCATGATTTTGTTAGCGCACTCATTGCAGATCTGGTAAGTATATAGTATGGATTTCAAAGTCGGTTTTGCTCGTCGAAGCAGAGAGATTTTTTCACTCTTGCAGCTAGATGACCTAGTTGATATTCCCCACTATTTTATCCTTTAATAATGAAGAAATAACGAATCCAATCCAGTAATCAACTGTGTTATTTAGATAGGGTTTGGCTAGTGCTGATCTTCTTTTCGCGACTACAGATGTAAAAGTAAATTAGTTGCGCTCGTATCGAAATGTTTTTGTTAACTGGTTTAGCTATATAGCATGGATCTCCAGTAGTTCTGCAGGTTCACGAATATACTCGTAGTCGATCAAGGTTCCCTTCATGCTGACTAGTTTAGGTTAAGCAATGATCAATCCAATTTAATTCTATATGTGGAAAGACAAAGTTGAAAATAAACCCAATAGATGAGTATAACAGCAAGGCACAATATAGAGCACTAGATTAGTTATTAAAAATTGCCTAACCATCACTCTCATCACTTATAAATTCGAGTACAGCAAGACATTTTTGGACTTTACAACTGCAATAAATCAACATTCCCTTCGATACTGTATCACTTAAGAAAAAGAAAAATATAAAAGGATAAATTTTACTCGTAGCCCTACAACTAGAGAAGGTTACCATTCCTCCATTATTGCCTGGTAGTAGAAACTTTTCGATAAAATAAAAGAAAGAGGAAGAGAAGTCTCTGCTAGTGGTACTGTATTATTAATTAATTATAATTCTTGGAGTAATGATGAATCCAACTTAGTCAGCTGGTAACCCTGAAATTATAGTACATCAACAGTCCTCCATCAGTACGTAAGCAATGATGAATCCTATTTAATTTACCATAAAATTTTTTCTATTGCATGAATCTGTTAACTCTTTTATTGCCAATCTTGTACATGAAAGTCAACCGTACTCTTGTGGAGAGAAAATAGATTTTTTTTATTAGTACTCTCAGTCTTTATCTTCAGTCAGACTTATAAAGTCAATTCTAGCTCTTAAAGCTGCAAGGTAATCTGACCTAAAAGTCGATAATACTAAAATGCAAGTAATTTAGATTCCCACAGTAAACAAATCAAACTGCAGGTTGGTGTTTTTACGCAGGCTTTAGATTTGTGATAGGAGCTCTTAAAATTAACCAATCGAAAAAATTTCTCCTAACACAGTATTCCCATTACTTAACCTCTTGTTATTTTTTAATTCAATCATCAACAGTTGCCATAACCTACGTAATTCGTACTCTCGGGCTAATTATTTACAACATGACGATAAACTTTCAAAAAATTGAATATTGCATGAGTGTATTTCTCCCTAGGACTGGAATGAATGAGTAAATTTACGTGTACCCCTACACGACAATACGTTAACTTATATGCCTAATATATTTTAGGACGAGGTTTATGCTTTGCCCTTTTTTGATCTTGAATTACCCAAAGAACTTTGCTACCAAATATTCATATATCTCAGCTATCAAGATTTATGTCATTGTAGCCAGGTAAGACATGAATAAGATTTTACCATCTAGCAATAAGTAATCCACTTGATGGGTTGCATTAGTGGTAATCATTTACAAATTGAGGTTACGTGCACGATGCATAGTGCATATATAATATTATTGGTATCTCATATCAACCTTATTGCTATCTTAACCGTTTCTTCATCTATAAAATAGCAAATAACTCTACGGATCGATTTTAATAGGTTAGTAAAAGTTGGAGGTCTCTAGCTGATGATGACGCCTTATGGCACAACTTATGTATAAAGTTTGGATTTACTGATCAAGATAATACAAGCGAGTCAACTGAAGACCCACTAGAAGGGTAAATACTGTTGCTATTAACCAGTATACAGTACTAAAACAGAAACAGCTGTAAAATGACCAGATAAAATAGTTCCAATTAAAAATTTAATCAAGTACGCTAAAAGAAAAGATTATTCAAATTTTTGCTTGTTCATTTCAATATACTAAAACTAAAATATTCATTTATCCTAAAACAAAAATACACGCAGTTCATCTACATTTGAAGGCAGCTACTGGAAATCGATTATGCGAAAGAATATTACTTCTCAACGAAGACTCAGGAAACATTGGAGGGTAACTGCTAATATTGTAACAAAGTAATTATTACCATTATAAATAACAGATGGGGTAAATTTACAGGAACGAATATGCAAAGTCCAAGAATTTGAAAATACTCTTGGAGGCGTTTTATGTTCAGTGGCATTATCCGACAATCATCTATTAGCAGGGTAAAATCACGACTTTATGTCATAATATATTTTCTGTAAGCTCGTAAGGAAATGAAAAGCGATTGACACAATATTTTAAATGTAGCTATGGCCTAGGTGAAGTCAAATTGTATAATATCCATGATGCAGAGTTTGTTCGTACCTTTAATCCTATTCACCCCACTTTTGACTATGATGAAGATGGAATCATTGACAAAAGGTCTCCTGTTAATTGTGCAGCAATTAGCGGAAATTTAATTGCTACTGGACTTCGATATGGTACTTTCTAAATAAATAATTTAATGTGGCATTCCTAATTACAGGCAAATTGTAATGATTGATTATTTGACTGATTCTATGTATTAAATACATTCTTCAGGTAGTGTAGATATATGGCATATTGACTACGGTCCAACGCCAATTCATCATTATAAATTAGAAGATTCTGTAAGTAATATAGCAATCGAGACTGAAAGGGACTTAGTAGTTGCTAGCTCAAGCAATAATTCCGTAAGAGCCGATATTTCAGACATGAACGGCCAATGGCAACTAGCAACTTCGTTTGATTTGTCTCATAATGTAAGTTGCAAACTGTAGTAAAACCTTGATATTATTTTATGATTGATACAATGATGGATAGCTCATGTTTATAAAATTTCAACTAAAATGATACTCTCATTTATTGTATTCATTGTAACGTTTACACCTTTCCACTATAAATCTTTCTAGATTACCAATTTAAAAATATCCGGTAATAAAGATGGCCTCCCAATAGTCGTTGCATCTTGTAAAGATGCCATTGTAATTCATGGATTCGATTCTGCAGATTCATCGATAACACTAGAAAAACTATATGGTGCTAAAATTACCAGCTTAGATGTAGCAGATGATTTTCTCGCCTGTGGTATTAGTCAACTAGGCTTCGAAATTCCTTCTGAGGCCCATAAGGTAATGGATAGACAACTATTTTGACATAATAAAGCCAGGGCTTATAAGTAATATCCTGCGGCATCATATCAAAAGCATTTTCAAGTTTAGTGAACTTTTCCTCAATGTATAATAACAGTTGTAACTTTTGACTTACACATAGCTCAAAATATTTTCCCTCCATACTGGAAAAATAACAAGTGTATTAAAGGGACACTTTGGAGATATCACATGTATAAACGTTTCAGAATATAAATCAAATTCGATCATCACTGGTTCTTCCGACTGCAAGTAGGCTATCCTCTCATTTCACTGGCCATAGAAATTGTTACAATCTTACATCGTTATAACACTAACGCTATAAGTTTATATTAAATACAGAAAAATGTTTGCGCTTCTATTTCTATTTAACAGGGTTCGAATATACGATCTTCGCTCTGAAAAGCCTGTCAATACTTTTCGGGGTAGTAGATCAAAAATTAATACTGTACAATCAGACGATGTAAAAGCCGTAAGCGGTTGGTAAGTTAACTATTTTCTGAATAACCTGTCGGTTTGATTATAAATATATATATAATTATTGATCATTTTTTGCGTGCACATAACTCACTCATTAATTTTGTACCAATTTTTGTAGTGAAAACGGTAAAGTATCAGTATGGGATAGGCGAATGTCTGCTTTATTATGGGAAACTTCATTCTCGTATGATAATAATAGGCATAATAATCGTCTTATAACCAAATACACATATATTTGATATGTTATTATTTCAACGTGTTAATACTTGGTCCTTTTCATAATTTAGATTCCCTATAAAATATTGTCACTTTAATACCTCATGCCTAGTTTTCGCTAATATTCCTGAAGAAGAATGTCAAGCTGAATCACCAATTGATGATATTGTATGGAATAGGAGGTTAGTAGGTGGTATGTAAACCCCGTTGTAGTTTTGGAATAATATTCTCTGGCTTAAAATTGTTAATTCTTAATTATTTGGAGTCACTCGGTGAATAGTTAATCCAGTTTAAGCTAAGATCATTTATTTTTCAGAAACAGAGGTAGACTAAGGTTACTCGATTTTTCGTCTGACGAGTATCAACCAGAGGAGATTGGTTTACCTTCCATCTGCTCATCTAAATACGATGAACCAATAGGATACAATTACAATATTCATTTGATGACACCATATGATCAAATCTGAAAAAGTTGCTTATTAGTTCTCTCATACGAAAGATTGAAAAGAGCTATTCCTACGTTGATATACAACGACTCTTTTCGAGCAAATTATCCTTCGGGCATGGAATTAAAGCCAATAACCTTGTAAATTTTATTGCAATATCTTAGAAATCCTTACATTAGCTACATTTGTTGTAAAATTATACGACTGCAGCTTTATTATGTAAGCCATATGAAAAGTGTATTGTATAAAGAACGACTTTGATGTAAAAACGAATTAAGCCTGCTAAAATAATGTATTATATGCTGCAAACAAGAATTTGCTACAATACTAGTTTTAATTATTTTAACTCATTTCACTTCACTATCACATGCATTATAAATCATCAAAATTCCTAACGAGGAAACGATTTCCTTTGCATCAGGATTTATCAATAGCTGCAATTATAGTGAAACTTATTCGAGTTTTGTTGTAGCTTTTATATCTTGATACAGACGCAGTATTTATATCACGTAAATTTTTTATACTGCAAGTAACCAGAAAATATTTTTAAGTAAAACATGATGGGAGATTAAAACTGCTCTAGAAATTATGCTATACAGCATTGCGAACCCAAAAATAAAAATGTAATTGGATTGAATAATAACTTTGCTTTTGCTGAAGTTCATAATAATCTTATTATTTGGCAGTGGTAGTTTGTATTGCTTCCTTAGCAGCTTTGATGATGACGTCAGGGTCTGGAAATTTTAACTTTCTTGGAGGACCCAGCTTGATGCCACTCCAAAGGAGTATCTCTAAAATTCAATTATATTCATCGTTTAAAAATGTAAAATTTAGACTTAGTCAACATTAACTTATTGCAGTTATAAGTATTAGCTTTTCAATGGTTTCAAAATTATTTTTATACTAACTATCGCCATCTTCCTTTGACAGGTAACATTCAAAACTTCCACGACGAGGCTTCTCAGGGTTGACTTGGCTTTCTATCTTTGGAAATGCCGTTTGCAGGGCTTTCACAAGCTCGTCGCTTTTACGTTGATATACGCGTCAGGACATGCTAATAAACAAGAATACATAACCTTAGTTTTAGAGGTCTTTTCACGACCCTAAATCCACACATACGCGTACAAATATCCATAAGAGTTGTCCGCATGTTCCATATGTTACTCGGTAGTAATCGCATGAAAATAACTGAATAGATTACAATAATATTATTCTTAAATATTGAATTGAAGAATAAGCAAGAACATGTCATACTGTACCCCATTGCTGCACAATTATATAATTATATCTAGTACCTAATGTCGAGGATAAAGTTATCATGGTTGTCATAATGGAACCTAATGAGTATATACTGTAGTCATACTGTATTACATCTAGGCAAAGCTGACGATAGAGTGCAGGATAGGATACCAGAATGATTTATAATGAGGAATTTTTTTAATATTTTCGTAGGCATGGGATAATGTCTTACTAATTATATAAACTTTTCGTGTTGGTGATGAGGTTACTAAGCATGCCAGAATAAGAAGAATCATTTAGCAAATTGCTATGTCTTGTTATTGAATTATACCTACAGAGGGTAATTTTAACAGGTTAAGGAAGTCAAGAAGGGTTGAATCCTTACCATCTTTCAATGATAAATTGCCCGTTAGTTTGAACTTTCGTCCGTTTCCTTTTTTTACCAGTCTCTCCTATATCATCGCTCGCTGCAGTATCTTTACGAGCAACTTTTTCTCCAACCTTTCTTTTCTTCGGTGGCATAACAACTTTGAGGATTATTTAAGATCTGAAAGCAATATAGTGCGAAAGTAGTCAATCATATACATTGTAATTGAATATCTTGACTGCGAGGGAAAGGCTTGAAAAAGGCATTATTCTACTTTCGTAGTGCATCTCATTGAATTAAAACAAGTTGTAAGCATTTCATAGCAGTGCAGCAAATAGCTAAATCTATTTACAGCCAAAGTACAGTGGATAGATAATATCGATCACACATGCTATCTATATGCTAATCTCTATTGGGTATTACTACTCTAGATACCACTCCAAAATAGGATTGGATTTTAGTTGCATTTCCAACTATAGTTACTATTAGTATTTGATAGAGGAGTCAATTGCGAGGTGTAAAGTAGCTTACGTTTGCAGTTGCATTTTATCATAGTAATCTGTTAGGCTACCTTACCGGACATTAGAACATTTTTACATACTGATTTATCGTTACATCGTACCTGTCAACAGCTTCTACAGTAGTACAGTAATTATAAAATTACAATTATATTAATTAATTATAGGAGACTTGAAAGTCTACTGTGCGTTGTTCTATAAAGTCATTCCATTGCATTTCTACTGTATCTCTATCATCACATTAAAGTACTAGCAAGCTTGTAAATCTAATGTTCTATTAAGGCATTCTACATCTAGAAAGGGCAATATGAATTTTCACTGCAACTATGAGTATCTGGTACAATTTCTCATATTAAGTAGCTCTTAAAAATCTCTATCATCGTATTACACTTCTAGTAGCAGCCCTTGGATATCTACTGTTCATGTATTCTTACGTTCTTCTATATCGAGAAATAAGCAACATGAGTTTTTCAAAGAGTAGTTTAAAGGCCATATTTATCTTCTATTGTATGTCATCATGATACTCCTCTACTAAATTGTTCAATGTGAAGAAAATAGCAAATGAGTTTCTGCATGAATAACTGGAGCAAATTGATCATTTTAAGTTGAGCAATGATTGATCACTATCTTTGCATCATGAATAATTCAATATTAAGTTGCTGTCCACAACCTCTACCTCGTGTTCAACGTAGTTCTAGACTTATAGAAGACTCTAGCTTGCTGCTCCCTATTTGATCATCTCATTCTACACATGGAAAAGGCGGCATGAGCTTCCACAGAACGGTCTCTACTGTCACTAATTTCTTCATTTTAGCTGCTAACGTATTTTGTAGCCCATGTCTATGATCTCATTCTACGCCTAGAAAAGCATGATTTTCATAGGACGGTGATTATTATCTACTGTGACTAATTTTTTCATTTTAGGTGCTAACGTGTTTCGTACTCCATCAACACATTCTACTCCTTGAAAAGGCGGCATGAGCTTTGAAAGTGGTGACTACTGTAACTTGCTCATTTTAGCTACTAACGTATTTCAAATCGAGGACAAACTACTAATCCAAATAGGAAATCTGTTTGTCATCGTTTATCATAGCTTCATCGATATTAATGAAAACATTAGTGCTAGATTTTGTCTACATACCAGTCGCAGCTATCTAATTTTATCGATAAATTGGCCAAGATATCGTCGAAGATTGGATTTGCAGCTATTTTAGCTACCTGACAAACTATTGGGCCTCCAAGATCACGTTTTGATCTGGTTAATTTTGGGAACGGATTGTAAACAAAATTCCTTTACACATGCGTGAGAGCACATCGCTGCTAAGCAACTGGTACAGCATATTTGAGCTCTTATCCTGAGATTGTGCAAGGTTAAGAGAAAATAAGAATAGTTGAATTAATTTAATGAATTAATGAGGGATTGATGAATTTAATTACTCGTACATTCAATTTAATAATATTGATGAGGCAAGGTCCAGTATTGCTCAACGATAGTCATTTAGTATGGTTTTATTCAAGCAGTGAGTTCATTTACCGATTCGGATGACAAATTTATCTAAAAAGATTTCAGCTAGTTCATAAAATGAAGTTTTGCCTTATGAAAGTCTACTGTGCATTATTTTGAAAGCATATGAGGATGTCTACAATTTTCTGTATACTGTATACTTGTCTTTCATGGATGATCTGATTACGTATAAGCCATCCATTTCATCCAGATGTCATGCTATTAATGCTGTGAAGCTTAACCATGGACTACCGCTACTAAATATTACAAGGCATATTTAGTTCTCCATCGCTTAACAAACATTTCGGATATAATGAATTAATGAGGGATTGATGAATTTTAGTACTCGTAAATTCAATTTAATAATATTGATGAGGCAAGGTCCAACATTGCTCAACGATAGTCATTTAGTATGGTTTTATTCAAGCAGTGAGTTCATTTACCGATTCGGATGACAAATTTATCTAAAATGATTTCAGCTAGTTCATAAAATGAAGTTTTGCCTTATGAAAGTCTACTGTGCATTATTTTGAAAGTATATGAGGATGTCTACAGTTTTCTATTTTCTTTATACTTGTCTTTCATGGATGATCTGATTACGTATAAGCCATCCATTTCATCCAGATGTCATGCTATTAATGCAGCGTAGCTTAACCATGGACTATCGCTACTAAATATCACAAGGCATATTTAGTTCTCCATCGCTTAACAAACATTTAGGTCTACTTAATCACTTTTAACCATCCATGAAATGATGGATGACATACTTGTATCAAATCAGACATGATAAAACTCAAACACTTTTAATACTATTTCCCTTCCAGGAATGCTTTCCAAAGAATGGAGAAAATCCTCTACAGCTAGACCGAAAGTATGAGCTATAAGGCTCTTTCAACAAAAGTTACTAGCCAAACATACTTTAAGGATGAAAAAGTAGAACCAAAATATTCGTAAAATTATCAAAACTGGAGTGTTAACATTCTACTTTGCAAGATGTATGCAAATACTATCATACGTAGATTTAGACGACGGTGATTCATAGAATGATACCTATAGAAGCATATAGTAAATTAATTTTACGTGAGTGATTCTCATCGACGAAAATTAAGGACTGTTAGCCTACACCAATAAGAATTACTAGCTAGAAAACGTTGATCAGAAATATCTATAAGATTTCTATCTTACCACTACTGTATATATTTGCTATCATATACAAATATTTGGATGACGGCGATAAAATAGCACTGGAGATATTGAATTAATTATCGTCGAGTGATTTCATGAACGTATGATGGATAGACCAGTGATATACAGACTAAAATTAATTACTCCCTTTCAATTGATTCATTTAATGAAATCGCAATTTTAACATACTGTACAATACTAATAGTTATCCTCGTTGTGTTTCCACGCTTAGTTGTTAACGTTGGCACGAGGGACTTTGATGCACTTCACCTAGTAGACTTACTAAAAATCACTTTTTATTTAGGACTTACTGCATTTAAATAGTATAGCTGCAATACTATATTATACTTATCTATCACAACACATTAGAGATGCAGTACTATACAACAAGTTGTTGTATTCTTACATACATAATAATCCTCAGCGTAGGAATAAAAACATGTTAAACACGTAAAGTATATTCGGAATAAGCTGAATTATCATTTGATACTACAAATATAGTTGGATTAATACTATATTATACTTATCTTAGTAATTCATTACCTTATCTATCGCAACACATTAGGGATGTAGTAGTGTACAACAGGTTATTGTATTCTTACATATATAATAATCCTCAGTGTAGGAATAAAAACATGTTAAACACGTAAAATATATTCGGGATAAGCTGAATTATCATTTGATACTACAAATATAGTTGGATTAGTGTAATTATCAACAACAGAATGGATTCGTTCTGATTGACTTCCTGGGATAAGTGTTAAATTAGGCTTATTCGAACTACTAATTCCTGCTTGAACATAGATACCCGTTAGAACGCGAGCTATTAATAGTGTATTACCATAAGTGAGTGATGTTTTTGCACGGACAGCAAAATAAGTTCCTGTTCCAAGCATAGAACCTATAGAGCAAAGTAATGTAAAAAAAAAAGTCACCTACCGTTAGAATGACTTGAACTAACCTTGAATACAGATTGATAGCTATAGGCTAATGATAACAAAATAAGGGAGATTGTCACACTATACTAACACTACCAATTCCATCTTGATCTAACAACGTTAAACGTCTTAATAACTAGCACATACACTTTTATTTAAAGCGCGGAATAATACATAGCATTAGTGTTATACTGCTTTATTTTCATTTCTAAAAATGCTCATTATTTCTACTACAAAACTGCATTAGAGTAATAGCTGCATATTTTCGATATAATAATCTCGAAATATGTTCGTTTAATTTCAACCTCTGTATACAATATCAACGATATTCAACGATCTCTAAACATGTTAATTCATTTCGATTACAATTTACGACCTTTAACATCTTAATTTGCCGGTACTTTTATTATTTAAACGACAACATACTGTATTATGCATTACAATACAGCGACACTAAATTTATTAATAACTTCAATTTAACTGTAATATATGACATCAATAGAGGCAAACTACGATAATATCTCCTCAAACACGTTAATTTATTTAATTTGACTATCATTTAGACGTTAGTGGTATGTTGCGATCACTAAAGACGTTAACTAGTTACTTTTATTTCACTGCCTTACAAAATTAACAAACTAGAGGAAATATTTTACTGTTGTACAGTACAGTGTTATAATTATCATAATAGTGAATGATACTATCTCTAAACATGTTCGTTCAGCTTGACTAGAATTGGCTGCTTCAACTTTATGTAACATACCCGCAAAGCTCTTTATTGCATTAATTGTAAGCGAGGTATATGATCTTAATGGTATATTGAGATACCATAATCACGAAACATATTATCCGCCTTAACCTAGCCGTAATACATGATAGGGTATATTCGATGTTGCGACCTTTAACTACGGTAATTGCTTTAATTGAGCCCAAATAGATAACCTAAATTGTAGTACACACTACGACCTTCAAATATTTTAATTACCTTAATTTATAATATAGGGTGATTAATGGCAGTAATGGTATCTGGATGTGTTGCAACATTGCGACCTTTAAACATCTTAACTACTTCAATTCGACTCTAATAAGATATTACCCGTTCTAGCTACTTCAGTGCAACTTATAATTACATTTATACATGTAAATAACATTAGTCCTAGATCAACAGGACTGTATCGAAATATTGAGTCTCAACTAACCAAATGATTTTCCTGAGTAGTCCCTATCAAAGCCCCTCTTACATATACCATCGATATTCGATCCTGCTGTACCGTGAAACAACAGCTTCTCAACTGGAGTGCCAGGTTTGTATTTCCGGATTGCATTTTCAACATCTTTTTTCATGATTTGATAGCGACGATACAAATTCCAGTTTTGAATACGTGTTATATTGCGAACACGAAGCCCAGTGAATCCAAGAAGACTTGTAATTTCACTTATTTCGTGTTGATTAGTAACATCAACAGCGTGATAATAACCATTAGTTGTTTCACCCATTTCATCCCAATACGGAGGTACAGTGATCTCGTCATCTATTTACAATATTAGATTGATTCATGACCATTTAAAAGTTTTTAAACTTTTCAACCGTTTTAATGGACAAATTTATACTGGCAGATACCCCCATTTATAGTACCGTATTTGCTAATACGTAGATGAGAAAGAGAGATTGATTTATCGACATATCGTCATCCCTGTCAAAAGTAGAGAATCAAATCTACTGTATCTTACTCACCGGTTGACATAAATCTTCCTATCGGATACTGTTTTCCAGAAACTGTCATAATCATGTTTTCATAGTCAATCGATTTTATTCCTGAATCGACCAAAAAAATCTTATTGGTCTTATCTTGGAGATAGGTTTCATAATTTTTAATGAGGTCATAATTCATCTTACTATCAAATTTAAATTTGGATTGACCAATAATGGCATACCAGGAAGTAGTTTTAGCTATCGCTACTTGTACTTCGTTAGCGGCTTTTTCTTTCAACCGTGAAGCAAATAACTTATGAATAGCTGATATCGCATTTAAGATATCGGCTTCAAATCCATGAATTTTTATCATTTTATTTCGATGGTAATAGACTAGGATTGTATTATATTTGCACCAAAATTGTAATGCTATATAATGCCAACGATTTAGGTCGATATCGACGAAGTAATCTTCGTCAGTAATTTGGTGGCACCTCCAAGTATCAGCACAATCATTCACAATTGATCGCATCCGGTCTATTTTATAGCGATTCTGAGATGCGTAGATAATTTTTAAACCAAATTGGGGGTTTGCCATACTAAAAGTTATTTCCCAATGCAACTTTAGCTTCTTAATCTCTTGCCCTATCCATGTTGCAATCTCTTCCACTCGATCTCTTGAACTTAAGGCAAAATCAACACAATTCAATCTGGTCTTATCATCTTCGTGATTAAACAAGAATAATTCAATCGCAAAGAGTATCTGGTGGATATACTCCGCGTTTAATTCTATACTTATTAATGGGAATGAAACAGAACGATCACCACTTGCATTAATATAGCTTAATAACTGACCCACACCGGTTAAACAGCCATATGGACATATCTGATATAAGTTACAATTGAGTTGAAAATTTGGCAAACACTGCAAAGTTTCCAATGTATGCTGAGAATTACAATTGTCCATAACACCATCTAATGTCTCTAATTTGCGATGTTGATCACATAATACTGTTAAATCAATAATGGCATCGCTTGTAGCTGCAACAATATTTCCATGATAGAGATTAACATATAATGGTTTATCATTAATATAACAGCAAGCGGTAAAGTACAGTACATAGCTACCGTTCGAGCTATTTGCAAGATTACTACTGCTACATTTTGTAACTAATTCAATCTCCTTGCGATCTGGCATTAAAACAGGTTGCATAGCTATTGGTGGTGTAGCAGGTATACTGTTAAATGATAGGAGAGATGATGATGACGGTGATTGAGTGGTAGTGACTAATGGCACAGTCTGATTTGGTGCATTTAATCCAGTTGATCGTTCATGTAATAGTCTTATAAATAGTTGTTGATGATTAATTTGGTTATCTAGGATAACAAAATAAACCGTCTTTAAGCAAATTTCTTCCTTAAGCTGCCGACTGAAACTAGATACCACATCGATCATTCCTTTGATCACTTCATCAGCCTTTAACCGACTTCCACCAATTCCAATCATGGGTATAGCTATAGATTTCATCAATTCTATTTTGGCTTTTTCTAGGCAACGCGCTAACCCATCCTTTAGCCACTAGAATATAAAATTGATCATGAGAATACAATACTTTATTCATATCTCAATGGTTAATGAGCTTCGATATGAATTAGCTTAGCCTGCAGGAAGAATTATAATGATGAAAAATTTTACAGACTTACTGTGATCGATTTACTGGAACTTAAAAATGGCAAGTGATATACTTTTTTACATCCAAAATAGCTCCCACCAGTACTACCAATATCCTTGATACCTAGAAATTGTAACTGAATTTCACATTCAAGTTGATAACCTAGACCACCAGCTTTATGTAATGCGGTAGCGATGGCGCCATCGTAATAGGATTTCAGCTTCATAGAATTGACGATAACATCAGCCTAAAGATGCAAGATAGCATAATATAAATGAACTTTATTTATGTGTATAGCTAATTTCGCAAAGTGTAATTTGAATGAAGATATTTCAATATTTTTATAACAAAATTTTTAACATAATTATAACTTTACGCACTACTCGCCCTTCTTTCTCGATACTTCCTATTACCAATTTAATAGCAACACGATCATTTATATTATCCGGCGTGGCTTTCTTAGGCAAAGTTGACGTTAGGGGTAGTTTATTTATAGGAGTATTAGGGATGACTGTTTGCGCGGATAATTCATTATTATTAGCGAGAATTAATTTATTTGATACTTTATCCACATCAGATGTCGTCGTAGTTTGTAAATTACAACTTGCTCTACCATTAGAATCTATAACTTTCTGAATCTTTACTTCATTCCTTTTAACCTGGTTCATACGCTTTGAGCCCTTCAAATTGGTTGATATACTACTATAAATTATTAAAATATAGAAATTATATATGTAAAAGCAGCAAATTAAATTAGTGCTTGATATTAATAATTGAATAATATCTAGTCATGCTAACATATTACAGAGACAATTTTTAATTTCTAATACTGATTGCAGATCAGTAGCTAGTAAAATTAAACTTGTAATAATTTACGTAAATGTACAGCGCTATTATTAGTACTACAGTATACCGTACTCCAGTTAATTCATCATTTTCAGATGAGTGTGACGTACTCAAAAACATTGACGATGAATTATCAACTACTACCAAAGCTTAAAGAAAAGAAGTTACTATGGGTAAAAAAGCAGCCGATGGAATTAAAATATGATTGCCAATATTCTCATAATACCTAATCAGACCACAATCGATTTCTGCTATCGAACACGAATTAAATACAGTAACCGTTATAATCAATTAGTTCCTTAAAAATTCTGATGACGGATAACTCAGGTTTCAACAAGATTTAAAGAAATTGTGTGCAAGAATAGTCTTAGACTAAAACTTAACGTGAACTTGGTATTATAATTACCACTTCCATAACATCTAGTCAGATAACTTTCGATTGTAGATACTTATCGAATAACTGTTTACGAGAATAGACTGTAATAGCATTAACATTTCAATGATGTATTAATTAATTTTTATTAATAATGCAATACGAGTATATGAAATATGAATCAGTAGTGAAAAGATTTTTATTATTATCAACATTTTGCCCATTTAAGGAATATTTACTAGCCGAATCGTTTTCTTAAAATCAATATGAGTCATTTATAACATAGAATATAGGATAGCAGTCTAACATCGATTTAGCAATAAATACATCTAGTTACAGTTTGCTAACTGATACCTTTGATCTTTATCGTCTAGAATGATAGTTATGCAGTCATTTTCATCTTGTAAAGATTTCAATCTCATCTGACAATGGCTTGATGTTAAAAATCTTCCCACCTTACAACCTGTACTAATAAACTGGTCCTCTTCAACAATAACTTTATTTAACAGCTTATAAATCTCGTTCATAATAGATTCTCTATTTGATGGATTACATTGAACTTTAATTTGATGATGACAGATAGACGTATGCAGACACTTTTTCTCGTCTGCTTTCTCAAATAGGATAACGCAATTATACTGATTTTCAAGTTGAAGGATTTCATGCATCAAATGTAATCGCAAGTATTCTATTTTCAAAGCTGAAAAAAATATCCACCGCATAAAACATAGTGAATTACTTTTCGTTATAAATGCGAAATAGATGCAAGTATTTTTAATAGAACTCTTACATACCTTGTTCAAGAGTTTTTTCCTGAAATAGCGCAAAATGATCCTGGAAATAGTTGCTATCAAGCGATTTTGTTTCTTTTGTATTAGAACTTAAAGACGGAGATTTACTAATATAACGTCAGTAAAAGACTATTAGTATCAACTGGTAAAAAATACCCGTTCATGTGAACGGAGGATGATTTTTGTTGGTTGGCATTCGCGGATATTAGAATTTAGATTTCTATTACTACGTGGCATTATTCATTCATTATTTCCTCGATGTACAGTACAACTCAATTTGTATTCACTAATTTTGTGTTAGATTCCTATCTGTGTCTAGCGTTATCCTTTTCCCACGTTGATGCTATGTGAATATACTGCCGTACAATAACCATCCTGCAATACCGTATGTTTAAACAATTATTATTATACAATTTTAGCTTAATTAGGATTTTATCCACTTTTAACGCTTGTGTTTTTTCATTACGCTATCTATGCACTAATTCAATTTATGCCCATTCGATAGCGTGCAACGGAAACTTCATATAGTTTACATTAACCTTTGTTATTACTATATATGTAAAAAGTAGGGTACATTTACCATTAGAACACCACTATGATGCCCGAATCAATCATTACGTTGTATAATAATTAAAAAAACATGCGGCAGCAGTAGCTATAAATCGGATTGTGCAGAAGTTTGCACACACAAAGCTCCATTATAATATGATGATGATGATGACGATATATATATGTAAGACCTTTACAATTTTACTAAGCAGCTGCAGAAAGATGTCGATTGTGCAGGAGTTTGCACACGCAAAGCTCCACTATAATACGATGATGATGATTATATAAGACCTTTCTAATTCTAGTAAAATGTTCGAAACTAATTTTAATAAAAATTTTCCCTTCTATTTCATATGTCGTAGAACTTGAAGATCGTAATTTGCTAAGATAAGGTTAGCAAACAACCTTAATATCTATTTGCAAGTAAAATTTTGATAGTCTTTCTAAACTGATAATAACGATATAAAGCTGTAAATTTCATTTCCAGTCAATAATTACTGTAAGTTGCAGTACAATCAATTTGTTCCACTCTGATTCGTATGTATAAAAAATTTAGAGTAGGCTTGCAAATACAATAATTTCAGTATCAATTCGTAAGCAATTTAAGCATAATTCTTTTAATCTAATAAAAACTTGTAGGACGAAATGAATTTGGGGAGAATATTTACCTCTGATATTTAGCTGTTTTTACTACATCGTTGATTGTATCTGACTGTTCACCTTTATCCCCATCATCTGTAACATCAAATTAACCATATTTTTAACTCTTTAATAAAATATTACCTAGCAATTTAAGAAGTATACAGTACCTTGAGTTAGTATGCTTTCTTCTTCTATCGATAACGGTTGATTTTGCATATTAGATTGTTCTGATTCTTGCGCATACTTTTAACGATATAAATTCGAAAATATACTCAATAATTTACTAGTTGAAGGTTTTCTTCAAGTTTGTTCAATCAATTTTTTTAATTTAGAATTTAGTAATGGAATATCGATGATCTCATCATAATGAGTAACTCTCTTTGATAAATTAAGGAATAAATTTCATTATTTAGCTGATAAAAAGATCGACGAATATCGATAACTTAGCCATACACAATAGTATGATAGTGATGCGAAGCTAATACAGAAATAGTAATTCTAACCATAAAGTCTATCATACGTACACTTACTAGACTTTGATGACGATAGTAATTAGATGAATAAATTAGCCGGCTATTAGCGCCCTATCCTAAATGAGATTCCCTTACCTCAATCGATTGATTTTTACGGCTCAAAGTTCTATTTAGCAAATCGAAATTATGATTATCTACTACGCATTCTTCATCGCTACCGCTATCGATAATAACGATGGGAGGAGATAGTTTTGAAGTAGTTTCGTGGTGATACTTTAACGGGCTATGCAGTGATACTTTGGAAGACCGACATCGATTAGGCGATGGATGTAATGTTTGGATAGTCATTTGATGATTATTATCACCATCGATTACAATCACTTGATTGGAAAGCGTGTGAGATTTTGTTGTCTTTTTGCTGTCCTTCTTTTTTCTCTGTAAGAGATGGTTGGAATTACTCTTACTTTTATGGTGTTGTTTAGACCATGCATGGGATTTTTCGGTAGTCAATTCAATCGTATTTTGATCAACTAAGTTAACATAACCCGAAGTTGAAGGCATCAATTCGCCTCTTGATTGATCAGTAATGTTTGCATCATCTAGACATGGTAATGGATCGGTTAGTAAGTCTAATCCAGATGATCTTTGATGCTGATATTGGTACGGATGGAGTCGTTGATAATTTGTAGTGGCAAGCGATTGGCTCCAACTATCACCATGTTTTATCTTCTTACGCTCTTGACAGTAGAAGAATTCTTCTGCTGCATCATGTTTTTCCTCACCTTGATCAGTCCATTCCTCAATGGATTTCAATTTTGTACTCTCTACTTGACCCGGAGCAGGATTTTTACAGGGGTTCATTGGGTCTGTAATAAAGAAAAATACTTGAATAATTACCCTAAATCAATACTGGGCTACTTACTGGAAGGCAGATACAAGAGTACAAGTATAAGAGTACAATGTTAGTTAGCCAGCAGATCGAATGAACTTCATTTGCAGTACAGGACAGTATAATTAAATAATTATTTTTAATTTTTCTCAATGTGTCATAACAGAAACATATGAAAACTAGTATTTCATTAGTTTCGATCTCTATTTATTTTTTCCCCCTAAGGATTGTCTACCTTGGAAGAATGCGTCACCATGGTTATTTTTTTTTACCCCTCCCATAAATATGAAATATATAATGAGTTTACTTCCAGGATCGCGTTTTACTGCTACTTATATAGGTAAAATGTACTATGATTAGTTACAATCTAAACTATAACTATGCACATCGTAGGCTAGATTGCGTCATGACTTGTTTTCCTTTCCTCATTTATATTTTGCTTGTACTTGCTTATTATGCTGTGCCTGTGGGTGCGATCTACCGCAAAGTACAAAATTATCCAGCTTTACCCCTTGAATAACAGTAGTATCCATCCATAATGGATTCCATACTGATCGCGGTGTATCTTAAGTTATTTTAGGTTATCTAAAGTTACACAAGCTATAAAAGTGCACATCGTAAAGTGCGTAATTATAGCTAAGGCCTAACTACTTGTAGAAGCCAGTGGAAATTTATACAACTTAAATGCGTCAATAATTTTACTACGGTAGACCAGAGTTTGTAGTTGTAGAGCATTAGAACGGACCACAGAACACAATTCTGTAAAAGATTCGCAGGATTGTAGTCATTCCTAATAAATATCTTCATCCATTTTAATCCAGTTAAATGAAAATCTGAATACCCAGATTGCCCAGCCTACTCAGTATAGTATCATTCACTGAGATGCAAAGGAGTATCGAAATTTTATTGACACTTTAGTCATTGCCACCGTCCATTGACATTTATGATAAAAAAAGGCATTTGGTTAAGTACGGACAAAGAAGTTGAGAAGTCTCCTATATCCAAGAGTCCTCCGGCTATTAAAGGTAGCATTTGTTGTAACCAAATCTTAAGATTGTATACTATATGGACTTTTCACCGTTGCGCTTCTCTGCTTCTCACAATTCACAATAATATCTAAAATGAATCTCACACATGAGCTGTATTGACATTAGCCTACCTAATTATGGGCTCCGTATTGAAGCTGAGTGCCAATGTAGCATTTTAGAACGAGGATAAATTTGATAATGTTGACTCTCTCACGCAGCAGCTATGGTGTGTAGTTCAAGGGTTTCAGATATTATTTCCTATAGTACCTGCTTTTCGAAGTTAGTAAAATTTAAATCCTTCGTTACTCTCAAATTCCTCAATTATGCATTATAATTTCGTTTCCGAATAACGTTACTGTTATATATCTGAATCTTACACTTAGTTAATGTTAGTATATGTTCCCCACGAAAATACATAGCAGTTACAATCTTAATATATATGTATTTAGCGTATCATATGCATACCATTTGCAATATTAGAAATGGAATACTTAAAGAATATAATGGAAGTTAACGCAACTATAGATCATGTTATTGCTCTTTGATTAGATATCAACAGATAAAGTCTTGCGCCTTCATCTTTAACGTAAGCTGAAAACTAATTAATCCTTTTCAACATTAGGAGTGTGTCGAAGCTTAACTCTTGCAACCGTATAATATTCCAACAGTCAAGGCAATAAAAAACTTATAAGGTGGTAAAATTTTATAGAAATTTCTTTCCAGTTGCACTTTTCTTTAAATGCAATGCACTGACAGATAGGATTTCGACCTACTTTCAATCCACTGGTTGAAATGATTTGGATAAATTCGTTCATTTTTATTAAGACATTAAAAAGACCACAATTATAGCTCGGCTATAATATCAGTATTCTGTTATCAATAAAACGCTCATTTTTCATGACTATTAACAAATACCTTTGCTACAGTAGGCTTCTTTTAAATAAAAATGCTAACATTTCACGAGTAACAACAAATACACATGTTATTAGTACAATATTATAAATAAAAATACTTCAATTTGCATTATTATTTACAAATAGGCATGTTGTTGCATAAAGCTTTAAAAATGAAAATGCTTCAATGTCACCATTTTTAAGGTTAACAGATAGATAGAATAGATCATGAAAGAGTATCATCATATGTATCATACATTATTTCTATTTTGTAGTATTGCGGTTAATAGCAATTTAAATAAATAGTAGCCAGGAAAAGAGAAATTCCACACCACTAGGGTGGACATGCCCTAATAAAAATATGACTATTTACAATATATTACAACATTGGCTAACATGAGGATTAGACGTTGTCCTTGTACGTGGCAATGCAGAAAATAGCGCATCTTCAAAAATTGAAGATCCTATCGAAATATTGTCATATGGATGGAAACGAATATGATTTCCAGAATGACCACCACCATTAATATTGTGATGATTGGTATTATTATGATCAGCATTAGTGCTGGAATAATGATTACTATTATTATTAGGATTAGGCGAAAGATTATTCGTGGAATCATTTTGATTATCTAGTGAATTGCCGGATGTTATTTGTTCATCGCTCAGTTTAACATATTTATTGATTCGTTCAATAATCTCCGAAAATTTCTCGCGTGGCGATAGATTTCTACCTTTACCTCCATGACCACCACCTTGGCCGCTCATATCGATGTAAATAAGTTGAGAAAAGCTAATAGCCATTGCACCTGGTGGTGGCCAATCGACCTTTTCCAACATGACAGGCACAATCGGCTTACCTAACATATCAGCTAAAATAATCTCTTTACTACAACTACTAGAAGAGACATACTTGGAGGTTACACATGCAATCACTAATTGGGCCTCTTTGATACCGTCGTAAATTTTTTGATATAGAATATCACCGCCACCCATTTGACCAATATCAATCCAACATTTATAGCCATACCTTCCTAATCGACTACATAAGGCTTTAGCTTCAGCTTGATGGTCCCATTGATAGCTGATAAAAATTTCTGGTGAGGGTGTATCGGAGCGGACAATGTTGTTATTATTACTGTCTGAATTTTGAACGATACCTTATGATTGAAATTGAGCGTAAAAAAATAATTGTAAGCTTATTTAATGGTATTGATACACTCTTAATATTCCTTCCAAATCAGTTTCAATCATTTAGTTAACGATCACAATACAGCTATCAAACAGAAGTCAACCTATACATTTATTTCGTGTTCGTTGTAATTGAAATAGAACATGAACTAAAATTCTAACATGACTGATTTCTTATTAGTATATACTCTATTATAGCATACCTTTATTAATCTCAATTTCCTGCATTATGTGCATAACATCGTCGCGTTGTATTGACTGCAATATTTGATATAAATCATCGATGGTATTACTTTTACTCCAATCATTCAATATTGCATGTGCAGGATCTGCTGTTAAACTCCAATTACATATATCGATCTCACTATAGCCCATTTTTCGAGCCAATGTGCGCCAATTAGCTTTACCAGGTAAAGTTAATAAATCGGTAACTTCATGGGGCCATTCAAATTCTTGTTCATTCTATCAATTTATTAATACATATGTTAGCTACTAGTTCTAATATGGAAGTCAATGAATGATAGTTTAATTATTTTAGATTTTTTCCAACATATACGAACTACATCATTAATTGTATCTATATCAAGACTTTAGTCACTATAAATAGGTATAAAATAAATACCTTGCTACTGGACTTAATTAAGGATCCTAAGCTTTTCTTGTCTAGATTAAACACGGTAATAAAAAAAGCAATAGAAATTTAGTTATTACAAAATAGTGCCGGTATATTAATGATTGTATATTGATTAGCACTTATGTACGTCGATATCTAAAGATTTTAACTCTCAGTGGTCAATATAGAACAACCTTTTTTAACTTCAGGACAAAACCACTTTTTATATGGTGCTGTACGAATTCTTCTATGATCACAGAGGACCAGCTAAAAAAATGCAATTTTTATGACCGTTTGATGACATATGTATAAAGATCTCTTCAATATTATATAAAATTCTTATGAATATAATCAAAAAGATGACCGTAGGCACAGCGTATTGATTTATGGTTTAATTGATAATATTCCGAAGTAATAATCTCTTTTAAAGTGCAAAATAAAAATTTGTCATTAGTACTAAGCTAACCTTTGCAGACTTGCAGAGTTCTAATTCATGAAAATGCAAACACTCTTCTCTTTGACAACCATTAATGTTATGTTTTTCACATAACTTGTTGCATGTACAGGCTACAACAATTTGATAATTAAGGTGACGGATCCAGGCTTTACGCAAGTTAGCCAATGTCGCTTTAACAAACTGCAAAACCTGTAAATAAAGTATTTAAATAAGAACTGTATATATTTCGGTGTTAATACTATTTACAGAGACTAATATATTTGCCAATCTTTTAATGAAATCATACCTTTGTACATGCTTGTCTATTTACTTCAATAACAACTCCTTCTTCCTCATCATCGAAGTTTGCTCGTTGGACAACAACCTATTAGTAAGGGTGTCATACAGGGTATCATTTATAGGTTAGGATTTACTTCTTATTTATAGTGAGCCAGACTGTAACAACAAAAGCATCTATTGTAGCCATTAACTGGTACATTACAAAACTATTAACCTTTATTCGTGCAAATCGCATAGGTGCTCGATGTAGTATAAAATCATGATCTTCATCTAAATAAAATCGAGCACAGTTATTATATAAATAAGGCTCTCGACCACCACATTCTTGTGTCCATCTAACGACATGCATTAATAAGCGATTATAAAATCCATCTGGCAGAAATCCGTCAAAGTCAACATAGAACGATATATCCCAGTTATTATGAATGTAGATATCTTCAATCCTCTTGGGATTTTGCAACCGTGATGGTAAATAATACGTATTTCCACATTCCGCATAATCAGTACAATCAGATGATCCCTATAAAATAAGAATAAATTTAAAAATAAGATAGTAAATAAAAGATGACTGACATTTAGGTAGAAATTGATAAAACAGCTAATGAAAGATAGTTATTTATTTTCTTAGGTGCTATAGTGAATTTGTTGGACCTTTCGGGGAATTAATCGACGACATAGCAGATCAAACGATTCCATTAAATTTAGTAACATTGATTTATGATCGATGATATCACCCCACATATAATTGATTAAATCGTCAGTCAATATTCCTCGTTTATTAAGTAATTCTAATGAATTCGATTTCATGGAAAACTGAAATAAGATAAGAACAAATTTCAAAATAGATATTTATAAGCTTTAAAGTTTCATCATTACTAAACAATTGAGTTTATGTTCGTTAACTAATAGTCAAAAATATGATTACATTTTATCCGTAATTATACCAATCATGTACTAACGTTATTGCCTATGTTTTTCAAAGTTAAAATTTTAACAAAAGAATCAGCCAACCATAACGGATCAAGAATAACAGTAATATTGTTGGATGTATTCCCGACTGAATCTTGATAGTGTACAATATTGCCAAGATCGTGATAGTATTGTAACATGACTTTAATAGCAGATCGATCGATAATATGCGATTCCGATGCAATTAACTGATAAACCTAATAATACATAATAATTTTTAGTATGAAAAAGATTAGTGCGCAAAGATAATATCATCCGTATCACAAAATGAATAATGTTATTGTAGTAATGAAAATATGCTATAGATATGGTACAGTATTTGTCAATGCAAGAGTAAAAAAATGTGACAGCACTGGTAAATCGAGTTACAGTACAATATTATTTATGTATCTATTGAATTTAAAAACTATTCAAATGGCTATTTATATAACCTTAAAATAATTATTATCAATCGATAATTATTGTTTGATTGTTATATTTCTTTTACGCAATTAAAACTATGTTCAGTCTAGTCTTATTAGTTAATCAATACTAAATTTAATTATACTTATTAAACGCTCACTGAACTGACATAAATATTCTTATTCCAAGAAATACTACCTTATCGTCTAGACAATAAACCTATTTACTTATTTATTTATTAATTTGTCCGCAGAAACGGTGTCAATAACCATACACAATTCAGCTATAAGTCGATTTTAATCATGAGCTTAATTGCTTTAGCACTGACCTCATCGGATGATATTAAATGCTTTCCTTCTTTCGTCATTTGTCGAGATAGGCATTCAAATTTTAGCCACTGGATCGGTATCTTTTCACTGATAAAAGGTTGTGATTCTACAGCATTGTCGATGCTTTGAATAAGTTTGGCCAACTACATAATATCATAAAAAAGAAATCTTATTTAAATTCTTTCCATGACATTAAATCCACTGTTCTCATCAAAAAATAAAATAAATCTATTAAATTGCGAACATTTTTTTACTTACCTCCTCGTCTTGATCATCATCTAATTGATCATCAATTGCAAAAAATATTGGGGCCATATGCCTAGCGTAAGGTTTACCCCGTAGGTTTTCCTGTATCCTATCAAATCTATAGTTTATTAATTTGTTACGTTCCTAATAGGAAGCAAAGAATTGTCGTTAGAAAGAGCTTATATTCTATCATATCTCAATGGCCTTTACATTAATAATAATACAATCAAAAATTTTAAATATGCTCTTAATTTTTTATTGTTGGAGGTTAGCTATTATTTACCCGAATATAAACAAAATAATATTACATACATTTTTCGACTTACTGTGATATTACTACCAAGTTTATTCTTGTTAATGCCAATGATAAATACGGTAGGTGTTAGAAGAGTAGCTTTACGACTGGGGTTTTGACCAACAGCGCAAGAGTAAATGGAGCTCATCCAGTATAAAATAAAATCCAGTACACATAATTCATTTCCCTCCTATCAAAAAATTTATAATTTGAGTTAAACTTCATATGCATTCACTTAAAGTTTTTTGTGTCAGGGACTACTAAAAGAAGTAGTCTCTGTTAGTATGGATATATAATTAAATAAAAAATAAATTAAAAGTAAATTGTTCACTACGAATGTCGATTCTAATTAGTACAATTGTAAAACGACTAAAGTTTAATTTTAGACACTATACCGATTCTTCAATATCTTCGGTTAAATCGAAAGCGATGATATAGATTGATTTATTGTTGCAAAACATCTACATTATCCAGATAATAATAAAATGGAAATTAATAGCTAATAAGGGGAAATTTCTGATTTAGAGTGAACGATTAAATATAGGAAGTGCAACGATGGTTTCAAAAGTTTGGCGATCGCAATTAACTTACACGATAAGATAAATTGTGTATAGGTTGTCCACTTAAATCCCAGACATCATGAGTTTTTAAGATCTCCTCATTGGGCTTAACTTCGATATTATTTTTTTCATGATTATCAATATCACAATTTTCAATCATTTTGCATACAATTTGTTTCATTGTAGGGGCTAAGCTGTTTAATATTGCTTCATGCTGTTGACTAGCTTGCAGGGTCGAATCGGAAGTTTGTAATTCCTTCGACAAATGCCAGCTAGGAGAATAACTTGGTTCATCTTCAATATCACAAATATCATGATCGTCAATATAACGATCTTCGTCATTGACATTCATATTAGATTCATCAATATCTTGATTATCGATTATACTTTCTAATTTGGTAACAATGCTTTTAGCTAATGCTTGATCTAGTTGTTCTTGAATTTTTTCCATTTCATCTATTTTAATTGACAATAAAATCATAATTGAGAATGTACTATAGATGAATTTCGCTATACCGCATATTTAAACAACGAAAGGGGCAAGACTTCTGAGTGTCAATACTGCATCATCATTTTAGGTATTGATTATAGCTATTTTACATCTTTATTTATAACAGCATGATAGGTTACCTTCTATGGTGGAAAACGAATATTTCTTATCCAAAGCATCTTTTCCGCCTTCTTCTACTAAAGGACTTAAATTACCTTGACCTAAAGTATCAAAATTGTTCATTGCGAAAATTTTAAAAACAAACGAATTAATTACAATAAATATTTAGTAGATTTAACAGTTCCATGTACTTTATAACTTTTAAGCTACTTGTACAGAGAAATAACGTAGTTATAAATATGATGTAGATATGTATTACCTTTCAGGATTTTACTAATTGTTTGTCGGGGAAGCTGATCTTTACTTAAGATTACAAAGCGAATTCGACGAACATTTCGACAATCAAACTGTGAAGCTTTATTATATGCTGCAATAGCATCTTTACCATGTGCTAAAATTTCCGGTGGAACTTATGGTTTGACAGAAGAGCGAGAATGATACAAATCAGAAAATTGGATAATATAGATTTTGATCAATGTCTATGTAGTTCTATAGCAGGGAATATTTCAAGAAAAAGCTTGCATTTCTTGAGTAGTCCCTGTTTAAAGTACTATCAAGCAAATAAAACTTTAGTCTATTCGAACAGTACCAAATACGATATTAAAGAAAGTAATGAACATTTATGGTAAACTTCTATCCGTGCACGTTTGATAGGGAATAAAAGATCTTTAAATAATATCGCAGATGTTTATTGTAATAAAAAAGATACTACCGGTAATTGTTGCAAAGACATTATTCGCTAGGCGTTTCTTTATTTCATTTACATTTAATCTAATAATTTACATTATAGTTTCAACCTATATCTAAGGAAAACCTCTATTACGATCGTTAACCATATCTCTGGTTTGGATTAACTTACTATTTTCATTCCCTTCCGGCACGATGGTAGCACAATCACAGTTACCATACAAATTAATAATGCCATAGACGTTATTAGTAACATCCGTAGCTATCGCACCTAGAAAGACAAAATAAGCAGTATCGTTGGAAAATGCATTAAAAGTGTAAAGTAGTTCATAGTTATATTTAATTAATTTGTCAACTCGGATTTTTCAGCGGCACCATAGTTAATCAAGTACATAAACTATTTCTCTGTCCTAACTGTTACTCTAATTAATAATTATCAATCGGTATTTTGCTTTAGATAGATACAATCTCCAGTATAAGTACGCCATATTTAATTTGAGTTATACCTATACTATAACAAATTAGTAAGGTATGATGTTTCATAGCAACAGCTACTTAACTCATCAATCAATATTTACTTCCGATAAGCAATATTATTAGGTCAAGTTAATAAGCTTCGCGTGAATATTATCATGTGCAGCTACTACATATTGAATTGTAATAATTGCCAAATGTTGTACGAGAATTTTCGATTTGATTTAGTAATAGAGTGTTAACGTGTTTACTATTCGCTTTGTAAATTATACTTTTATAACGATTCCTCATTAAAAATTTCTAATTTACCAGAACTTTATGATAAATGTAATCATAAAGTTACGTTCTGAAATATATCTCAAATGCCACATGAACGTAAAATAATTTATGCCATCTCAGTCCCCACTACCGTAAGTTATGCTTTAACGTACGATAAATATAGATTATTTCATAAATGTGAGAAATTAACCTAAGTCATTGCCATTAATGTACGCATGAACATGACCATTTGTCTTTCGACTAATACCAAAATAATCGCCCATCTTCAAAGAATGCAATCCTTGATGATGGCAGTAATTTTGACATTGACCATGGACATAAAGATTTTTATCGCTGAGAATCCAATTTGGAGATTGTTGTATTCCTACTAAAGAGCGGGGGAATTGTAAACTGGTTGGTGATGCAGTTGTTAAACCAATTTGTAAGTTCCCATTCCATCTTGTCATAACATTGTCAATTCTTAACTGAAATAATTCATTATCTTGTAAAGGACGATTTGTCATAAAAGTAGCAGCATCGAATTGACTGACTGCATTTTTACGGCTAGCAATCGTAAAATCGGACGATAACATGCCATTTAATCCATGTCTAGAATAAAAAAGTAAAGGAGTTCGGGGATTCGAAGCTGAAAGTAAAAATAAAGGCAAATAGATATTAAGAGAAAGGCGATAATCAGTCAATATTAATCTCTTTTTTAGCTTCATTGATATTTACCATTTCACAATATTGCTATTACTACAGATTCCTTTTACATTTAAAGTTTACGGAGAAGTTGTAGCAATCAAGTATTAGAATATTCTAACGTATAAAATTTATTAGAAGAAAGATTTACCTGCAGGCTGTTCTCCAAGATAGTCTATCCTTACTTTACAATCGCCAATAATTGTTGATATCATAGGATAAAGAATTTTTCCTTGTAGTCCGTGAAAGGCAATCCCTAGGTTAACACCATTAACTTCGTAAGATAAAGTTCCTCTATCCATATCTAAGATAACGCAAAATTTCTTAAATCTAGATAATTCTTGATTTAATATGTTACTGCCATCTTCGCCATCTTGATTCTGGTTATGCAAATGATTAAGCATCGGGTAATGGCCTTGTTCAATATTTGCATGTATTAATACTCTTTTGCTGATATTCCATCCCCAACTATTAGTACTACAACCAATTAGGCTGGTATAGCCTGTACAATGCAGACACTCTTTCTTGTTACCAACACCGGCAACGGAATGAGATCCTAAAAATATAGGTATAAAATCATACATAGGATCAATTAAAAATTCATCCCAATAATTAAGAGCAATTTCTGTTTGAAACTGAATTACTTGATTAGTTAATAAATTAAAACTTTAACTATATTACTTTAGCATTTCCTTAAGCAATATTAATCATGATCAATCTATGGTCGTTATATCAAAATGATTCAATATATCTTAGAACTACTCTATACCAGAGCCGATAGTAAATAGGCCACTCTTGATTCAAAATTGATCAACAAAATAGATTCACAGTAACATGAACTAGCAACATTATTGAAAGACAAGGACTGAAGTAAAAATTTATATGTATGGTATGTTTTATAAAGAGAAAAGATTACATGATAAATAGTGATACTATGTTTATTTGATATCATCAAATAGAGATTTGCGACCATTTCTCAAGAATAATTCATCAATTCCACTATGTTCATTACATGTTTAATATATGGTATTAAAATGACTAGACTTTAGAAGACTCGATTTACGTATGTGCATGCTGATCATTGATTAATAAATGACTGAAACAGATTTGAAAATCGAAGCCTTAAATTACAGCAATCATAAAATGTAATTTATCATCGCCATTAGCAGAAAGAAACGAAGTACAAAATGACAGTAGTGTTAACATAACAAATGGATTTACCATAGCAAAATACACATTACTCGTATAATGATGCATGCAATGGTTAATAATTTACGAAAGATAACGTATGTAAATTAACGTTTTCGTATATGGAGTATGACTGATTCATAATTATTATCACAACAGACTTAATCTATTGATTGTGATATCGGGTATGCTATATGTATTGCCTAGAAAGATTGAAACTAACTACTATGATTCGTTAATTCAAATTTAGTAGCAGTAATTTACAGTGATACCACTCCAACACGTTTTCGGGATAGGGATAATTACGTTCAAAACTGAACTTGATAATAAAGCTATTCAGGATCAAATAGAGGACGCAGATGACATAAAATCTATTTTTAAGATAGAACTCAGCAAGAAATTAACGGAAAAGATACTAACCTAAATCTCCTTGCCATGTTAATTGCCAAACATGTCTACCATTCTCTATGCTTCGATTACATCGAATAGCATCAGTTGATTGGACTGCTTTCTGCCTCTGACAAGCATGAAGATCATCGTCCAGAACATGAATATTAACTGAACAATCATCTGGATTCCATGTATATAGATTGGCCATTTCTTGACCTGGCCGACGGTTGCCTGATGATCAATAATTTGAGTAAATTATGAGGATAGAATATCTTCATGAATTAATGTCCTTACTAAACGACATACTATATGAATTATTATTAGCTTAATCAAAGCTATCCTGAAATAACAGGATAGTTCATAATGCTTTAGGATTACTTTGTTAAATACTTATTTAAGGTTACCAAGAATGACAGTAAACTTACCAAGATAAATGATTGAAACTTCTGCATTGCCATAGACTTCGCTAACCATTGGATAAAGAGATTTTCCAACTAGCCCAGTACAACAGATACCAAGATATTTACCCTCAGCTTCAAATGCTAATGTTCCATTTTCCATATCCAGATAGACTATAACTTCACTCGGTGCTTGGTAATCAAGAGCCATAGACGGATAGCAAGTTAATGATTTCTTTCCTGCACTATAGCTAATCTTGTTAGTAATATCCCAGCCCCAAGCGTTAGGGTCTTGCTCAATTAATGTTGTGTAACCTTTACAATGTAGTATGGCTTCTTTTGAGCCAACACCTGCTACTGCATGGCTACCTCGTGGAGTTAACCATTTTAATTTCCAAGCATGATGGCCATGAGTATAGCCATATCTACCTCTAATAGCATCGGTTGATCGACGAGCTGGCCTTCGATAAAAGGTTAATGGGTCATCGTCTTTAATGTAAATATTTTTGGAATGATCTGCGGGATGCCAAGAATGAATAATTTCCTGATTGAGTTCATTTTTACAAATCGAGTCGTGTTTATCACCATGGCGGACGACATGATCACGACTAGTTGTTACCATCTTTCTTTTTTCTCCTTGGAATAATATAAAAGTAATCTTTACTTTAAGTTGGCTTAATAACAGTTGGGTAGCTAGAGCTAAATTTTAATGAAGGAAAAAGTAACGAATAAATTTATAGCTATAATATATGCCAACATTACGGGAAGAAAAGTTATAACTTCGATAATGACACATATAGGTGTACAGCAGTAGTCCGGAGTCATAAAATTAAAGAAATTTGCTAAAGAAAGGGTGAGGTAATAACTGCCATTTTCACCTTCCTTTTAGTAAATCATTATCTTATAAATGCCCAATTTTCGGCTACTGTACGTTAAATGTCACTTTAATAGACTTTAATAAAAATGAAGGATAAACTCATTAAGTGACCTAATAAATATTATTAAAATAAACCAATTATAGAAATGAAAGAAAAGCTTCTAAACAGTCTTATGAAAACAATTTTATAAGGAGAATTTTAATAAATCATTAAAAATGGAAAATAAGACCTGAAATTAATTTAAATTTTTCCTGCTTATTGGATTATAAACATGGTTGAATAATATTCCCGTACTACTTATTTTTCAATATGCATATTAAAATTCATATTAATAAACGATAACAAAACTTATCGATCATGAATATAAAGTACGTATATAAATCTTGGGGTATTTTCGAAGGATATTAGGGAGAATTTAAAGAGGGATCAATAACGAGATTTTTCTCACATACGTATAGTATAGTGCACGGTACAATTGTCTATTGTATCTCTATCCATAAAAATGTCAACTATATTATTGTATATGGTCTTTAGATTCTTTACTGAAGTTAAATTCAATGATTCATAGCACAGGATTTAACTATGTTAAGGCAAATGAAAGATTCTTCGGTATAAAATAAAAATGTTCAATTCTCGAGTACCGGTAGCTTAAATCTTCAATCGGTTTTATGCCTCTATTATTAGAGTCATAATTTCTTTAGATTATTCTTACTGTGAGTATAGGAAATTACTTAAATTAATTGAATAATTTCAACTAGAAAAAGCTTTTCTTTTTTTTCTCGATCTAAACTTTAGATAGATCTATGCAAAAATTTCTACTGCGTTGCTACTAACTGCTACGGGATAAGCTTTATATGATCTTTAATAGAATTTCATCGCTTCCTTAAAAGATGCCTATTTCGTTTATCTTCAATACATATTTGCTTCATACCACCTTCATATATAGAATACTTTTGATTATAAATAAATGATTAGTAATTTTACCGTCAATTCTCGACAAACTTTACGGGTAATTTATCAAAGATTTACTGCAGGACAGTCTTTAGTGTTGTGGGGGTCTAGAAAAGGAGTTATTATAAATACCCTTTAAAATAGTGTGATAAGCTGCTTAAATTTATCGACAAATAAACCTAAAGTCAGATTTTTATTAATAATGTTAATAAAAAAAATTTTACAAACGATATAACAACCAAAACTTTTGCAGTTAGTGTTATAATTTCGACAAAACCTTTATGACTCTAGTAAGAGAAGTAGTAGTATTTAATTAATAGAAGCTCCGCTGTACAGTATATTTCACGTCCTACACATATACGTGTATCATACTTATTATGGATAACTTTTGCAAGTATGTTTATTTTGAAGAGGATCACATTAACTTGAGAAGATATGAAGTTCTCTTAAGTAAGCTGACAAATGTCTAAAATTCAACATCCGTTTGCAAAAATAACTGAAAAGCTATCCTTATTAGTTTTAAAACGCACAAGTACGGTATAATACGTATTAAGATTAAGGTATCGTTTTAATGCTAGTCTATATAACGCCTATTAATATAACATCAGCATTGATCAACTAGAATATTACGTTAATATTTTTCTTACCTCTTTAGAAAAAAGCGGGGTTTTAAGGCAAGCTGTTATCGAAAAATATTCTAGTTGGATTCGATAAATAATGTTTTTTGCTGTATTTGATCTAAGCCTCTAAGATTAGAAAATGATACCAAAATTACTCGCTAAGTCACTGAATTTTTCTAACGAAATGATAGGTCCTTCACTTTAAAGTAATAGTATTTATTATACAATTAAAAATATCAATGTTTCTATGTTGTTATATGCGATTTTAAGGGTTTGAGCATAAAGTTGTAACAAACATTAGGATGGATTGTTACCTTTTTTAGTGTAATGCATAGAATTTATACATACTACAACCTACCGTAGGTAAGTTTATTAAACTTATTTCAATTGGCCATTTTTAAGGTTTAAAGTAATGTTGATGCTAACGAATAACCATGGAAAAGAGCTTTAATGAACGATTTTAATAGTAAATTTAGCTTGTTTAAAAGTCCAATGACTCTTTAAATGTTAATGTAAGGCCCCATCGCATAAGCTATAGTAATATTGATAGAATTTTAAGTCAACAAGCATTTCTAATCGAAGCAAATTTCGATGTAATATTGTAGATAGTTATTAGGTAGATGTAATTGCCTTGGTAAAAGTTATGTGATACTTGCTGTATTCGCAGGGAACGTAAAATGAACGAGATAATAAGAATAAACATTCAGTAGTACTTTACCTTAGTAGTTTAGTTGTTAGAATATGGCAGCGCAGAGACAAGAGTCAACAAATAATTGTTGTATCAAGTAATCATGCAATATACAGTAAAGATAAACCGATCCGGAGAAAATAGGAAGGAAATAATGACAGCTCGTAAAGAAGTAAAATAAAATTTTACAAGAAAATTTATATATATCTGCAAATTAAGATATGGAATAGCGTCAAAAAAGAATGTATATAATTTAATATGGCAGATGGCTTCCCGACATATTCGACATGTCTACGCAATGGCTTAAAAATTGAATACTACCTTAGTCCTTTACAATTTTAGCTGTATGGGACAACAGTCTAGTACAACTACTAAATATGATAATATCTAGTTAACTACTTCATCAAATTGGTTAATGTTATTAGACAGACAGAGGAAGCCAGATGTTATTTATTGTATAAAGCAAATAAATAATTATTTAGAGAATAGATTTGTCGTCTTAAGCTATTGATCAAAGCAATAAAATACCTAGTGTGCATAAGGCAGGAATTGTATTATTCTTTTTGCTATTGTTAGTACAGAATCTGCTATTTTCTAGATTCTAAAATAGTCTATTCTTCTGATCTCAAGGTTGCCACCTATCTAGTTAACGATTCATTGAAAGCAACCAACATGAATGATAGTTTAATATAATTTTCTCTTAGAGTCGGTTAATAATAAAATTGCTGACCTGCCCCTTTATTGTCATCATGTAACCGGCATTAGTTCCAACTTGAACAGTTCAATAAAATTTTACTCTTTTCTTTTTAAATCATTACGATAGAATTCTATAAAAGCTTTTATTAGTAGATTTGGATGAATAGTAAAATTGTTCATAAAGCTATCATTCAGTATGTAGTTTGTATGGCTATTATCAAGTTTTTAGTCTATAATATTAGCGACTATAATGCTTACTTCTTTATCCACTTCATAAATGGACATTGTCATTGAAGAAATAGGTATGGTCATGACTGTAAGAAATTATATTTGATTAACGTTATATTAATAGATAGCTCATCTTCTTTTCAATATCACTTTACAGATATGACAAATTCTTCTCGGTTATAGGAAATACGTAGAATTTGAGCGTAGCGATAGGATACAATAATGCTCCCCTTTATATTCAATATCTGCTATTGGAAAGGCTTATTAACTGGTTGATTATCATGTTATGCAAATAGCAAAGGATATTGATCAATACACGTAATACAAGAAAGTTGTTCTCTAGGATAGGGATGATAGTGATCATTGTAGTATATTTATATCCTCTCCAACAACAAGTATGAAATTAAGGTAACACATAGTATAATTACAGCAGTGATTAAAACCATAACATCTTCATTGATCAATGACGGTATAGAATATCAACTAACAGTCTATATTTTGGTTACAAAATTGTAGAGAGAATGTAAAGTAAATATAAAATACAGTATTGATGTATTTTTAAACCAAACAATTATTATATATAACACCATACCGAAATTCATTTTTCAATTTACGATACTGTTTAATTTAAATTAGTAATTACTACTTTATGCCATTTGTGTACAGATAGTGCGGCTAAGTATGTTTATTGATAGATAGAAGCAAGTCTTTGACAATAATAAGAAGTCTTTCATTTTGTTGAAAAAGTTGATATTAAAAATCAGCATTTATAAACAAGTTCTATTAAAATAAAATTATAACAAAATTACAAATAGTATTATTATTGATACCTTAATTTTGAGATAAAATTTTTGCGTGTCTTCACAAGCATAACGATAGTTTGGACATGATGTTTATAAATTAGGTGTTGAAATAATCGATAGGTTTCACTGCAAATAGTCTGAAACGGGGGTTTATCCTATAATGAGCTATTAAATGTTTGATGGGATACTTGTTGTAATAGTTCTAAAGATAAAATTAGCTAATCTGCCTCTTAAATTAGATCTCATGGCTGCTATGCGTACATCTGAATGGCCTACGTATGTGCGCTAAAGCTGGAAAATAACTTTATTGATTTCTAAATTAATGGTGACTTTCGTTTGTGTTGTGCTTTTTGGAGCATTTCGTTACTTGATTTGACTACGACTACTTATTGACATTTTCCTAAATTAGCATTAATTTCATGTAGCTTAGAATATGAAATTCAGCATGTAGTCAATACAAAGCTGTGATTTCCCTTAATGCAAAGAGAAAATATCAATTTTAGCACGTGCGTGAACAGTATAGGTATAGTCATAAACGGTAAAGTAGGATAGGTACGAGAGTAAAGTAAACTTAATAGCATGGACTTGATGTATCTAGTAAATCATGTTAATAGATAAATATGGTACATGTACATTGTACAGTATGTTCTAAGCTTGACGGTGAATGTCCTGTACATTATTTCTGTTCATGCCGGCGTAAAGTGGAGTGTCCTAAAGTTACAGTACCGTACAGCAGATCGCACTACAGTACTGTAGAACACTCACAGATGCATGATTTGAAATTACTGTCCAGTACAGCTATTAAGCTGTTTATCATGTTCTTTCTTGATTTGTTAAGAGCCCCACAGAGTGGGGCAACAAAAAATTGGTTAGAAACTCATCTGTGTTCCTCTCCACGGAAATCTTTAGTAAAAGGCGAAAGATTTATACGATCTGAAGAGAAACCAGAGTGAAGAAATGGAGATCAATTGAGTCCTTATAAGCAGTTCATACGTGCTTTCAATTATGGTTCTACTCATTAGCATACGTATCGTACAGTACATTGCATTGCAACACACGGTGCAATGTACTATATTTCACGGTACTTCGTACTGTACTGTACAGTCATACCGAACTGTACAGAGTACTGTACAGTGTACACTTGTACTGTACGTACGGTCTGTACTGTACAGGACAGTACTGTACAGTACAGTAAAATTTATGGTCCTGTCAGGTCACGGACTACGGGTTAGGGTTAAGGTTTAGGGTTACGGTGCGATCCTCTCGGACAGACGGAGAGAAGGTTTAAAATGTCTGTCCATCCAAGAGTGATCAGTCCAAGTTTTCTTTTCGTAATTCATGCACTCAGTGTACTCTTAATCTCTTATTACTTTATCAACAGTTACTGGAGCCGACGATGAGATCACGTGGTTTCTAGTTGGAATAGCTACAAGCCTTGCTGACACGATGACTAGGCAAAGGACTACTATGGACTGCAGTGGGCCAGTCGAATCAATTTTGCCCTCCTCTGTACTACAGTACAGTATACTGTACACTTGTACAGTACTGTACTGTAATTAGAAACTCCCTTAGATCATCCGCTGCACGAGCATTAAATGAGCTCCCGTTGAAATGCAGCACAGCCTATCATTAGCAAATGAACAACATTATAACCACTGTACTGTACAGTGTACAGTATGCCAGGTTCTACAGTCTCACTTGCAGTGTACTGTACTGTACTTGCAGTGTTCGACCGTAATTTAGGTACGTTCACACGATGAAGTTTTTGCAGGACTACCATAAAGACTTCAGTCAAATCCTGTATTTTTGTCTTGGTCAAGGACACTGGAAGACAAGGGCTAAACGTGACGTGGTGGGCCCAAATAGAAAAAATATATTGAAAAGGAAACGCCAACGAACTTACTTTATTTACCTAGCTTACAGCGTGATCACTCAAAATATATTGAAAAAGAAACGCCAACGAACTTACTTTATTTACCTAGCTTACAGTGTGATCAGTCAAAATATATTGAAAAAGAAACGCCAACGAACTTACTTTATTTACCTAGCTTACAGTGTGATCAGTCATAGTAGGGTAATCAACGCAACGTAGAAAGTCCAAATTCTATTAATAATATTTCAGCTTACGGATTTTATACTGTACGCTGTATAACTGTAATGCTTCATTTCCGCTATCTTCCTTCACTGAAACTGTCTTCGTCATCCCAAGTTTCAAACTTCTAGGTCTTCATTTCTGTCATGTTATGACGTTGCTTACAATTTAATATAACAGACAACGTCCTACTTTAAGGGAGAATACTTATCCAGAGTAATGACTGATAAATTCTGGTTCATATAGCGTGGCTACGTTTACAACGTCATACGTTCAACAACGAGAGCCTACAATATAATATCAACTCGTACATTATTTTATTTAATTTTTATCCTGATAATTTTGTACATAAACCATGTTTGCTAAGATGTACCGTATTATACGTATAAGTCAAAGGCATCCTGATTGTTAGTTATAATTGAAAGTACTTACTGAAAACGAATGGTAAAATACCAGCAGGAAACTCGTTACTTTCATTGTTACGAAAGTGTTTATGTAAAGAATATAATCGAATGGGTTGAAAATAAATCAATGTCAATTATAAAGATACTATTAACATCTTTTCTTCGTAATGGCCATGTTTGTGCTATAATTGTCATACAGTAATATTACTTTGCTATTCTAGCTACTTTTCAGATTCTCAATCATGCTTTCCCATGAATTACAGAACTAAAATCGCTTACAAAGTTGACAATTTACGCTGATATCGCTAATTTCATACTAGGTGCTCGTACCAAAGGTTTCATTCTTTCTACTTTATACATGAAATAGAATTCATAATACAACTATCAATTAATTTTCTGTCTTACCATTAGCAGAATTTCGTAAATATTTATGGAATAGGAGAATGAAATTGTGTTAGCGTAAAAAAGTACCGTAATTTAGATATTTCTAGGACAGTCTTTTGTGTTATCACCAACATTTTAACGTTGTTCCAGTCTCACACTATTTTCCAATATTACTAAGTAAAGCGATTCTTAATATTAAGAAAGAGATAAATGCGGATATATCTGTCGACTGAATATTAGTACGCCATCATTCGCGTAGTAATGTTCAGTCGACTTAATATTAAGAAAGAGATAAATGCGGATATATCTGTCGACTGAATATTACTACGCCATCATTCGCGTAGTAATGTTCAGTCGACTTGATATTAAGAAAGAGATAAATGCGGATATATCTGTCGAATGAATATTACTACGCCATCATTCGCGTAGTAATATTCAGTCGACAGATATATCCGCATTACTATAACTTACAATATGTGTATTGTCTTAGGTGGAGAATAGAATGATTGCATCCGATAATTAAATATGGCTTACGAGTATACTGTGTTAAAAAATACCGACTACTCCGCCCTAATAAGAATAAAAATGATGAAGCTAAATTGTTCCATTACACCTCTAAAATTCTTCGTATCATACCCTGGTAGCAATAAATATGATTCACTTTGCCTTACGTGAAATGTTACTATATTTTCCAATAGTCAAGAATAATCTGTATTGTTAATCGGGCCACCCGAATAATCCAAATTTGAAAATCGATTTTATAGCTATCGATTAAGTTACCTGGTAACGATTCCAATCAAAGAAATCATACAGCGATACATGCGTAAATATTTTCAGGCAGCATACGTATAGAAATTGATAATATTGGGGTTGTTACAATTGCTAGATTATAATGCTCCTGATGACGTTTACAGAAGATTTTTTTAGAACTAATTAAGTAATAGATATTTTATTAATAGCTACAACACAAGAAATAAATTCTTCTCTTAATTACATTGTTTAATTAGTTTTAGTAATGCTTTTGTTTTAGCATTAACGTTAGTAACAAACATCCTCAATTTTTAAAATGATATACACGTACAGTACTTAGTTTGCATTGAATTCGTAGCCAACAAAATAAATCTTGCCGACGCGGTATCGTCTGTGTTATTAGACATAAGATAATAGAGATAATCCAAAAGTTAGTTTCATTGATCAATTTGTTTATCGGTTTAGACTACAACAACAACGAGCTTCTTTAGTTTTCAAAAGATTTATTTAGTACATAATTAGTTCGTTGCTAGTGCAGTATATTTTATTGATATTGCCTAGGTTATCTGATATACTAAAATAAAAAGTAATTCGCTCTTTAAGGCATCAATATGTCGTTCATAGGTTAGTATTAACATTTGGAATAAGAAATAAATACTGTGATTAGATCAGATATTTGATTAATTCATGTGAACGAAATAAAGCATAAATTCGATGTAATCTTTATGTAATAGCAATCATGATGAATAGTTTATAATTTAAGTCAGCTCGTTTCCCGTCTAATTTAGCAAAGTAATATCAGTAACAGCTAGACATACCGCCCATCGCGTACAGGCAATGTTGTTATTATTATAGCAACACTAAATCCTCTTCTACGAACGAGTATGGTGACTGCATACCATCGTAAAGTGATTATATCATTAAGATATCGAGCAAAAATGCACCGAATGATGCTGTTGCAAATCAAAACGCTGTATGTAAATCATGGAACTAATTTTAGTCTTACTTATATCGGAAATGATTTGTAAATGTCAAATTGTGAGAAATTTTCATTCTCAGTATTATTCAGGCTAACTAGAGGCAATTCCATGAACGATACTGCAATATAGCAAGCAGCACATTGTCACTGCAGGATAGATAAATGTTTCGTACCGATAACTTTAAACTTTTTTCTCTTTAATAATACGGGATAGTACGAAATTTAAGTTTCTAGTCATTTAAATAATCTACTCAGATAAAATTTTCTGCAGAGCTTTTTGGAAAAATCAATTTATCTATGAAAAATATATAATGAAGATAATCAGTACGAACTTTATTTATGTGGGTGTGCATTATAATAAGTTTGTATCAATAATAAAATGCAATTTTTAATTATTCTCTTATCCAATGATACTACTTCAATTACATATTTGTTACAGTTAACGAATCCTTAATAATAATTTTATTACGTAATACATGAATTAAAATATTTTTGATTTGTGTAGCAACTTCAATTAAATTTCGGAAGTGATGATTATAATAATTTGTAGTCATTGCAAAATTTTAGTTACGCTTAGGTAGCTATACCAAATACACAATTCAAATATCAAACATGATTAAGCTAAACAACAAAAAGGGTGGTGATCAATTCCTTGGGACAATACTTACAAAAATATTGGTCCTAATTCTTATTAAAATGTAAAAATTTCAGGTTATTATTACTATTCAAATTTTAATTGTTTCAATATAGAAACTATTGATAATTATATAATGACCCGCAGTGATTTACGTGAAGTAGGTTGAATGAGAAGGCCATCTACTATAACGGTCGACAGATGTAATGATTACTTTATTAAATTCATACTTATCATCAGCTAATTTAAGGCAAAATATGTCATAGAAATATCGTTCTATTGGTCTGATGGGTATTAAAACCCTCAGGTTGAATTTTGGTATAAGTAATGGTAGGATATTTGAATCGATGACAGCTGATCATGATCATTGTTTAGAGCAGTTTTGGATTGATCTTCAAGTCGAGAATTGTTATAAGGACAAGTATTATTGTAAGAGAAATATAAAATGAAAAAGATAACTTAACTCAATTTTATTTACTGTTAATAGCTATTCAATTTTTTGTTAAATAATGATAAGAAGAATCTTAGTATTTTAATTGTAACATCTGATTGTAAAAACAAAGAAATATATAGAAATATAAAAGTAATCAGTTTAAAGATTGATTAGGATTTTATGGTACGATTGATAGTTTATTAACGGTGTCACCCTAACTCTGTCGGAAAAAATCTCTGAATGTTACCTAATGATGATTCAGAAATAAATTTAATTTTATTTCTGTAGAACTTTCTCTCAGTTTACTGGCAGTAATTACTCTGTAATAGTAAGTCAAAAGGGACGTGTTCAATGTCAGATTTAAATGCTTGCCGTTAGATAGCTGTAAATCTTAATCATGAATGATTCTATAATTAATAAAACTTTCGATCTTGGTATCGCCCTTTACTATTACACCAGTCTGGCATTAATTCCGGTATTTGCCTTCGCATTTATAATTAACATCTTCTTACTTTACGTTTTATTACAAGGTAGCGCTTTTCAATGTATTCCCTATAAGTTAATCCGTATTTCAGTTATATCTGATGCTTTATCTAGTTTAACTGCTGCTATTGGTTATTCTCTCATTACACAAAATTTTCCCTATCAATCGGGTAAATTACTCTGCCAATTCATCATGTATTTAGTCTTTACATTTAATGGTATCTCCATGAATAATTTATTTTTAATCGCTATTGATCGCTACTACGCCATTGTCAAGCCATTCTCGGGATATCATCAACGCCATCGTCGGCGAGCATTTTTTATTGGACAAATTATATCATGGAGTTTATCTATTGCCTTTAATATTATCCTTGCTCCTTATATTGGGGTAACTCACGCTGATACGACTCTTTGCGATATACCTGATATTAAAGATCATCTATTTATTCCCATAACTATTATCTTATTCTGCATCCTGCAATATGTTATACCATGCACAACTATAACAGTTATTTATTGGCGAATTGTCCACCATCAGAAGCATTACGTTAGGCCTGGAGAAAATTCATTTTCACAGCGAGATCATGAAGCTAAAAAGAAAAAATTTAATAAGATACTTATGACCATTACATTATGTTATATTTTAACGACTTGGCCTTATTATGCTGGTGTCTTTGGAATGGCAATAACTCGTCAATCGGTTATCACAATTCGTAACAAGGATCCAATAATATTTATCTTCTTATTTTGTTCGCTTGGAACCAGCATTTGTATTACAGTAATTAATCCGTTTATTTACCTTCAATTCGATGCCAATATAAGAGCTAAATTCGTAGAAATTTTACTCAGAAGAAAGAAGGAGAGAAAAGCATTATCAGTATCGAGCAAGACAAAACCAATAGAGTTATCACAAGCTACACGGAAAAAACATAAAATTGCACTTACTAAGCAGCGTGAAATTAAATTACCGCGTAGAAAAGTAACAATAGCTAAACTAGATCGCAATAAACTAATGGTACCACCTAGGTCATCTCATATTGGCCGGTCTCTAGAACCAAATAATTTCAAATTGATTCCTCATTCATCGACAATAAAACAGGCTGCTATCCAAAAGCCTAATGAAGTGCTGACAATACCTGGATTGATACCCGATGTTGAAATAATATACTAAGCGCATGGATTATTTGATTTATCTGTTAAAATAATTTTACAAAAGACAGTGTACGGATCAAACTGTTTGATTAAAATTACCATTTGGTATATTACGTAATTACAATTTAAGAAATTATAATCTTGAAAGTTTATCATTGGTATGATCCGTGATGGGTTGCAATGGCTGTTTCTTAGCTAAACTGTCTATCTATATCATAATGGGGTACACCTCTTTGCGCTTGCAAAGAGGTCCTACTGAAATAACTGTTTGTTTTTCATGCTACAAAACTATGATTTTTATAAGCTATATTTTATATCATCTAGAACAGTAAAGTAATAAAGCTGATGAATATTTGAGAAATGAATATTTAGAATTCATTTTAAGTAAGCAAACATCTTGGAACACAGCCTCACATTATCGAAGAAGTGTCATATTTTATTTTTGTCAACTCTTAACTGAAGTGTAGTACTTATTTCGTAAATTAATTATTGTCAGCATATTCTTCAGATAGGATATATTCCATGTTAGTTTCAAATATTGGCATTATCGCATTAACAATTGAGACTAATTTTGAAAATTAAACAATTAAATTACCCAAAACTTCAATACATATAGTATTACAAAACTGTTAATTGATTATTTATAAAGTTATGTAGAAAAATATTGGCGTTATCAACCATAGTAAAGGGAGCCAGCTAGTAGAAGGGAAATGAAGGAATCAATTAACATATACAATAAAGCAGTTAAGTGGCATACTTGTACAAGCAAATAATTTAACACAGTAAACCGGTTAATAAAATAATATAATCAAGAGTATGGCCTATTTTGATATGATAGCAATGTCATTTACACAAGTGAGGATAAAATTTTAGGGGTAACATAATTTAAAACATAAAAGTATCGAGAGAGGTAAAGCGAAATAAACGATCGTTCTTTCTCTCAATCGCAACAATTGGTGATTGAAATTTAGGATTAATAACAAATATTTGTACTACTACAGTACTATTTGTAATTGCTATTTTTGCCAAGAAAAGACTTCAATAAGATGGTGATATTTTCAATTTATAACACGGTAACCGACCCAGTACGCCTAATTTTTATTTCTGCTTAGCCTTAAAATCTGCAGTCTTAATACGTACTAGCGCATATATTATGTTATCCTTTAGTAGCTAAGGTAATGTAACTACTATCATCAAGTCTTAAGGGTGAAATCTGAATTCATACTATCGCCCTAGAACAATTCTAATACTGGTTAATTAAGGTAATTATTAACTGGAGTTAGCTAAATTTAAGGGGATCGGTATTCGAAATGTTTTGAATAAGCTCTAATCTTTCGATTGTATAACTCATCCAAGCCTGTTTGTTTTACGCTCTTACTGGTTCTTTTTCATTTGAATTCTGCTACTCTTGACATAGATTATTGGATATGTAGTGATACCATTCTACTGCTATCATAGTTGTTGAAAACTATTGTGATATTTTAAGTACTTTCAGTATCGCCCATTTAGTACTTAATTTACTGAAATTCATAAGCATAGTGCTCAGTAGCACTTACCAGTTATTTTTTACAACCAAATCAGATCGGTTGAACAATCAAAGTAGTAGTAAGGTAAGACATTAGTATTTACAAGTAGATAGTGTTACATTTGTGATTATAAGAGTATTGATGAATAGAATCTATTAAAAATTATTTAATTTATAGTATCTCTCACTAAGAACGAGTTGGGTGAAACTCCTCTAGTAAAAGTATTCTTTACCAAGAAGTACTTAGGTAAAGAATCTGAGGAATATCATAATACGAATATAGTACTCAGGTACTACTCGTCGCTATAAATAATGGCAAGGTTGTGCCTTAACCACCAGTTATAGCTTCAAAGTCGGACCCTATTTGAAATCATATTTTTAAATATATAAATCCTGAAGCCAACCTCAAATTACTTAATGTGTTATAAACTGCAATTTTAATAGACTACATAAAAGTTTTCCATATGATGTAAAATAAAAATAGCAATGATTTATAAATTAGGTAATGCTACTAACATCCATGGCGATTAATACTAATGATAGTCATATTATGATGGAGTTTTCGACTGACCATTAATGAAGGTTCCCAATTACAAGCTATTATGGTGCAAGTTAAGACATAGTAAAAGTGCAACTTAATATTACTGCGGACTCACTCTACTTGTCTATGATCAGCTAAAATAAAAGATAGTATATGAAGCATAGTAAGTGAGCAAGCTACTAGTTTTCACGAGATTTCCTAAATTTAAATGGTGTTTGTCCGTCATTTTGTTCTACTAAATGGCTACGGTAGAATGTTTGTTCTAATTTTACCGATATGAAACTCTATAGGAAATTTACAATTATTAATCAGTCCTATTACAGTATATAATTGATAAAAATTTTATAGGAGATAGATAAATTCATATTTACTAATGTGCTTGAAGCATATGTCTAACGAATTAATAAACTTATTGCCTATAGATTATATCATTTAATATATTTTGGCATCGATTTTGCAATATTATTGCCTTATACCATAATCACCTTTTTGTTAAACGGGGCAAAGCTGAAGATTTACGTATAAACCTATTCATAGTTATATGTTCTGATTTAATCTGTATTCTATTTTGAAGCTGATATTATTTTCAGTAAAATTTCTACTGTGTGGATTATTTTCTACCAAGGAAAAAGTAAGAAGAAATTACCACAATTTAATAATAATTTCGATTTCTGATTTTATCTAGTAATAAGTAGAGGAAACAGATGTAGGTAGTTCCCTGCAAGCTAAGAAGCAAATTAAAACTTTATGTACCGTATATAGATTAGCATTATATTTATCACTAACCGCAGGAAGTATATGCGATATTCCTTATCTTCTAAATTAATAGTGCTTATGTAAATCCCGTCACTATTACATAGCTATAGGAATATTACTAACTGTCAAGGATTAAGTGAAAGAAACTACAGTATGTATTAACTCAATTAAATTTGATAAAATCAATGCAACCCTATAGGCAAGATTTATATTTATTAGCATATTGAAGTGTACGAATATTACTAAGTTTTACAGTCTAATTCTCTAAATTGATTTTTGTATTGTAAGAGTAACAGTAATAACTTCAAAAATCAAACTGCCGCAATAAAAAAATACAGAAATTTAGTAGTTTATGAGAATGTGTACACGAAACAGCAATAAGAATTTTCGAATCAATGGCGCCTAAAAGAAGAGAAAGCAGTCGAAACCATGAAACTGTAAGTAAAGGACGTCTATCCATTTTATAGATGAAAATGATCAATCATTCGTAGTAAAACTGTTTTTACATTTATTAAAATTATGTAATCTATGAAGCTGTTACATAATTGATAATTTCCGGCCATGGATTACTTATTACTGCGAAATGAAGTAACATTGTAGTGTAGATCAGCATTTGCTATTTCTTTATTAGTTTGATTATTTTTTTAGAAGTTATGTTATATTGTGTTTACCTTCCGCTTGCTAAGGTAATTTAAACCTGGCATAATGAAACCAATGAAAATAAGTCTAAAATAATATTCCGTTGCCATCCATTCATTACAATATATATTTAGTTGGTTTACCATTTGCCATAGAGTTACTTTTTATAGCCGAATTCTTATCTTATTTTATTAGTAAGATAATTTGGTACATATCAATAGTGTGCGTATCTGTGATGTTGTACACCGTTATATAGATAATTATTTTTATTTATAAACTATTTTAGCATAGATAATTAATTATTTTTTATTTCACTGCACTATGAATTAGTTGTCTTTCAAAAATTTTTTGAAGTTTGGTCTAGAGAAGATGTGCTGTTACCGTAGCCTCCTGACGATAGGAGGCTGTGTCACACTGTACTAGGCAAATGTCGATGAGGACGAACTTGATGATCTGCTCTTAGACGTTTAATTTCTCTTTGCAAATGCAGATTAATAGTACAATAATAAGCAAAGGTTTAATAGACAGATAAAAACTTGATTAAGAATCATTATCAATACATTCATGTATATGGTCTATCTTTAGCATTACGGTCCATCATTCTAGAACCAAATTGCAACGAATCGTAATAATAATTGTTATATTATTATCGTAACCGCCCTTTTAATGAGCCCACCTTGGGAGCGAAGTGATATGGGTTTATTATTCGACAGGTCTTCAGGTTTTCCTACATACGAGAATATATCATCTTTTAAATTGTCTACATTATTATTTATTTAATAAATTTGTCTAGAGTTAGCTGCTTTGTAGGTTGATGTGGAGAAGATTTACATAAATCGGTATTAAATTTATCGGACTTTGCATCAACTTAAAATCTTTGCACTTAAGACTAATACGTAATTATTGTCACGAAATATATAGGCGTATATCGTGATTCTGATTCAGTGCCTTCGTAGTAGGTAATCACCTGGGGAAAATAAGCGTGTAAAGTGGAGACTTTAGGCTTATAGAGCAGGATTTTTTGATTAAAACATATCTACCGCTTAACTATATAAAGACATTACATAACAAATTTTTTATTATTTACAGTATCATGTGCAGTAAACTACAGAGTAGTGTACACACATAATTATGTTTTATATTGTGATCTGTTCCATGGGTCTTATTGCTCTAAGATTAGATCTGGTCGTTTCGAATTAGAGCTCTTGTCTATTACGGGTAAACATCCAATATCATGGTAAAGTATCAAGCTGAAAGTAGATACGTTGTTACATCTCGAAATTTAAAACTTGAAAGACACTGTAGAGAGACTCTATACAAATACAGGTAGAAACAATTTATTTAGTGACTTTACTCTTTATTACTGCACTCTTTATATTACTGCCAACATGAATAAATTTATTAAAAGACGAAGGAGAAAGATAAAGTAACGCATTCATATTCTAAAGTTTAGTTTAGGCTTTGAGCAATATTTCTGTTGTAAAATGTCAATTAACTTAATGTTACAATTTCTATCGGAATTTTATTTATAGGATTGAAATAAAACGATAAGCTTTTATCCTTTTAAGCACTAATTCATGTAGCCATTCATGTATAACTATAATTTAAGTATAGGAAAACGTATAAGCATATTTCATAAGTCGTGCTTGCAATATACTATATCAGGATACTAATATTGTAAATGCGTACTCGTACTGTGTTTACGGACATAAAGTATCACAATTATTACAGATAGTGGTAAAATAATATAATCTAATTTCTCAAGATCAATTAACTTTATATAGTGTAAAGAATAATTCCGTAAAAGATATGTCACATGGTACAATTATGTTAAATTTTTAAATAAATAATAATTACAAATATTAGGCTGATATAAATTAACAATTTTATGAATAAGTTGGACGAATTACATTTAAGTTGATTATATTAAAGTAAATGTTGATAATTAATCAATCAGTATCAGGTTACACAACGAAATGTATATAATATTGAACAACTCTTTCAGTCTTAATTTTAAAAGATTTACCAGACTCTACAACCACGATGAGTAAGGCTTTGATGTTTAATATGTCTAATATTAGTATAATATATAGAAATCTTAATATCTTTTACAATTATGTCAGTCTAGCCAGTGGCATCTTATTGTATACGTATTATGGGATTTCTTGCTAATTTATTTATATTATATATTTTAATTCATGATGAAAGTTTTCAATCTATTCCATATAAGTTAATTCGAGCTTCTATTATCTCCGATATTTTATCAAGTTTAACCTTTAGTGTTCCAGGTTTTTAGTATCTCAATAATTTACTTATGCTGAAGGTACAACTAGTTGTAGAATTGTTTTATTTCTTACATTTACCTCCAATGGTGTGTATGCTAAATCTGTGCTCAATTGCTATCGACTGTTACTTTTCTATCATCAACCCTCAAAACCGAGGCTATCTATCGTTTACATCACCGACGTATTTTCTATATTAATCAAATTTTAACTTGGATAAATTCTAGTTGGAGAAAGAGAAGGAGAAGAAAGATAAAAAAGATTGTTTATTAAAATGTTGATTACTATTGCTTTATGTTATATTCTGATTGCTTGGCCGTTTTATTATATTGATAATCTTGCTAATATCGTAAATTTTCTTTCTTTAATGATCTTGTATTTGCATCAGTTCTGCGTATTAACTAGTTATGGTATCTCTATTTCCGTGAATATCCGTAGAAGACTTAGATTGGATAACATTAATTATCAGCTCATAATAAGGTTAAGACTAAAAATTGTACCCAAAAGCTTAGAATGCCGGTGGCTAGGGCACCTATTTATTTCAAAGTTTCTTATATAATCTTATGCATATACTTCGTTCGACTACTATCTTCAGTTTTATATGACAGACTAAAGTTATTGTTGGCCGTTTTTAATTTTCAGATTTGATAGTTAAGGCATGATTCATATGGTTAAGATACATTTATTTCAGTATATTACTTACATGAAGAGCATTTATTATATATCTGATAACCCAATCTTTCTTTTTTATAAAATTATACATAATTTAATAGATACCGTAGCATAAATTATAATTGTCTAGAATTAAAAAGTAAACTATCTTAGGAACTGTGATAGATTTCTACTTCAAGTTCATTCTTAATGTATTATTTGTATTATTTTTGAGATCTAGGATCTAACTACGGTTAGCTAATCACAGGCAATGATTATATTAAAGCACTCTTAATTAGTGAGAAATAGTGGTTAGAATGTTTCATTTGGTTGATCATATTGGCTTCTAATGCGAATCTGTTGATTACGGTTGCCTTATAAGAATATTATTTATTGCCAAATTCAAAGACTGCGAACTATATGATACAAACTAATGAATAGCGTAATGAAAAGGAAATATGATAGCTGTAGATCATAATTTATAACGTTTAGAAATAGATAGTAGTAGCAACCTAGTCAATTCACATCATCATAATTGTTCATATGATATATCATAAAAGGCTATAAAAACTTTGAGCTTGTCGTAACAGTAAAATAATATAGCTTACACCTAATTGTAATATAGCCTCATTATTATTGAAGAGATAATGGCTGTACGGTATACTAGCTGCCGAGTTATAATTATTTTTTATTGAAATTGACTTCTATTTATGGCTAAAAGTGAAATGTTGTATATTTTAACATATTACATCTTTCCGTTTAATGTAAATGATATAATTTATACATAGTCGTCTACTTTTAATCATTTATAAATGACTCTTATTTACAGCTGAATCTGGTATGCGGTAAACTTCTAGAATTAAGTTTTTGTTTATATTAAAGACACTATTCTGATATAAATTAGTAATTACGACTAATGTTAGGGAGTTTATTTTCTCATATAATCAATTAAAATTAATATATTAAGTGAAAGAGTCCTATAGTTAAATTGTCATGTTTATCTACTGAAGAGATGGATATTTTAAATCTGAAGCGGACCTAATACAAGAATTAATATTTGCCAACCTCTCTTAAATAGATACATTCGATATCAGAGCAAGAGAACTTCTTCAGGAATAGAAGATACCTGGCATTAGACTTTCAGCTATTAAATATTTCTTAAAGGCAGAGATAAAATTTTTGCTTAATACTATTTAAAATTAAAAACTATTTGTGCTATACCTCAAAATTTTCATTAAAAATTGTCGTTTAATTTCATTTTATGTAACATTCAATGATATTATTTACAGAAACGACAGAAAGAGATGTAGAGAAATACATTTCGAATATGACTATTTCTCTACTTTAGTATTTCATTACTGCTACTGCTACTAATGTTCTAGAATGTACGGTCATAATATATCGTCAGGTTTCTTTGATACTTGTATCTTTAAAAATTAATAAATGATACGATAGGAATATTTTCATATAATGACGACTCTTTTATCATCCAAGCTGAAATTCTAAGAAAGCGTTTAATTTTTTTCCATCAACCCCAAACTGTTTGACATATTAAAATGATTAATTATCGACTATCTGAACATCATAGTAACATGTCCGCTACGTTATAATTCTAGTGAAATTGGGTAATCTTTATGTGATTAAATGAACTTTGCTGTAGAAATGAATTTTACTTGCATAGCTAGATTATGCTTTTATTCTTCATCTGGGATGTAGCCTGGTAGTAAACTTTCAATAGCTATCGTAGTGCGACTAATTTGCGTTATTTTAGATGTTGTCGGTCGCTGACTTGATTTACTAGTGCTTGGCAACAATTTGGGTATTGCGATTCCCTCTTCTTAGCCAGGCTTTACATGAATGATACAATTGGATGTGTGGGATATTTGTTGACTTTTTCTTTTTTTTTGCTGGGATTGAGTTTGCTGCTGACGATGAAGTAGTCTTATCTGTAAGGGCTGAAGGTTTTATTTTACTTGGTATTGATAATTAATTGCCTTGTTTATTCTTTCTTAGTAATACATCGAAAAACTTAGTTCTTATATTTGAGTCGAATTTAAGATATATGAATGGATTAATAAGAGTAATACCAATACTCGTCCCTAATGAGTAAAATAGGAATAGAAATTCAGCCAGATTTCTTTTACGTATAGCGAGAACTGATTGACGAGTTACTGCCATACCAGTAATACCAGCGAAAAATGGCCAAGTTGTTAAAACATACCAAAGTGTAATAGTAATTAGTATTTTAATAAATTTTTTTTTCTTCAATTCTCGCTCTTGCGGTTGTCTTGAATTTTGTCCTGGTCGTACATAATGCTTTTGATGATAGATTATTCGCCAATAAATATTAGCTATCAATGAGCATGGTAGAATATATTGCATAATGCAAAACATGATAATAATGATAGGAATTGCAATGTAACGATCGATTTCAGGTACATCACAAAGTGTTGGATCTTCTGGGGTTCCGCCAATATAAGGTACAAGAAATAAATTGTAGAATATAGATAATAACCATGATGCGATTTGTTCGATAAAGAAGATTCGACGACGGTATCGTCGATGGAAACGAGATAGCGGTTTAACAATTGCAAAATAACGATCCATAGCGATTAAACATAAATTATTCATGGAGATTCCATTAAAAGTAAATGCGAGATTAAAAATGATTTGGCATAATAATTTACCTGATTGATAAGAGAAATCTTGCGCTACAAGAGAATAACCAATAACAGCTGTTAGACTGGACATCGTATCCGATATAACTGAAATGCGAATTAATTTATAGGTGATACTTTGAAAGACCTTTTCTTGAAGTAGAACATAGAGTAAGAAGACATTTAATATAAATGCGAAAGCAAAAAGAGGAACAAGAGCTATACTTGTATAATAGTATATGACTGAGCCCATATCGATGGTACGATTATTCTCATAAGTAGAATTATTCATATTAGATTTGATGTATATAATTTCGGTTTATGTCAATCTTGAGTTAATTTCAGATATTTGAATGCATACATCGAATTATAGTAAGTGTATTTGGGTACAAACCGTCCAAATCTTTCAAATCTTCAATTTTGATCTTAATTACGTGATGCAGACTTTTTATTGGATTAGTTAGCTGTTTTAACCTTATTATTTTCCGCAGTGTTATTACCAGAATTTCGAAGTAATGGCCCCGTATTAAAAGTAGACTCATACTTGAATAATATATGTTTTATTTTAATTAATGTTACTGGATAATAAAAGAAGAGTTATGGTTTAGCCTTTACTTGTAGTATTAATATCTATAATGGCTTTAAGTATTACATAGAATTGAAGACAATAACGGACAATATCATAATATTATTTTTTGTATCCTTGTTGAAATGTTTTAAAGTCACTCAAATTTCAGCATGATTATAGAACAGATGTATGTAGTGAAAGCAGCTATTTCGGTAATCTATTGTTTAGAGTAATACTTTTATTTTATTTAGTCGAAGTGTAAACATTATCTGACATTCTGTATTCGCTTTATCGATCCATGGGAGTATAATGTATAAAATATAATTACCGAATAAATTTCTAGAATTGAATGATTTTAATGGAACTCATTATTAGAATAGTATATAACTTGATCAAGCTCTTAGAATACATCTACTTGATTACTCAATCGAATTTATAGTCTACAGGTCAATGTTGTCGAAATTTAACATCAAAAGTGTTTAAAATTTTGGCTTAGATATAGTTGTAACAAATAGTTCTTTCACTAAAAATTTGCCATAGTCTCCAATTTTAAGAACTATTAAGTTCGTAATAATACATTACAAAGTAGTATCATTTTCAGCTATTAACTGACATAAACAAAAATTCATAATATTTTGTAAGAAATATAATAGATTCATTCACAAACAAAAAGGATAGCCTAGACTCCCTGAAGGTGACAATAGGACTAATCACTGGGTAATGCAATAGTATTTCAAATTGTCGTATTTTATGTACGGTTTTTAGATCTAAGATTTTCAACAAACACTATAATGATGACCTTAGTATTCGCTAATAGGGGAAAAAATTATTAGAAAAGCTAGCAAAAGAGATCAATATGGTACGCTACTTTGACTATCAACCTATAGCTTATTGATTGTTATTTCAGACATTAATTATGCTAGGTTTATAAAAAAGAAAATTATTTGTATCCACAAAACATAGCGAGCTTTTTGCATTACATTTTTCTTATGCCAGTATAGTGTGCTGTTTTAATTATTATTACTTTATTATATATTAAATAATATAGTTGTCGCAATATCACATCTATAGTAATTAACACCTTTAACCAGTTGAAAATCTCCCTTAAGTATACAAATTTGCATACGGTAGCATTTATTAGCGGAATTTAATTATTTTTGATGATATTACTTATATAATTAGATTCAAACCCATTTCCTGGCAGATAATATTTAATTCGTTCAACACACAATGCCTAATACTATTTGTTTCTTAGTATAGACTATGTACACTTATTAATGGTATCAACTAAGAAAACCTTCCTAGTTTTACTTCATTCTTGTTATGTGACGATGTGTTACGGTGTTATCTCATAGTAGAGAAGTTAGTGATATTTAGTGGCATAGCCTTATTCAGATTACGAGATAGTTCATACTTAGATGATTTGCAATATAATATGCTATTGTGACTAATTCACAATAGATTGTATTCTATATTCTGACTTTATGATTCTGTGAATAGAAGTATTGTAAACTGACTATCCCTTGTGTTGATTTATTAGATGTCTACATTTTTATATACTGCTGTATTAATTAGGCATTTTGAAATAAATTTATTACCTGATTTATAGACACTATTGATACACATTATAACTTCTAGCAACTGAAGAAATGAAAATGAGATTACTATTTGTATAATCAAGCCCTTTCTTAAGTTTAGTGCTTAACGAAAGACTGAAGGCGTTATACTGGCTGAGAATCTACAAAATTAGGGATAATTATTCCCAAGTATTTGTTAGACAGATTTTAGTGCCGTGATGCATAGTCTGGGAAGAATATTACAAGATCTGGCCTTTTTATAATCTTATCACAGAACTGGTTTGTGGCAGATAGTATAACTTGTTCTTAAGAAATTATTTTGCAATTTATAGTGTATAGAATAATCCTGGAAAAGATGTGTTACATGGAACATTTATGGTAAATTTTAAATAAGTAATTACCGTAAAATATCAGCTTGATATGAATTGGGAGCTTTATGAATAGGTTGAATGAATAATTTAATCTTAATACACCTAATGGAAATTGATATAATAGTACAGTAATAAATACAAGAATGAATTAACTCTAAAATTTCCAATCAGGTGTTTTCATTAAATTCATTATTAAATGCTATACTGTACAGACAATCGTGTAAATATTTTACAGTTATTTATTTATTGATAAACGTATGCATTGCCTGATATCATGTACGAGAATGATCTACGTTGGTCAATCGTTATTGAGTATTAATTTATCTGTATAATAAAATAAATTCATAGCTGATTATTTTCAAAGTAAATATGAATAGTTAATAGGTGATTCATACAGAAATGTATACACTATTGAGTAACTCTTTACTTACAAGATTTATTTGACACCAAATAGCTGTGGCTGTAATAATGTCTAACGTATCTGATAGTAGTATAACATATGGTAGTCTTAATATCTTTTGCTACTATGCCAGTCTAGCCAGTGGCATCTTATTGTATATGTATTATGGGATTTCTTGCTAATTTATTTATATTATATATTTTAATTCATGATGAAAGTTTTCAATCTATTCCATATAAGTTAATTCGAGCTTCTATTATCTCCGATATTTTATCAAGTTTAACCGTTAGTGTTGCAGGTTTTTAGTATCTCAATAATTTACTTATGCTGAAGGTACAACTAGTTGTAGAATTGTTTTATTTCTTACATTTACCTCCAATGGTGTGTATGCTAAATCTGTGCTCAATTGCTGTCGACTGTTACTTTTCTATCATCAAACCTCAAAACCGAGGCTATCTATCGTTTACATCACCGACGTATTTTCTTTATTAATCAAATTTTAACTTGGATAATATCAACTGGCTACACAAGAACACTTATGTCTGCTGTTTGAGTCTCTTATCAAGACCCCATATTATATGATCTACCCAATATTTCAAATGACATGACTGTTTCTATTCGGCTCGTTGGTCTTGTCTTTTACAACACTTTATGCCGTGTATTGGTATTGCCACCTTTTATACCAAGATAATATTACGAATCTGTAGAATTAGGGATAAGTGTTTTTAAGTGTTTGATAGACAGATTTTAGTGCCTTGATACGCGTACGTAGTTTACATAGAGGTAAAAAAACCTAGAGTATATACTCCTATATAATACAGTGCAACTCACTGACACCAGCAATGAAATCTATCCGCTATTGAAATGCAAGGCGTAATGATACTGTAACTACATATTTAACTAGTTTTGCTAACCTTATTACGATATTGTTGCATAGATTATCACAATAACTAATCTCTGACAATTTAATATAGCGATAGATAATTATATATAATCGAACTGATATAATCTAAAGGTGTCGAAATAAGATTTTACAGTAAGTACTTACGTAATAAGTATCAAAGTGTACGTGTGCCTTTAACAACTGATACCACTTATTTTAAAATTTCAGCTATTTATTATATTCCGATAAATATTGGGTATGCTTAATACTCGTAATTCTAGAATTGATGAATCAACGAAGATAACCTGCTTTTTTGTAACTTGAAATTGACATCAGTTGTCAAGACCATTAAACTGTAGTTACACTACCGTGATCAGAGCAAAAGAACGATAGAATAATATAATAACAAACATCATACGGTATCCAAGTTATTAGATAGATTAACCATAGTTAATACGGTGTTTGACAGTTATCTTCAATTATAAAGTTAGTAACAGAGAATTTTTCGCTCCTGCACACTACATGAATATTCACGAAATGAGAAATAAGAACATACGTTTATGTATACCACAGTGACAGCTACCTGAAGTTTATATAAGCAAACATGCAAGTACTTAATAAAGGACCAAATATTTCATCTTATCTCACGAGCTTGTTTAGTCTATATATTTCTAATTAGAAGAAAGCATTAAGCCTAAAGATTTATTAAAAAGTCGAAATATCCTACTTAAGCCAAAATTCGACATATATTTTATTCTCACCGACACACATTTTTAACATAACTAAATTTTCTGAAGCATTATTTCATCAAATAAGTATACGACAAAATTGCTGAGATGAAAATCGTAATTCGGATTACAATATTAGCTTGCTTGCGTGCAACAAGACGATTACCAAAAAAAATTCAAAAACTTTCAAGCACTACAGTTTACAGTAATTTATTTCATCAGCCTGACTATATGTTATTATACATAAGACAAACTTGATTTTCCTCCGTCAAATCTAAAAAAATTCGTTAATATCGATTGCCATTTGGTTACTCCGTCATCTGCAACCATAGTATTACATAACAGAAACTTGATTACAATAATGACACCGTTTCTTTTACTTGAAAACCATGATAAACAGTATTTTGTACAATATCGTGTGGTTAAGAGAATTTACTAATATAACTTATTATTTTACAGACAGTTCACTTAAAGATGAAACAACTTCGTTTGTCTCTGATGCTGTTTGATTATCTTGAAATACGGCAGCTAAAGGAAATAACTGGCTGCAACTTTTTCTATAGGTTTCAATGACGCTTTCAGGTACTTTACCGAAGGTGTCTTTTTGTAAATTTTTGTACACCTTCGCACACACCTACAATAAAGCGATAGTCTAGTAAATATCGTGATACGAAATTGCAAATTAACAAAAATAAGGTAATAATGCAACTAGTAATAAGTATGGTACCGGTAATTCTGTTTCTATATGATCATAAGATAGATTACAGCACAATTGAAGGACCCGATCAGAGGCTGAGGGATTTAAAATATTTAGCGCTTCAGCTCCTGCACTTTGATGTGCAATCGAATTCTTGTTTCTTTCTATAAAATTATCGTTAAATTCTTGTAATTTCATTCCTTCTAATAACACTTCCAATTCCGTTTCAACAACTTGAGATACAGCTTTGTTTAAGTCTGCTTTCGCTTTAACTATCGTGGTAGACGAAAAATGTATTACTTAGTATAGTGTTAATATTATTAAAACAATAGGTAAATTGGTTAATTAAAATTTACCAGCGTAATCTAAAATTAAAGATTCTTGATACCTACCAGCTAAAGCAAATTTGACAATATTTATATGCAACTGAGGATTTTGCGAATCAATATTACGTGCTCTTTTCAATGATTGTAGCATCAATAAGTATTTTCCTAGAAATAGATTGAAATTTGTCTGATTAAGATGAAATTTAAATGTAAAGGTGTTCATATATTTCTCAGAATGGTTCTTTACCTTTCCTGTAGTAAATATCAAATGCATACAGGTGAGTATCTATTGTTTCAGCACTCCAATCTTGAAGAGGACGTAAGAATTTGATCGCTTGATCTAGGGGGTCTGGTATCTGGTATAGAAATAATTCTTTCGTTATCTTAGATAAATCAAGGTAACAATCTCATCTAGGCAAAAATATCATTATAAATCATAGGGTGACGCAATTTCTTACGAAATTGATACCTGAACCAATTTCTTTGGGTCTAATTTAGGTTCGGCGTTGTCGTCTGCTTTCTTTTTATCATTGGTGTCTTTGCTGTCAGCTGCAGCGTGACAAAACATAAATAGCGAGGTATAAATTTGTAGTGTATACATAAAATAAAACAAAATAAATATTTAACCTTTCTTCTCTTCTTTTAACTCGGCTTTTTTCTTCGCTCTTCTTTGCTTACTTTTTAATTTTTTTAACTCTTTGGCCGTCAGACCGTCTTAACATTATAAAGTAAGCAAACCGTAATCTGTTACCATTAGCCTTTTAAAAATATAGTGTTATATACTACTGTATACACATAGTTACCAGAATTAACTTCGGTATCTTCTTCAGTTTCCGTAATTGGGTTATCGTGCAGACTTACATAGGCCTATTTAAGAACATATTTCTTTGTAAGTAACCTACAGTAGATTATTAAATATCATTTACAGTAAAACTTCATTCCATACCTGAATTGCCAACACTGCACATTTAAAATAAAACGGATGGCTACGTAATATATCTTCCATCCTTAACATACTATAAAGCCAAAAAGCAAGTCGAAATTTAATAAAAATTTTCTTTGATAAACCCAATGTTAGAGGTAGCAGAATTTCAAGTACATAAAGAACATTTATCTCAAAATTATTAGACCTGATATAAGCCTTTAACGTCATTTTACGCATACAATACGTATGAAAGTCAAACTGATCTTCGATAATATCTGTAAAATGCTGTAAGTTATGAAAATATTAAATTACTTATTTCGGATATTAATATCGCTTATTAAAAAATCTAAAAGATAGTGATCTACAGGAAAGTGAATTAGGTTGCAGTTCTAGGGCGCACCTTGTCGATTTCATGACATTTCTTTAATGCTTCACCAATCTTTCCTTGTCTTAAGAAACTAGCAGCACATTCAGTTTGAAACCACATGCATTGCATTTCATTAAGATTTTCGATAGCCGAGACACCTTCCTAAAAAACATTTTATTACATGCCTCCGTTATAAAGGAAATTAATTAACAAGAAATACCCAATATAAGGCTTTTATGATACACAAAGTTTACCCTGGTAAACATTGCGCAAGTTTCTTCAGCTTTCTCGATATTATCAATCTTTAGTTGATACTTTGCGGATTTAGAATTTATATATCGATCAGCAGTATCAAGGGAACGAGCTTCATCCATTAATTTAGCTGCTAATTGTAAATTATCGGCATGCTGTTCGATAAATAGAATGTGTTAGCAAGTAATTGCACAGTAAGAAGGCAAGAAGGTTAATGACTTTACAAAAAAATACACACTTTATAGATTTTTGCTTGTAATGTGTATCCTTCAATAAGTGTTGGAGTATGATCTAGAACTTCCTCAACATACTTCATCGCAACATCCAATTTTCTAAAATGATCATAATATTGAGCAAGAAAGAAGAGCGTCCATAGGTAGGTTGTGGGTGGTTCTTTATTTTCGTCATCTATAAGTTTGATGGTCATAAAAATATAAGGTCTAAGTGGTATACAAGTATCGTGCCTTTTTATTCAGTAGCGAATGGAAAAAAATTTTATAAAAGTGATGATTAAAGAAGTTTACAGGATATCATTCTTGCGCAATGACGTTCGTATAATATTGATATAAATCAGCCAATGCTTCTTTTTCACGAACTTACCGGTTAATAATTTGCTATGATTCTTCAAATTGTGACTGTAGTCAAGCACTAATTCTTCTATTATTTTGGCCTGGTAAAGTCCAGATTATAATCGTAAATTAATCGATTTTTTTGCGGTAGAAAACTATATACTTATGAAAATAATATTGCATACCTTTGTTTTGTCTTTGAGTAATGGTCTAATATTCAAAAATAGGGGTGGAGAACCTCGACGTAAAGCGTGCTTTATATAATCACCTACATACCGTTTGAATGTATCACCTAAAAGAAATTAAAAGAAGTTACTTAAAGGTGGGGAGGCGAGAAGCAAAGATTATCCTAATTGCTTGAAATCATATATTACAAATTTAAGTTTATTTTAGTAAAACATATTAACTTTAAATTACCTGATGTAACTTGCAGTCTAAGTAGTTTGGGGGCATGAGAGTATTTGTATTTTTCAACAAATTCTGAGTACAGATTTGCCATCATTTCATCAGTGGCTATAACCATATCGATATAAATAAAATCAGTATAGCACTAAAAATATTACATAATAGTTATATATTAGTTATACATACACAATTCAAGGACTTTAACGAGTCCAGTATAGTAATCATTATTGCTTGGATTTCTATCAATTAATTGCCGATAATACTTTTCTGCTTTGTCCTTTAATCCTAGATTGTACGAGACTATCGCTACGTAATAAAAAATCGCCAAAAAAAATGTAATTGGCTTATGAACAAGTACATACGTAAAAATTCTTAGTGCTATCATTATTCCCGTTATATAATTGGAGTTAACGGTCAATGAACACGATATACTTTTCCTATTACCTTTTACTTCCATAATACTGACTTGATCACAAATCTGTTTTTCATACTTTTCCAAATGTTCGAGACAGTCTTTGTTTCTTCCAGCTTCTCTATAAACCGAATTCTGATACAGTAGAAACTCGCTAAATTCATAATCGTATGATTTGACCTAAAGTTATGGATCATAATTGAATAGTTAAATGTAGGAAGCAGTACAATTATAAAATATGAAATAGCTGCCTAAGGTTAAACAGGTACTGTATTTTAATCTATGAAATATTATGATATAAATTCGATGATGAGGGCTACTACAGAATTAGTAGTTTTAGAGACTAAAAATATTTTACGGCGCAAGAATTGCCAAGTAATTACAATCATGTATTAAGACGTTAATAGTTATGCAAATGTAATTACTCACTTCCTGCGTTTTCCTGTATTCTTCCAGAACCGCTAAGGCTGTATCAAAATCCTCCAGTAAATGACATGCCATTGAATAACCAATCCAGGAAGCTCTTTGACCAGGGCGTAACTTTAGCAATTGATATCTAGTGTCCTGTAAATATTGAAGTTATTTCTTTATCACTATGTACCGTGAATGGATCTTACTATGATAAATATACATAACAGTATGTAGCATTATCCTAGCATCTTCTAAAGAACACGTAGCAATACTTACCCGATAGCCTTCTAGATCTCTCATTTGAATTTGTAGTAAAGACAAATCGCGTAAGATCTGTAGATTATCCTATTATTAAATTAAGTCGAGTAGTATAGATTAATTATCAATACTTTTGATTTAGGAACCCTATTACAACCATTTTTAGATGAATATAGTTAAAACGATTGCGATATTTTTGGATAAATTTCTACCTTATCCCATTTTAAAGCATTTCTGTAACATTTAATCGCTTCATCATATTTCTTTTCAGATCTTTGCAATAAGCCAAACACATGCCAGCCTTATTAATTACGTACGGTTATTGGCGTGTAGTTATGGACAAATTCTTATAATTATCGTTTCTTATTATTATAGTTGGTATCAGGTGGGGTACGAGCATCTTGATTTTATTATACAATATCTGATGACATTATTTACTACGGAACGGTAGCAATTTTCGATATTTGTATCTAGCTATGCGCGATTAACTTGGCTATTGCCAATGATACCATTGTACGAGTAGATTCAACAATTCATTATTAAATTTCTATCTTTGCCTATATACGTACTATTGTGCAATAATTGTAGTAAAAAGTTAACACAATAATGCTTTCAACCGTGACTGTATAACATGAAGCAATATATACCCTTGTAATTATCGATTTGATACTTCCTAGTAAGTAGTACGAATTAGTACGAGTAGACTGTAATATTTTTCTAGCGTATTTAAGTATGATGTTCATATGAAACATATCATTGCGATATAGTAAACAATCGAGCAGTTACAGGGTAGGTATCAATGTACAGTACAAGATGAAGTTGAGTTCTAGTCTTATAGTATTGTACTGTACTAAGAATTACACTGATTACATAATCGCCATTAGTATTGAAGAATAATCAGTAGGATACAGACTTGACTTTTTAAATCATTGCGTAGACCTCTCCTAACTAAATCGAATGCTTCCTCTTTTTTGCCAAGGCAATTTAGAATTAAGCCTTTCATAGCCAAAGTTTCTGTTATAAGGTAAGGAATCCATGTTATTAAGAGTTTTGGATGTTAATATTGTTTAAGTTTAGAATAGCTTACGATAGCATATACGTATGATATTACTTTTAGTAATAGTTCAATAAAATGAACTTGTTAATTACAGTAGAGTCCAAGCCAATTTGAAATATATATATACTACTGCCCTTTTGTGCATTACAGAGAATAACATCTATTCATTTCCAAATAAAAGTGGATTAATTACACGGGTAGATATATTTACTACAGTATCTACTTGTTGATTTATAGTTAAATTCTATTTATTATTCATCAAGTATTTGCAGGTATATTCGCTTAATATACGCCACTGTATGGTTATTAATATGTATGTACAGTATGTTTGAATAGTAGCAGTGTAGTACTATAGTCAATTGCTTTTAGCGTCGATTAATCTTCAATACTAGTAGAATTATTCCATTAGCCATACGTATGCTCATAATCCATTAGATATCGATCATTTATTGCCTATTAATCGAAGATCACTAGAAGGTCTCTTTAACTGTATACAAGTAGCAGCTACATTGCATAAGTAATTTACAATGCTGGTAATATTGATAGCCCTATTTTAATGATCATTTTTCGTCATTCCAGATTAGATGATGCGCTATTTTTTTCTTATCTACTATAGAATCAATTGGATAAAGTGGACTGTCCAGGGAAAAATGACTATGCTAGTCTAGAGTAATTGACTGAGTAATTGATACAAGGGATCAGTAGGCTTGCAGCTATGAAAGTAGTTGTATAAAGAAAGTGTTGAGCATCGTGCATTATCCAAGCAACATGGCAATACCAAACTAGCATCGTTCACTGCTATTGGAACATTGCATTGCAATATGAAAGTAGGGTAAATCGCATCTAAGATAGGAAGATTTGTAGATAATGTCAGTTGGTTGACACGATGATGTAGCAGACTAGGAGATTGTTATTCCACGAGATGACCGTTGATCATGGTCCTTCGTCAAGGGGGATATTTGTGATATCCATGAAGGGAACGTTTTAGTGCACTGTTACTGAAAATATTCCATTCCGATTGGAAAGTATATTATACACAATGTAAGTTGGAACAAGATGATGCAAAAACAACTGTTGTCAAACATAATCGCTGATCAGACAAGGTCAATCTTTCTACTGTATGCATCCACTGATAACGTTTGATTTACAGTCCGACTATGTACAGAGTCATCACACCTCCATGATCGGCATACTTGGGGGTAGACAAGATCTGCTTGGCAAATTTCAAGCCATTCTTATACTGCTTTTGCTCATAACATTTCTAAAATAGCAAGAAATAAAGAAGAAAATAAGCATTAGGTCAATGAAATTGAACAACATGGCAGTCTTTCATTTGGAAATGTAGTGGACGAATGGTTTGGACACGCTTCATACGTAGGAGTCGGCTGTAACTCACTGACTGACGTCATGGACGCCAAGTCTGATGCTACCGTAGTGTATGAGCCGTGGTTTTCCAAACCATGAACGAGGAGCACATGGCAAGCAAAGTTTTCCAATTGATCTTTATTCTACTCCAACTTGTAACTAATTTTCTACTATTTTCAAACTATTCCAACTTACTACTACACGCTTGAAGAGATTATTTTCTTTGGGTGGCAATTGTGATGGCATGACCGTCCAAATGTTCACTGTAAGTCGGACTGTTCAAGCACCGATATCGTCGAGGTCACTTTTGCCCTTTCTGCTGTGCAGTGCAGGTCAAGATTGAATCTGCGTTGACGTTGGAGTTTGACTAGACAAGGGTAGTGTGGCGTACTCTAGTCATACACCAACTTGCAATGGAATCCAATAGGCAATTGTAATAACGTAGAAATATTGTTTTAGTACCATAGCTGCAACGCCGAGGCACACTGCTGTACAATGTGTCCAGGGAAGAGACAAAGCGTGTGGTCTCCCGCCGTAACACACTCACCTACAGTACGAAAACGAACACTGTAGACGTGATCGAACAACAGTCCACTCTGGTACTGTACTGTACGAGTACAGTATACTCTATCACAACGAGTCCACTCGCGAGCTTGCTTACAGTCTGTTGTACTGTAGCCTCAGAGTACTGAGTACTCCTTGTGTACTGTACAGTACAGTACACTGTACTGTACACTACAGTGTACAGTACTTAATCTTACAGTACAGTAAAACCACGTACTGTACTAAGTGCTGTACTGTACTAAGAAATAAAACAGCAGTACAAATTGATAGAAACATCAAGAGCCCAAGGTTGAAATGATCGACAGTATTTGACTCCAATATACAGTATTACACATGCATTGATTGATGTGGAATTAGAGTCCAATTGAATGTACTGTAAATGCCTTCAAAATTGATAGAAACATCAAGAGCCCAAGGTTGAAATGATCGACAGTATTTGACTCCAATATACAGTATTACACATGCATTGATTAATGTGGAATTAGAGTCCAATTGAATGTACTGTAAATGCCTTCAAAATTGATAGAAACATCAAGAGCCCAAGGTTGAAATGATCGACAGCATTTGACTCCAATATACAGTATTGCATATTGCACATGTATTGATTGATGTGGAATTGGAGTCCAATTCAATGTACTGTAAAATGTAAATGCCTTCAAAATTGATAGAAACATCAAGAGCCCAAGGTTGAAATGTTCGACAGTATTTGACTCCAATATACAGTATTACACATGCATTGATTGATGTGGAATTGGAGTCCAATTGAATGTACAGTACTGTAAATGCCTTCAAAATTGATAGAAACATCAAGAGCCCAAGGTTGAAATGATCGACAGTATTTGACTCCAATATACAGTATTACATATGCATTGATTGATGTGGAATTGGAGTCCAATTGAATGTACAGTACTGTAAATGCCTTCAAAATTGGAAAAGATCTAATAATTAATGAAAGGCTATACTGTACAGCTGAATAGCTTTCCACCAGTATAGAGAGCTCGCCACGCCCCTGAAATCATGGCCTGTTGTACTGTACTGTACTGTGAACTGTTCTATTACTGTATTTGCTGAGTATACGTGTAAGTCCATTGGCACAGAGTTGAAAGAAACCTGAAGTTTCTTTCAACTCTTTTTGCTGCAAAAGTGTAGAACCATGGACTAGTCAATCTTACCGGTAAGATTACGTCGTCCATGGTAGAACTGTAGACGATACTGTACTGTAGGATAAAAAGGGTCTGACTCACTTCCTTGCATAGAGATACAAGTATAATCACTTCGATGCGTCCTTGTAAAAAGCTTGAGTACTGTTGGAAACTTCCATTAATTAACCTTAATTAATTAATTAATTAATTAAAACGTCCCATGGAGACCGTCATAGACAGATGGACTACTAGACGCTGTAAGATTGAGTAGTCTACAGTATGTGTTATGGACTCCATACCATGCTATGCAAAACTGTATGGTACAGTACCAGAAGTCAACAAATACAGTACGGTACCGGTACAGTACAGTACTGTAAAAAGAGGTCTGAAGTCTGTAGCTTACCAGTAGTGAGTTGGGTACTGTACTGTACTGTACAGTACAGTGTACTGTACACGTGGACAGTGCAGCAGTGGATGCTGAGTGTCGTGTACTGTACAATGTACAGTACAGTCTACAGCCTACAGTGTATTATACTGTACAATTGGACTACTGGACTTGACTGATGGATTGGTGTTGACGAGTTCCTTAAGGTTAAAGCATTGGTTTCCTTCCCTACGATACAACTACTGAATGGACTGACAAGAAAGAGGGTGAGAAAACTGCCTAGTTTATCATCGATTCAACGTATAGACTACTCAATTTGGTAGGTATAGAATACTGTACAATCGTTTTCAATCATAGCCATCTCTTTCGATTGACTGTATTCTGCAATTCATGACCAAGAAATAGAGTAAATGGTCTGAACTTGCGGTCTCTCGTTGGCTTCAGTGCTGTTCGGTAGAATAATAATAAGTAGACAGTAGTGAATGAATATTGTTCTAATTTGGCCGATCCAAATGAAATTACACTACGGTCTGCTAGTGACAGTCATTATGCTTTCAGTCTGTCAATGACTGGATTAGACATACTATACTGTTACGTCGAGCATGTTTCCATCGATTTCTGATGTGTATATTGCGCGTCTATACGGACAGGATCATACACCTCTTGAATGCATCAATTAATTAATCCATATACAGCACACGTACATACGTATACCCTGCGCTAGGTCAATAATAATCAATACCAGACCCAATATGAACTTGTGTCATATCCAAAAGCAACTTAATACCTCATATATAGACTGTTTAGAGAAAATCAATCATTCAGTTCATATGAATACTTTTGAAACCTTACTGTTGGTGAAGGAGAAACTGCAATACTCGCTGTTATTGCATTCAATCTTACACTATTGAACTATTCATTATATATATATATATATATATACATACTCAACCATAATGAGATTTCAACGATCCAATACATACATACCATATCAAGTAGTCATCCAAGGTGTTGTTGTAAAAGCATGGCAAATACATAATAGTCTGCAAAGAGTAATTTATTGATCGATTTTGGATTACCGTAATAACAATAGATTGTTGTTCACGTACGGTTAATAATATTAAGAATGAACGCTAATTGCTGGACACGAATAATACTCGGATATAATTATAATTATTATTCGTCTTTATTATCAATGAGTAAAGTAGATCTACCGTCATAATTGCTTGTCAGGTAATACAGTGTGATTAATGCTTGACTTATTTGGATGACAATCATCATCTTGTTTTAAAAGTACAGCCCAACACATCAGCTCTGACTGCGTTCGGAGATTAACATCTGACAGTGATTGAGACAGTTGACTTTAAAGGTATATTGTATGGTAAATAGGATTTCAAAGTATTAACAGATTTAGAGTCAATTTTTGCCTGCTATATAATAATCAATCAACTACTGTCTATCATAGCTAGTTCAAAAATCAGATCATTTAATTGATCGAATAAATGGGTTGCTGAATTATTTCCTATTTGGAATAGAGCAGCCGTGGACCATTTGTTATCATAGCTTATCGTACAATATATGTTTTGATCATATTTAAATATATAACACTTGCTGCTCTTCTGTATCATGTTTATAACCTGTAAGCTTTTGACTGTGCTACTAATTTATCTTCATATATTTCATCTCTAGGTAATTAAAACTACTCATAGCCGACGTATTGCTAGATTAGTTACAATCAATTGAATTTGTCATGGCCAATGGAATGATGAACCATGCAAATATTATTATCGCTAATAACAGCCATCCGACAATACAGGTTTGTAAGTAATCATGTACTGTAGGGTACATATCTATTCTATTTTGGCATGATACCTGCTGAAGCAGATGGTATCAAATGAAGTTAAAGAAATATTAACTAATGTTACCTATACTTTTTTAGTTTATGTATATCATTGACACGTTTTAATCTTATACTGAACATACTAAATATTCAACTATATTTTTATAATAATTGTAATCGGTTGGACAACAGTTATCAGAACAAGATAAGGCTCGGTAGGCTACTTCATCAATGATAATTAACATACACTGCATAATCTTTAATGTTAGAATTTTCATCTAGCTGTTATTGCTATATGGCGCCATAACTTAAAAAGAACAATAATTATCTGGATGAAATACTAACGAAAATTGTGTTGATACTGAATAATATATAGTTTGGAACATGAAAAATTCCATAAAGAACATCAAGGCCACGAACAAATGCACGCAGAAATGCTCTTGATCTTGTTTTTTGCATTAATTGTTGGCCAAATCGTATTAGTGAAATGGAAAGAAAAGCATTTTACATCGTTCCAAGTACTGCAAGACTTTTTATTGATTTCTTCAAAAAATTACTTTATTGTCCATGTTATTTGCCTGGCTTAAACTTTTAATCCTAAATTATAAATATCTTAAGACGCAGAAGTAAAAAATGATAGCTAGCACTATAAGAGAAAATAGCATGCGTCGCCATTTTTAGCTAATGTTTCTGAATTTTCATAATTTCATACTTTAGGCAGTTACCCTTATCGGAATGTGGACAATTCCATTCTACTATAGTATAGTAAAATTATTTTGGAGAATGTTAATTGTTTGGACAGTATTTACAATAATATCTGGTTACCTGTTATATAGAAGTATTCGTGGCCCTATTTATGGTTCTATACCTAGGTTTGTAGGACTGCAATGACTGCTAGAAAGTTAGAAATCCCTAATATCGTTCAGTATACTATGTCTTAGCTTACCATAATTCTTATATTGCTATACTAACGAGTCTAACCTAATTTTCTCTCTATTTCACGGCAGGCGAATCTATAGCTGGTTTTATTTTATATATAAAGTAACGTATTTTTTAGGAATCATGGGGTACCTCGTTGTACTAGGGGTATTTTTAGGCATCAATGTCTTAGTGGGTATTCGTCCGGACATAGCATTAAGTGCAGGGTTTCTTGCTATTTTCTACGCGATGTATTATGGTGTATTAGCAAGAGATATTGCTGAAATTTGTGCAAACCGTTTAGCCAGTAAATTAGGGGTAACAGTTAACACATTGCCAATATTTGCTGGTATTGTACTAATAGGAGTGCATTGTTCAAGGTATGATACCGGTTATACTGAGTACATATGCTTAAATTTAGTTTTATACAGGAACTGGACTCCCTAAACGACAGTTAACCGACGACTTATGTGCAGTTTGTGGGCAAAAATTACCTGAAAGCTATGTAGTCGTAGGTAATACGAGTGTTAATGACGATGATGAAGGCGACTCAAGCTCTATTACAACACCCGAAAAAACGTATAGGCTTTCTTGTAATCACTTGTATCCTTCAATAAATTAAATATTACGCTACGTTTATATTAGCAATAAGTATTATATTTTTTCCGTACTACGTGTTGAGTTAATCGGGGAAAACGACATGACTTACACGAATCAGTGATCTAATAAATAATTATCGTTGTACTATGTTATTCAATATCTTATTTAATGAAGTAGAGCAATGAATTATTGTGAGCTTATCATCTTCTTAATGGAAATATAAGATTTCATGAATTTTGCATCCGTGGATGGTGTATTGTTGGAAAAAAGCAGACTTGCCCATACTGCAATGAAAAAGTCGATCTCAAGCGGATGTTTCCGAATCCTTGGGAAAAAGTCCACGTCGCTTTTGCTCAATTATTAGACTTTGTCCGTTACCTTATTGTTTGGCAACCATTAATTATTTCAGTAGTACAAGGAGTTAATTATATCCTTGGTTTAAAGTAGTTGTTGGCAATATTTACGCAATGCGTATTATTCACGAAAAATTAAGCCGTAGAACATTATTCGATTAATAAATATGCGTTCTATCCATAGTTAATTAATTAATCTTTGGTTACATTTTTAAGTATGATTCAATAATTCATCGAATCATAGTTTACCAAAATTAGATTTGACATACTGTATTATCACTCATATATCTCTAATAAGTGGGTTTACTATTCAGATCAGTGACTAGTACGCGTTCTTTAAACAACTTCGATTCATATAAATAATATGGAGAAATTTTTTTTATAAGTAAATGACCCATTACATAAGTATACATATCTTGCAAAATTTTCGCACACCACTTAGATATTCACAGAGCGTAGCTGTCTTTAGGATAATATTATAAATTTTATTGCTTAAAATACTAGGCAACTTGTACAAAATATTATTCATGCATGAGACGATTTGTGCATACATCTGCTTCGCATGTATTATTATCTTGAAATCCTAACCATTCATTTGGCTAACTATTTTATCCTTCAGCCTCTGATGAGACCTGTTGATAACAGTTAATGATGTGCAATAAATAAAATTTTATGCTTGTGAAATTTTTCGTCCCAGTCTTCCAGGCTAAGCCAATATTGCGTGCGTACGGTATGCGGCATTGATATCTCGTACGAATGGTTAATGACAAGGTACGATAGAAGGTTTGCATGCAGTGGCTCGCTTGTTACTCAAGTAAAGAAGGATAAAATACCCAAATATTCTTATATCACCGTGGATAATATTAGCTCTATAAGTAGAACATGCACACAGATTTGTTATCAAATTTTCATATCTGCAGCCGATACAAAACTCGAAGTACTATAATATACTAGTATACACAGTCTATCATCATTGCGCTTGCTTACGGCAGAATCAGCTACTTATAGTATACAGACAAAGATACTGTATATCATCAATATACAGTAATAAAATGAATTGTTTTGTATTATAGACTTGCATTATTTATGAGCGAAGTAATCTGCGATTGAGTCAATACTACAGTAAATTGATATTAGTATAGTAGTAATTAATGATTGAAAAGCAAATGGCGAAAGATCAGATACCAAATATCTAGCATCAACGGTATGCTAGAACTCGATCATATGTCTTCACGATATTGTGTAATGACATTGCAGATTTACATTATGAAATGGTTTAGGAGGTTTCGTCGTTCGAAAACTATAACACATACTCGTATACTAATTATTGGATTCATGATTTAGATTGAAAGAGTAACATTGCAAATTTCAATTACAATTATAAAGGACTTTAATGTTGTAGACTACTATATTTAACAAAATTATACCATATATAACAAGTGTTTAATGGTGAAGCCGTAGTTTTAACACGGAAACTTATTCGGCTGATATAGCATTTGCAAATTATTCAATTTGATATGAAAGGTATTCTAAAAGACATACTAAGTTGTGATAGCCAATCGCCAATAGCGTACAGTGAAGCTTCCGTTGATTCAAGCTATAGTTTTAAAATCGTTGGAATAAAAAACAAGAAATAGAAAAACTATTTTTAAATTGGAGCAGTGGCGATAACTACTTTGCATCATATAACTGTTACATGCCATTTCGAATGCCGCATATACGATAAATAAGTACATATATATATTCGAATGCAATAAGCAGTAATTATATCTAACTTGCATTCAAATATGTTCACGGTAGAGCAAAAGAATTACATTAAATAAACGATCAAGTTGATCCAATTGGCAATTTAAATTTAAAATTAATATAGTAAAACCTTTTTTACTATTTCACTAATTTACTACTACGACACTACACTATAAAATTAGTCTTATTTTAATAATTACAGCATTTAAAGGATATATCATAAAGTGTGGGATAATAATACAGCGATTTACAATTTCATAATTCCTTTACTATCACTAGCGACGTGTAATAGTTTGTATACGTGTATGTATGTATGTATAGTATCACATTCATTAAAACCCATTAATTTGCATGATAGTTTACTTGATACTCATAATCATCTACTTTAAGTTTGAACTTTTCTATTAGATACATTATCATTGATGTTTTGTTGGATTGTAGTAAAGATATTAATTTGCTAATGCGCATTAAACTACACTGTTACGTTCAGCTAATACTTTCGATGATGCAGTCGAAGAATTGGTATGACTGACTTTTTTAGCTGTTTTAGGTGTTAAAATGCCTAATTTTTTTCTAAGTACACTACCGGCTCTATGACTACTGCGCGTAACCTTTTTGGCCGAATTAGTGTAACCATTTTGACTAGTTGATTTAGTCTTATCCTGTTGATTGCGATTTGGCTTTTTAAATTCGATAGCTTGATTTTCATTGGTAGTCGATGATAGCACTGTAGGAGCATTATTACCATTAGATGATAGTAAAGCATCTAAATTTCTTGATCGATGGCGCAATCGAACGCGTTTACTTTCATCATGCGATAATTCGTTGGTGGCATTTCTTTTTTGTTTACTATAATTCGGATGGTTGTTATTATTACTAACACTAGTTTTAGCTGCTAATGTACTACCGTGTTTAATTTGCTCTTCAGTTATCAAAGTATCATTTGAGATTTGCAATTCAATTGGATAAGATGATTGTAAATGCGATGGATTTTGTTGATTTCGACGATTTAATTCACCTAAACGAGTCCAATCAAAATGTTCTGGTTCATCATCTACCGTCATAAGACTACCAACAGTATGTAGGCAACCTTTACTTGTACCACGAATATATGTACTAGCTAAACGCCGTGATGCTTGTACTTCATTATCATCGATACTGCTTTGTTCTTGTTGATGTAGATCTTGTTTCTGTTGCTTAGTATTGTCGTTCTCTTTCAATTTAGCAGCAATATCATTAACAATATACGTAATACTTTTACGATTAGAAAGCTTTGATTTAATTGATGAATTTAGTGATCTGTTATGCGAGACTGAGTCATCCAAGCTATCATCAGAGTAATACTCGTTTAAATCACGTTGAATTCTATTGGAGCACAATACTGATGTATCAAGTATCGATTGGTTTGTTGTGTTTACTGCGATTGTTGTGGCTGCTGTTCTTAGAGATTTTATGCTTCCCATTTTAACATGATCATGATCATTATCATCTTTTAATTTACTATGGTCTTGCTGTTGCGATGACGACGACGATGGATTATCCTGTATATATTTCAATTGAGTATCTAATGAACGTACTTGGCCGCGCAGACGATTGTTAATTTTTTGCTCTTCTCTCAATTTAATTTCAGCAACATGTTTACCTTGGCTTAACAAATCATTATCGCGAACAAGGTAACGGATTTTATTATATAACTTGGCCAATTCATCTTCTTTAATATTAAATTGACTTTTACGGCCATCATTATTAACGGGTATAACTTTTTCTGGATTATCTTTTAATTCCTCATATTTTGTTCTCATTTCTTTATATTGTGATTGTATATCCTGCAACGATTGCGATAATAAGATAGCATTATTGGTTGTAGTATCAGCTTGTTCTTTTTGTATATGTTGCAACAATTTATCTTGATACTCAGTTGCTTTCTTTTCTAATTGAGCTAAATTATTATCTTTTAAAATTAATTGACTTTTCAGTTGATTAATATCTTCATCATTCTGAGTTAATTTCTTTTCTAATTCTTGCACGCGATCATTAGTAAGACATTTGTTATGCTGTTCGTCTTGTAGTTTTTTGTTAAGTTCTTGAATGTCACTAGATAATTTGCATTTTTCTTCTGCATTGCTCTGTAAACTATTTTGTAATTGATTACATTTCAAGCGATAATCATTGGCACATTGATGCGCTTGTTTAATTTCGTTATCGTAACGTTGATGCAAGGCAACTTCTTCACTTAATTGTCTAGCCAATTCTTGTTGGTCCTTTAACCATTGCTTTTCCGATAACTTTAATTGATCAACTTGTTTTTGTAATGATTTCTTGAGGTCATCAGTTTCTTTCTGATACCTCACTTCAGTTTCAGTCAATTTTGATTGCAATTGATCGATTACTTTCTTGTTTTTAGCTATTATCTGCTGATTCTGATTTAGTTCTGTGTCTTTCTCTTCTTCTGCTTTGGTTAATTGTTCTTTAAGTATTCTCTGATTTCGTTCATTATCTTTCTTATACTGATCATGTAAGGCAGTAATTTCTACCTTTAATGACGCGATAATATCATCTTTTTGTTGAATGCGTTCGTTAAGATCTTTCTTCAATTCCATTTTAAGATTTTGAACTTCATTATTAGCAAGCATAACTTTCTCTTCAGCATTTTGTAACAATGCTTGATGATTTGTATCCTTCTCGGTTAAATTATCATTCATTGATTTAATTAAATGTTGTTGTTGACTTAATTGCTTTTCATATTTTTTAACGGCAACATCAAGTTCCTTTTCCAGTTGGTTAACCTTAACTTGTAATTCTTGCTTTTTCTCCTCATTGTATTGATATTTTCCTTTCAATTGACTGTGCATTGAGTCAAGTTCCCTTATTTGCTGCTGATAGGAAAAGGCTAGTCGTTGGTTATCTTCTTCTTTGGTGTTAAATTCAAGTTGTAATTGTTTTAATTGAAGCGTGTACTTTTCTTCCATATCAACTTTGGCTTTCTTAATTTGATCAAGTTGCTGTTCTAATTCTTTTATGTTCATTTTCATTTGTGATGTAGATTTGTCCAGTTTTTCCTGAAGATTTTGTAAATCATTGGATAATTCTTGTTCTTTAGCATGATAATCTTCAATTTTTAAATTAAATGCTTCTTTCATTTGATGACGTTGTTCGATCTCATTTTGCAATTGATGATTAATATTTTCAATATTAGTTGAATGCTGCTTATGTATTTCTTCTATCAGTATTTGCTTAGCTGCAATATTGTGTTTAGCATCATCAAGTTGAGAGTTAGCTTCTTTAACTTTTACTTCTAAGGTTTCTTTGCACGTAAGCATATCCCGTAGTTGACTTTCAAGCTGAACATTTCGAAGATCGACATCATCTTTAATCGCTTTCATTTCATCAAGTTGCGTTTGAAGTTGATTAGTTTCGCATTCCAAGAGATTTAATCGTTCATGAGCTTCTAATGTCAAAGCCATACCACCAGTTGTTTCAGTTGCCTTAAAAGCTAAAAGAATATTATTTCAAAGAAAATTGTTAGACCGTTATATAAATATTATGTTACTTCACTATACTTTGACTACACCTATAAATTCTCAAATTTTAATTACCAATTTCTTCTAACTGTTTTTGTTGTTCTTCAAATTGAACTGTGCGCTCTTTTAGTAATTCGGTAGTTTGTTCTTGTGCTAGCAGTAACTATCAAGCAAGAGAAAATAAGGAACGAAGCCAAACATTTGAGGTTCTGATTGATTCTGTACACGGCAGTTTTAATACACTTGAGAACAAACTATGGTGTACATTGACTTTCTGTATACTCATCAAAGCTAATACGTAAATTTTATAGTGTCCTGGCTAATCATGAATCTTGAAGATTACAATGATTAAATATAGAATACGTTTTGATAGTATCATTCGATACAAATCTACGGAATGTATAATATCGTACCTCATTTCTTTCTTGAGTTAACTTAGAAACAGTAACATCTGCTAATGTCAATTTTCCTCGCAATTCATCAATTGCGGATTCCGCTTGATCTAACTGATTTTGGATATTTTGGTTTTCAATGTCAAAACGGTAGGTAGCTTTCAACTAATAAATATACAATATGAAATCAAGATAAAACATAATTAGCTGTATAATTTCAACTTTAAGGTCAATATTGAAGTATACAAACATATAATATAAATTAATTAGTAACGTAATCAATTTCACAATTCAAAGTTCCAAAGTGAATTTTAACCGTTAGGCAATTTACTTTATCTTCCAGATTGTCTTTATCAGCAAGTAAATCTGCAACTTTGTTTTCCAATTCATTGTATCCGTTTCGAATACCCTCCATTTCGTGTAAGCGTTGCCGAAGTCTAAACAGAACGAAATCGTTTTAAATAGCTACTTTTTTACTCCGTAGCGTATTGACCAGTTGTTACGATTGTGATGACATAAACAGAAATTATGCGAATGCATTTAATTAATACAAAAAATGATAAAAATTAATGTACATGTAATAAGAAACAGTTATCGCAGGCAACTATGTATAAAAGTAGTTATAAAGCATGAACTATGTACATGCATGTATATTATATTGGTATTCAATGATACTGAATATAATTTTAAAGCCAATGGTATAATTCCTTACTTATCAATTTCGCAGTCTTTTGAATCAACATGATCTTGTAACATCGCGATGCCATCTAATTGTTGCTTAACCAGATTAAGCTCACTGACTTGTTTGGTTAATTCTTTAATTTTTAGCTCTTTTTATATAAAGAGATTTAACTTATTAGCATTAAATATATTCTAAAATTGTTTTTAGCTAAGTATTCAGACTTAATTTTTTTAAGATTTATTGTATTGCATAAAAGAACTCACCTTTTTCCTGAATGATTTTGTTTTTTTCATTTAACTCCGATTCAAACTCAACTTCATTACCTTTATGAGATTTAAGTTGCCTTTTTAATGTGTCGATTCTTCTTTCCATTTGCAGTTCTTTCATCTATTTTAGAATTAAATAAAAGATAATTAAAAAATTTTCGTAGGTTAGGTTTATCAATCACTTTTATAGTTTTCAGAGCGTAAATTTTTTATGTAAAAAGGTAGGTAAAAATACCTGCTTTTGTCTGTTGGCAAGATGTGGAGAGCAAAAGTTCTTTGCTATCATAGGTGAATATGCCATATTTATAAAACTGGGTTCTCTGGGAGATGAAGATAAACAATATTCATCTTCTAAAATGCTCATTCTATCTACGTTCCCTAGTTTGATGTCAAAAGAAGTTGAAATATTTTTGAAAGTTAGTATTTTATCTCCATTTCTAAAACCTAAAGTCATAATTTTCAAGTTAGGAAATAACTAACCATTTAACTTTATATTTTCTAATAGTGAACTAGTTAATTCGTTAGTCTCAACTAGATCTGATACATGTTCTATTGCACTCTTGATAATTAATTGCACGTTGTTGTCCAGTTTGGTAATACAATTAATAAATATGGCCACATTATTACAGTGTACAGCACAGCTTAATAATAGTGTAACCACCTATATAAGAAATATGTAAATGATATAAAATGTGTTATGATCGGTATTTTAATAATAACATTACCAACGTCAAGTAAAGCCAAATTTTAGGTTTATATCCAATTTACTAATTTTAAGTAATTTAACTAGTTCTTTGAATGATAGTGGTATTTATTGTTTATAAGATCTACTGTAATGATAATTTAACAATATTTCAATTTCATACTTGGTTAATTTGTTCTTATTAAGATTAAATGGGTAGTTGTGCATACCGCCGATATTCGAAGTACTTAATGTACTAACAATTAATTACTTTGAAATAAGTTGATATTTATGACACATACTTAATATTAGGTAAGACATGTTGGTGACTCAATATTTACCTTCATAATTTCGTCAGTATCGCAATTGACAACGATTTTCTTGCTACTGACAATATTTTTTAAAGGCTGTTGATAGAACTCTGTTTAAGATGATATAATCGACGAAATATTAACTTTTTAGTAGAGCTTTTAACATCTACGATTTGAGATAGAAAACTACTACAATTATAGACCAGTTAATCATAATTAATGACTTTTATTACCGTAATCTATATTTAATGGTTAGATACAAGTACAGCTCAGTTGCAATAGAATATGAAGTTCTATTTCAATGTATTAAATAAGGCATTTCATGTTTTTTTGACTATTTCTACTTTAGTAATAATATCTATTGAGATATATAAATTTATCCTCATTTTTTACCTTCCATATAAGCAAATATTGCGCGATAGCGAGATTGCGGAGAATTATCATTTTCGGTAGCATTAACTTTACATGTATCTTCACCGCTATGTAAGAAAATAATTTTACAAAATAAAGGCCATGCGTAATAAAAAATATTATGTACAGTATTTGAACTAAAATAAACAGCATTGATTTTATAGTACAAATTACCTAAATCGTCTAATTACTTATTCTCAGAAAAGGAGCAATCGAAATACATTAACAATTGTACCGCTTGTATTGCATTATAGCTAACATTAACGGTACTTAAGACTTTGGCGGTGCTCATATACTCGATCAGGAGAGTTATTGGTACGATTTGAGTGAGTTATATTAATAATTGTATTATTAAAAAACAATATATAAAAGCAATGTACTACAGCGCTGGAAAGTAACGGTTCATAGTCAAAGATCTAATTTAGTTAACCTTCAGTAGACACTATATGACAATATGACGTAGTAAGTCATTCTCGAGTCCAGCTGATATCAAGATTGATATTAGCCGATCAGATATAAGATGTTAACCTTATTGGTTTTATATCGAATGATCACTCGAGTCCAAGTATTATTTATTTACATAATTTCGGGTAATGATATTTACTACCTTGTAAATGTACATTTTACGGATAGCTGTAGTGGAAATAACATGTAAAATATTTACTAAGCGATTAAGCCAATCAGTTTTTAATGATAATTGGTTTAAAATTTGGTTCTACCAAAGGTGCTAATTAATGCACTGTTATAATAATTTAAATAATCATGTGTTCTACTATTATTAAAGAGCCAATACCAACTGAAATTTTATTACTACATTATGACGTTATCCAGTTGCAGATGTATCATGATGTTGTATTCTTTAGTAAGGATAGAGAACTATGTTAGGGGATAGATGTACTATATCTATATATATACATATACTACATATACAAGTATACAGATAGTTAAATTACAATAGTATGACCAGATGTTTTCTCACTAAAAGAGATTTTTCGCAACTATTCTATATTACGTAGTGTTGTAGACGTCTATAAATCAATCTATAACTTATAATAGATTTCCTGTTCTATTAATTACATTGACACAGTAGCAGTTGTGCTTACTAAAAGTTAATTTTGAATACTTACAATAATTTTAAAATATTGAATAAGATTTGTCCATCTTGTAATTCTTGATAGTGCTTAACTGTAGATGATATTACACCTGTACTGTTAATCTATAGCCATTTAAGAAACAGAAAATTAGATATGTAGACAAGGCAATAATGTAGTATAATGTTATTAAATATACAGTGCAACATGATCAAGATTTGTTACGGTATAAAGCAATTTTATGTTAATTTAACACAAATTACACAAATTAGAGTCATTGTCAGGAAATAGATCTCATGGCATGTTAAAGTAATTAATCAATTAAGCTATCTGTGATACAGGCATGTAAATGTTGTCCTCTATATGTGATATCTTGACTTTAAAATGATTTCCCAATTCTATTTTGCAAACATTTAGGAGGATATTAATAAAAAGCCTCCAGGCATTGTCGTAGATTCAAATGTCTGTTGTCTACGATAACAATAGAAATAATGAATAGCAGCAGACTGTAAACAATAGCTGGATGAAATTTATTTATATAACATCGACACGCATTGATCAATTATTTGATAATAACATATTGATCGGCTATTTCGTCTTGTTTATCATTGTTATAGTAAGAACTAGATAATCAGTCATAATCTATTGTAGATATGATCGGTTTATTTACATGACAAATAAGTAACCATTTAGATATTAATTATTGACAATTCGATTACTACTTAATAGATTTGCTAAGGCATGTCATAAATGTAGATAAATAGGAGAAAAAAGTAGAAGGCCATGGTGAATGCTGACGCCGATATTTTACATTTTTCATCCTGAAATAGTTGGACCAATTCGTAATTTACACAACATGCAATATCATAGAACGATGCCGATACTACCTTCTAATGTAATTTTACGTTTGAATACTTTGTAGTATTTTTTTAATTTAATCTACTTAGCCAAGATTGAAGGCCAAGAAAAAAATAGAAACAATAATAGAACTCGAAATTTCACATTTTTTGAAATAAATGCTTGGCTCATTATTAAAATGTTAGACTTAGGTATAAGCACTCTTAATAGATTATTGTGAATAAAGGTACTTGAATTTCTATTTTAGCCAAGCTGTTATTGTCCAACTCAGCTTAATCGTGATTATGAATTTGCGTTTCCGTAGTAGATCACTGCAATCAGTCACATTCATTAAGCTGCAGTAGTTTATGGTATTTCTACACTTTAAAATAGGTTGATCAATTTGTTAATGAATTTATCCCTTGATTTAGATGTGCCTGATAGAGTACAGTAGACGCATATAACAGTACCAAGCAGAAAAAATTTAAAAATATCAAACTCGACACTTTGTCGTTATACCTTGATGTGATTAATAACTACTAGGCGGCTAACTGTAAATCGTATCCTAAAAATATCAGATGACAGTCGTATACGAATCTTAAGATATTCCACGATAATGAATTTATCGCCTTCGTTGTCATCAATATTTGATGTAGATGAACGCTTGATATTAATATTTAACGCAAAAAATATGCTTTACATTTAAATGGACAATCGTTGTTTATAGTCTATTACAGGTACTACATTCTATAGATCAATAAAACTATTTAGAATTTCTTCTCTCGTAGTTCTATGAACTAGTGATTGATAGACATCGCTCCAATTAATTGATTCTAGCATCATTTAGAGATATCGATTTATTCATAAAAATGTACAGTACAATTGCAAACGGAATACTAATCCATTTATAACGTATTCAGACAAAAGGGCGAAAAGATTTCTTTTCTAAAGCGGTAAACACGCGAGATGCTACTTATCATCTACTGCATTTAGCATTCTTATTAAATATAATGGAAGAGAGGATTAAAATTTTTTAGTCTTTTATGATGATGATATATTGTAGTTCTTTAGACTCTTTCAGATTTAGTTGTGAACCTAAATCTTAGTCAATCGATTGTCAACTGAAGTACAATAATAAGCTTGCAATAGTTGGTTGAAAGAAATTTTCAGTATCTACTTATCTCTATCTGTCCACATTGTTTTAAATTAATATTTTCAAATATTGAACTATATTAGCGTAACAGATTGTTAATGAAACGCGGAAATAGTTGTAATTTCCCCTAAACTATTATTACAATTTAGAATAATAGAAGAATACGCCATTTCGAACGCAAACCAATGTTATCTTTTAAATTGAAATATGTATATTATAGACATATATCTATATTGCCTACTAAAGCCGTTTAATTGTTGAAGAAATTGTTAATCCTTGAAGGTAATTCTCTTTATTTGAAATGGGCAACTTGCTATTATTGTTCTAGTTATATTGCCCACAGGGTCTACATTGCATATAAATACCGTATGGTTATCCTCTTCGTGGACGTTTAAACTCGTGCCACAAAAATACGCATATCAGTTTATTCTCGTTTATCATAAATTGGAATGGAACTAGTATAAGATGCTACTGTTTATGGAATGAAAACATTGTTCAATTGAAATATACGGTAATTGCATAATACGTCCAAGTTGGATCGATTAACTTGACAGGTTAAAGGCGAAAGAAACAAAATTGTAGCGTTTGAATGAGACTCTTTTATATGAGAGAGCTCTTGTTAAATCTCTATTTTACCTTGATGGCTATAAATGATGAATTGCAAAAAATTTTCTTGAATAAGGATCTTATTGATTATTGCTATGATAGATGTCGTAAGTAAGAAAAGGCTAAAAAATCAGTCGAAATGGTTGTTATGCCCGTGTATTATCCTATGGGTTAATGCACAATACGTTAACTATAGTGTGCTATTTAGGAAATGTGATCGATCGCGATAAATAGGGGATTATTATATCGATTTCCATATCTTCAGGAAATAATAACCTAGCAAGTTACACCATTTCAAAAAATAAGTCACTAGAGCCAAAGGACATAATATGATTCAGACTTTTTATCAATGGAAATGGCTTTCTTGATATTTTTGTTGTATTTTTACTAAGTTTGAAGTACTTTTATAGTTCTATCTATCCTACGAGTACTATATCATTTTTTTTAGATTGCAATTTTAACAACGCTCATTTACGTTGGTTACGGTTAAGTAATCGCACAGTAATCGTCATAACAAGCAGAAAAGGTACTTGCTGTTAGCCTATTTGTAGTTGATACTGATCCATTCTGAATAACTTACCCATTCTAAAAGCGCAATGTGAAGCTGCTTGTTTGTCATGTTGACATCCAGGCAAAATGCAGTTTACGGTCGAGAATTAATTAATAGAGCCACCAAGGGTGTAAGTATTTGACCACAGCGAGGGTTTTCCTTTTTATGATGCCAACTGCTATAATAAAAGTAGAGGATAAACCACGTGAGAATGGCCTTACAGTTTTGTTAATAGCAATAGTTTAACCAGGAGAAAGCCATCATATTCTTTATGACTAACAATGCAATACTACTGTATAGACAATTAAAAGGATCGACAACAACAACAACAAAAACTTTCTCTTATCCTTTTACTGGAATTTTATTTTTTTTACCGATATAAGCCCTTTCAGTAAAGGATATTATGTCGACTAGCACGTTTTATAGGCTGCTTGATTATGATGAAATGGGTCATCGATCAAGTTATTAGCAGATAGAAACGTGTTGAAAATTGGAGAAAGGAAATACGCGCGTATAGGAAAATAGCAATTTCACACATATACGCGTACAGTGTCTATAAAATCAATGTTTCCGCTACAATCTAAAAATAAAAAGTACAGTAGGATACTACAGTCAATTTTGAACAAGTCATTGATATGTTGATATTGTAGTGCAAATGGATCATCAATAAATGGCTTCGAGATTGGTATACGGACTAATGTACAAAAAGAGATTAGGAATAGACTACTGGATTTATAGTCATCCATCGATTAGGCTTCATGACAAATATAGTTAACTATGATCATGATATCTACTGCAGCCTATTGACGTTGAACATTTTAATTTTACGGAAAAAAAAGAATGGACACCGATGTTTAATCATAGTCATATTTAGTAATTTAAAATGTATTGTGGACATAGAGTAACTAAAGAAAGATAGAATGTTCGTTTATCGTTGACATACAGTAGAGAAGTTGATGGATAAATAATACGTTAGTATGCCTGCTTTGAGTGGTTGTTGAAAGCATGTAATTGCTTTCTACTACAGTACACTAAGTCAACTTGTACACTACTGTACCAGTAGAGCAAGTCAAGAATTGCTTGATAAGTTATTGTTGTGCTTGTGTTGGATGTTGTAGGAAAATGGATGAAGATCGATATTTTATCCATCATTATAATCAGTCAACCCTTGAATGTGAGTTATTGTTGTGCTTGTGATGGTTGAAGATCGATGTTTTATCCATCATTATAATCAGTCAATCCTTGAATGTGAGTCATTGTGCTATTTCATCTTATTGAAAATGGAGCAACAGAATAGAATGTCAATAGTAGAGATTGAACTCGATCATGGAAGTCTACGCGTATGATGGATGATTGATCGGAATGACAATATCGACATCCTGTACAACTAGTGATGTTTGATTACTTACTTAATACTCCCTTATCAAGTTATGCCTCCCATTTACTATTGGAGTCGGGGTGTATACTAAACAGAGTACAATATATCAATATCGGTTATATTGATAATATACGAGAATGTAGAAGGAATAGAATGTCCAAAGAGTCATCGATATGAAGACATGACGAAAAATAAGACTAAGTGAAAGGGTATTGTATTGGCTAGGGATGGCAAGACGAATGCAGTACGTATCCGTGATAGCGATATTTTCGACGATAACGTTATGCTGTTATTCTTCTAGGCTTGTTATTAGGCGGTCTCCCAATTTCAGTTATAACACCTATGATTGATAGCATAGAAAACTTGAGAGACTATTACAATCCAAGCCAAATGGATCACTACCTATTCTCTGGAGAAGTCGTAAATCGATACGAGGCGTTTTCAAAAATCTCCTTTCCAATTGTCAATGAATGAAGCTCAACAAGAACCATCTGTACCTATTTAGCGTCGTTTAACAAATTTCATTTACAGTCTCTATCCTCGATACATCTCTCTCTCTACACACACACATTAACAATCCATGAGCTACCTTAACAATAAGATATCCTAGTAGAACGTGATGTGAACATTGTTGCTATTGGAGGTGGCCATTTCAATTGCTAAATCTTCTCCAAAATCGATGAAAAGTTTTGAAAACTAGATAAACCAACTGGTAACAATAACCGAATTAACGTAACATCTGTTGCAACAATAGACAATAGCCAAAAGGGCTAGATAGCATTTTGAATTTGATGAGCATGCGTGTTAGACAGTTGCACGCCGTGAGCCGTTATTAGCGATTTTTGCATTCAAAGGCTAAAACTCGAAAACTGTACAGTACAGTACAGTACTGTACAGTATGTATACTGTACACTGTACACTGTAAAAGACGACCTTTGGGCTGGAATCCGGCCCATAGCAGGGCTAGTTTGCAGTACGTAGACTGTAGTATGAACGACTTTCATGACTGTTCAGTTCTTTCATGGCCAAAAATGTGGAGGCTGCCTACTGTATTTTACTGTGCACAACCAGCGATAGTTGAAATGACCAGCAAAATCGTCAGCCAGTTCAGCTTCCACATTTTGCAGTCGTTTGGTGTTCACAGTTTGAAGTTTGAAGCCATGTGTGACGTACAGTATGTGTACACTGTACGTACAGTACTAACATTTCCAAAATACTGTACTGTACTGTACTGTACAGTACTGTACAGTACAGCCTCCACCGCAATCTACAGTACCATCTACCTTGAGTACTGTACAGTACTGTATAAGGTACTGTACTCCCTAGCATGGATTACTAAACTACACCGCGTAGTCCATGCCCGCAGGTTTCGATCAAGCCGCTGCTAGTTCATTCATTAATAATTAATTAATTATATAATTTAACTATGAACTGTGAGGTTCAATTTGGTAATCGATCCGTACAGTTAAGAGAAATTTTACTCTGGATGTTTTCTTTTGGTTGAGCCACAGATACGCCTACAGTACTTTAATGACGATGGCAGAGGAGGGCCAACCAGCCGCGTTCATTCTTCTCTTCTGTAACGACTTAATTAATATCTCTCGTCGTTATATGTATACTGTATACGCGTATGTTAGTGTATCTATGACGGACTACATCATTAATGCTATATATATATATATGCATATATAATTGCGTAGCCGACAAATGGCAATACTATGGGTAGATACGATTATTCGTTATTTGCTGAAGAGAAAGAAAACAAACTTCGTTTAGTCCTTTCCAGGCTTACAGTATCATTAAACACTTCCTTAAGCAACAACGTGGCTATAATATGTATATAGCCGGATCGAGTTTTACTCATGGCATCTATGTTATATATATATATATTATTAATTCGGAAATTGAATAAGGTGGCATATTTATTATTAATTATTATAATACCGACGTGTAGTACACTACATTGTTGTAAAAGGTATTACGCATAGTGTCAAGGCTCTACCGGTTTACTAATATATACAGTAATGATAATAAATTGTAACTTATCACAAGTACAGTAAAGTGAATTGGCAGCCAATACTGTAGATAGCAGGTATCTTTAAAACATTGTCAAATCTTCTTTTACGAATTTACTAATTTCCAATACCATATGTTATGAGACAGTCATTAGTACTACACATCAAGCTGCAAACAAGGACCCGGTAGCTGGTTTTATTAAATAAGAACGTGTTATGTCCCGCATAATTAATGAAGAGTAACAAACACTACTGTATTATTTCATTGTAAGATAAACAGAATTAAACAGAGGGTCTCTAGTGCATATGTAACGGGGTATTAATAAAACAGAGCCTATGTATATACGAGTAAGATAGAAACATACTATAGTAACTCAATAAAAGACTTAATGGTTGGTTATTCATAGATAGTGCAGAAAAAAAGGAAACTCTAAAAAATTGCAGCTAATCAATGGAAAGTGCAACTAACTACGTGAATACTGCAAATGACGTCCAGTATTGTAAGCTACAAGTGACAAGCTAACTTTAGAATTTGTAGATAAATATGAGGCAATATTACCAACGCAGAACATCTAAGTTATTGATTCAAAATTAAATTAGGTTAATAAGGTGATACATAAGATTTCTTAATACTGTAGAAGTTAGGTAGTTGATATATCAGCCTTGTCCAAGCTCTTATTAACCAAGCTATTTCACGGAAGTTTACAGGAAAGGTGTTTCATACAGTAGATACGATAAGGAAGGTTACTTAAAAGTGATACTGTATCATGCTTAGCAGTAGTATCAAATGGTTAATATATCGCATACGAGCATATATATATACACACTTTAAAATATCTTACTAAGCTGTACTGCAAATAAATATATATATATACGCGTATATGTAACAATCAGCAGATAATTTACTAATTTAAAAGGCATAAACATTCTTTATTTTTATTATTTTTATTTTGCAGATCAATCTTTCGCAGCTAATATCGTATAAACGTTGTATACATTACAATACAGTAAAGAACTCCTAATACGATAAAAGCTATGCAATTATCCATTCTTTTAGATAAACAGTGACTTGTAAGCAACCATTAATTTATATCTTGTTGTTGTCAGCAAAGCCAATTAGGTACCGAATAGAAATATGCAATATAAGCAATAAGAAAACTACACCATAAATGTATTATGATTAAAATGCTAAGTTAATTCCAACTTAATCACTGGTTATCGAAAGATTTTCTTTCAGTTTTTTCCTTCTCGACCAAATCCAGATACGGTTTTAAGTAAAATTTATCCTATGAGACAATCACAACATATTAATTGCATAGTTGTAACACAGTAGAACATGAGGCATTCGTTTACAGATGTTGCTACAATGCGATAGCTTATTTGCGCAGATCATCTACAACAACTATCCAAAGATTGAATATTTATATTGAAATGGTGCAAAGTAACTTGAAATGTATAAACGATAAGTTGAATGTCTTCGATATTAAGTGATAAGATCTTAACATTGTAATAGACTAGATAGCTTGCGACTTACATCTTCAACCTTCGTCCATTCTTCTCTAGGTAGATAAGTATTTTTAAGAGAACAGTCTAAAGCCCTCTTAATTCTCCACTGTCTAGCCATGTATTCATCCTCTGGTAATCTACGTAAAGCTTCGGCAATATTTGGTATTTCATCGTTTAGCAAGTCCTCTCTCTTTAAGCCTGAGAAAATAGAAACACGGTATTAATGTTACCGATTTTGCTCACGATGTTTTTTACGATAGTACAGTAGTTGATAATATTCTATGCTTTATCATTCACTCTCGTACTCCAGTTTGGAATGCAGCAACGTATAGACAATAATTAATAAATGCACTAATGATACCGCAATTAAGAGTCCTGGGCTATGTTTCGTTCAATCGATTCAGTGATTACTGATTTTTACGTGTGATTATAATTATAATTCTTCAAGCGCTGATGACTATACGAATGAATGAATAACTAAGTGTCCGTGGAGATTCGTTTACGAAAACTCCATGTTTCTGCTATTCGAAATATCCGCACGTATGGGATTATGAATTCACGTTACAATCACTTCTTCAAAGTTGAATGGCATATTACTAACCGTATTTTCGATAACCCGAAGCGTTTTGCCACCACTCTGCTACAGCGGCAAAAATACGCCGCGATAATGGCAGTTGCCTCGCAATTTCAGCACCTTTAACCACCTTGTTAGCCATATCACAAACAAAAATGGCCGCCGCACACGGTGTCCTATAACAGTATGGTCTGCGTTAGCTCGAACTCGTTTACACACTGTACACTACAGTATTATACTGTACTACTGTACTGTACTGTCCAGTACACAATGTACAGTACACTTAAATTGTACTGTACAGTATACAGTAGTACAGTACACTGACTGTACAGACAGTACAGTACAGTACAGTACAGTACAGTAACTGTACTGTACAGTGTACAGTACAGTAGAGCGATTTCTTCACTGTACAGTACAGTACAGTCATATCATACCCGAGCCCGCTTGTCTGTATGTCTGTATACTTTCAACGAAAAACGTATCCATTTCCCAAAATTAACTCAAGCTGTCCAACAAGTTGTTCAACATCGTATGCTGATCAGCGTTATTGACAATGAAATGTTGAATGAATGCTATGTTAAAATTGACACGAACGGCAGAGTAGTTTATTAATATAGTTTATTGAAAACAATAACCTACTCAACAGCGGGTGAATAGTAGAGCACACTTTAGTAAGAATAAGTCGCTTTTATAGAATCCGTAACTCATAACAACAACAGGAAAAAATATGTTGTATAGAATATTGTTATGAATTACAGTTAGAACATCAATATGTCCATAACCTACGATAACAACATGACTAGGTAATATTGCTAATATGGAACATGCATAAACTTAGAACTTACTTTTCTAACCCGAAATGAGTACAATCGCTATATAAACACTATACCACAACAGTAGTTGTATAGTTGTTATTGTGTCAAATCTCTCTCTCTCTGTATTATGATCCGGCATAAACTGTCATACTATAGTCCTCTACTTATCAACATGCTATGTTGTACTAATTTGCAGCATTTTATAAATCATAACCCAAGAAACGCTGCGGATGTATACAGTATATACTCGTCTATATTGTGAGATCCGCCGCGTTATATTGGTAGTCGAATGGTAATGGAGAACACAGTTATTAGTTGAGTGAAGCGATTTTCCAGTTTTGAAATATTTACTTTATTAATACAGTCATCTAAAACATGCATCAGTAAACGTAACTCGTCGATACTAGTTGATCTTTTATTTTCACTACCAACGATGGCTACAGTGCACGGGCATCTCTATTCACTGCTCATTGCACTTTAGAATAATAGTAAAATGGAGCTTACTAATTCGATTCAATTATGGGTGATTTATTTTGATTTTGCTGCTGCTTTGTAGAAATAAATTCTAATTGTTAACAATGGTGCAATTGGATCAATGATCGCACCAAATGGTTCATATTTTGCTCTCCTCCCATCAGTGTTTTTTATTTTCCTTCTTATTGTCCCATGAGTCAGGACAAATGGAGATGCAAAAGCTATTCTAGTCTTTGAGCGGGTTATTCGTTCCACAGATTGTCAGTAAGCAAGTTGAAGTTGACCGTTTGACGGCGTTATTAGTGTATACTGCATAGTAAAATGGAATATTTTCTTCAAGACGCACTGGCGCTTGGCTGTGATAGTGCACGTGCAATGAAGAGTTTTGGATGCACCGCACAGCAGTTGAATCATTTAGGGACTTGAACTAATGGACATCACGGGCGCTTGAATGGATCGATGGACGTTCTGACGATGAATGTTTTGGAGGACTACCACAACATTCAACATTATATAATCAACGACGCTGCACTGGAGGACATGGGCTAAACCTGACGTTGACAGTGTGGAGGAATTCGACCTGACGTGGAATACTGTATACTGTACTGTACACTGTACAGTACAGTATATTCTATTGTGTCTTGGAGCACCCCTGCGCTGTGGTTGGCCTAGAAAGATCATGTGATTTTCTACGTATTTCACACGTACAGTACAGTATATTACTGTCTCGAGTCCCGGAAGTTCAACAACTTCATACTCTCGAGCACCCCTGCGCTGTGGTTGGCCTAGAAAGATCATGTGATTCTCTACGTATTTCATACGCACTGTCTGCAGTCCCGGAAGTTCATCCTACCGGTTAGCTTCGAATGCGCCCCAAAATCACATGGCCATCAACAGGCATACTGTGTACTATCCAGGCAGATACTGTTACACTTGTATGGTACAGTATAGTGCTGCATAGCCACCATTTCATGCTAAGGAGTTGTGGAGTAGAAGGATGTGTCACATGACCCACTGTGACCTTGCACCCGCCCACTAAGATGATTTGTATGGGAAAATATTCAAATTTGACCGCTTTCCCCTACAAATCCCAACAATATTTACACCCCTGGCCCTGGTGCAAAGCTTTGGTCTGTACTCTACAGTATACTGTACAGTTGGACATTCTTGACAATGCCCGACACCCCGGTGTACAGTATCGAACTGTACATTGCCCGGAGTGTCGGGCATTCTATACTGTAGTTAGGGTTAGGGTTATACTGTACAATGCCCGGCACTCCGGGCAATGCACCGTGACGTAACAGTATACAGTATATAGTAAATATTGGCCAAGGTAGGTTATGAAAGTAATTGCCAACCAACCGACCTTAGAGTGACGCACAAGATGGACGTCATCCTGTAGCACGATTCATTCATGGTTCACATGGTTTTAAAGGTAAGAAATTGCTCCAATTTTCAAACCATTTCTTCTTCAGGATAGTGCTCAGCATTACAAGGGTTAAACCTTACAATCTTGTCCATTAGTGGCTTTGAAATGCTTGGGTCATGTTACCCTAGAAATGATAAATACTCTTTGACATGCCACTAAAAAGGCGCATTTTACATCAGAACAAGAACCATTTGCTCATTGGCCTGATCTCCACTCAGCAAAAGAAGCTAGCAAACATGGTGGGGATCAGGCCAATGAGTAAACGTTTCTAATTTTATTATCAAAATGCGCTACTAGCGCAAAAGAGGGCCAATGATTTCCATTCTAGTCGTCTATATAGAATTATACAGATGCATATACTTTTTATTAGCATAAGTAACGGCAATCCCCTTCTATCCTCGGTCCTCCTCCCTTAACATAAATTCGACAACCTTGCAGGCAAAAAGTACCCTTTTTTCAAAGGATTGTCCTCCCTTAACAGTTCGGATTGACAGTAGATACTGATTACCTTTTACTACAGTACTTGTACATTTGACAACCTTGAATGGAAAAGTACCCTTTTTTCAAGGGACTATCCTCCCTTAAGAGTTCAGACTGACACTACGTAGATACTGATTACCTTTTACTACAGTACTTGTACATTTGACAACCTTGCAGGCATAAAGCACCCTTTTTTCAAAGGATTGTCCTCCCTTAAGAGTTCAGATTGACAGTAGATACTGATTACCTTTTACTACAGTACTTGTACATTTGACAACCTTGAATGGAAAAGTACCCTTTTTTCAAGGGATTATCCTCCCTTAAGAGTTCAGACTGACAGTAGATACTGATTACCTTTTACTACAGTACTGTACTTGTAGATTTGACGACCTTGAACGGAAAAGTGCCCTTTTCTCAAGAGATTGTCTCCTTGACAGTGGAAATGAACAGTCGATACCAACTACCTTTTTCCTGCACTACTTATAGGAATAAATTCTATCATGAAAAAACTAGCTATGATGCAGTAGAATTGGAAGGCAAGTCTTGATGACTTTTAGCCTGTTAGAAATATCAGCTATTATTAGAATCGATCCTTTCAGATATATTTTAAACCCTCCCCATCCTCCCTTCACAGTTCTTCGGACAAAGCTCGGATGATTTTCTGCAGTATATACTCATAGGGATAATAAAAACTAACTACTGTACAGTATAGTGCAATTCTAAGGCAAGTCTGGATGGCTTAAAGCCTGTTATTAATTATATATTAGATCCTTTCCAGATGTATTTACCTTGAGAGTTCTCCCCTCTCGTGACGAAGCCCTGATATTATTCTGCAGCATACTCCTACAAATAATAAAATAAAAACCTTAACCTCCGTTCTTGCGACGAAGTCGTGATGTTTTTCTCCAGTATACACGTATACTCATACAGATAATAAATAACTACCATGCATGACATACGTACTGTGTGTGCCAGGGGGATGCAATTTACAAAAGTAGTCATAACTCTTGCAGGAAATACCATATCTCTATTTCATATTTATACAGTACATCCAAGTCGATGCTGTATACTGCTGTACTGTGCTTAGATCGCTGGACTGTGTCATTTTTTGTGGCATACTTTGCAGAGCCAACGACGTCTAAAGAGAATTTTCTCTTACAAGTCCATGGCCAAGCAAGATTCTACTGTCCAGTGAATTCAATACTCATACTATGCATTTGTAGACAGTAAATAAAATGAATCGGTCGATTAAACGAATCGTAACAGTGGGTAAAGGAACTAATGCAAAACCATCAGTGTATGGTACATCATCGTTTAGATGGACCCTAATCATAGCATGCAGTAGATATCGATGCGTCTATTCAAAGTGTCAAATTGATCCAATATCTTCAAATCGAGATGCTAATATTTTTACAAAGTGGCAGCATACACCGTGCTGCCCATCATGGACTGTTATAGTACTCCTACAGTATAATTGGAGTAAACTAGTTCTACGAATGCAGTACATCAGCAAGCATAAGTTACCGTCAGTAACCGATCAACTCCTTTCAAAATGGAACAAATTGTTTTAGTTTGTATAAAAGTAGGGATCACCATATTGATCCGAAAATATCATAAAACAACTTGAACATTGCCTGTATTGCTAAAGATTAATGATCAAAAACGACAGTATACATGACAACAAACTTCTGGGCCATTCTATTTTAGCAGAAAATGACGTACAGTGCAAGTGTTTAGTAGCTTATTAATAGTTCGGTTAGGGTGATAAATGGATATATCACGGTCAAAATAAGTGCTGTTGCAAACTTGAATACTATCGAGTTTACTGTAATACTAAACAGACATTGTCAAATCACCGATTGGAGTATGGTGGGCTGCTTTCGCCTTAACCAATTGCTACTTTACATTGTTGAGATGCTGCTTGAAGTTTCCCGCAGATGGTGAATGAAATCGAATGTTAAACACTAGTAGTGTGCCACAACTGTACAAAAAGCAACAGTCGTCTACATTTTGACATTATATACGCGTATATAGTATTTTTATTTAATGCCATAGTTAGGCCCACTGACTATTTTGAGTTTTCAAACGATATTGGTCTTTGTTGTTGATGATGATGAAAATATGAACTATGGGAAAGTTTATATTTGCATCTCTACCCTGTACTTTTATAGACAATATCTATGATTAAACATTACTGGATGATCAGGGACTACCCGTCTCTGTTATAACATGCAGATCAGATTACCGAGCTTACATAATAGTAGAGATCCAACTATCATAGATTGGATCGCCGCTTTCACACTATGCAAAAATACCTCTGCGGATACTGTTTATGAGTCTGTAATATATGGTATTGGTGAAAAGTGTACTGTAGCATGAATCAAGACAACCTATAAACTGCCAGAAGTCCTTTTAAGGAAATATTTTGCCAGTGCAATCATGATGATCATAACTTTTTCCTTAATATGTATCCAGAAAGAGAGAACAAGAAAGTGGCTAGTGTGGACGTGCACTTATCTAGCCTTGTCGTGCAGTTCATGCTGTAATAATACTGTACTAACCTTACTTTTCGTTCAGTTGGATAAATATAGCGATAACGTCCAATTTTCTTAGCTTCCATTAAATGAACTAGTACTGTGACCTTCAATTTAGTACTCCTATACTTTAGTATGCTCAAAATGATAGAGTAACTTACTTGAAGAATGAACAAGAAATTGACTGATCGTATATTTATGTTATATGTTGTACCCGTACTGTATAGACGGTTTCAATGATGGTCTCTTTCTAATGAAGACCTTAAAATTGGCTTTGGACCGGACTGAGGTTGGTAGCCATGGTGTTCTCCTTTTGATATAAGTTACATGGTAATAGATCTCGGCATGCAGTAGTTGTTTATCACTTTCTACTAGGAATCTCTAGCCTTCTCCTACAGTACTGTACGCCTAGTAGGCAGGAATCTATATAATGTAATACAGTTGTTTCTCACCTTATCCAAGCTATCAATGTTATACATTGCTATATATTTGTCGATTTCAAAGTATGAAGCATTAAAATGTACATACAATATAGTAGAAAGTTTTAAGCATCAAGTGTAACGCTTAGCAGCAAATCAGTAGATACAGACATAGTAATAGTTACATGCCTCAACATACTGTACTGTGGATTGATTTGTATAATTGACAGTCAATAAATTGTAGAATTGTGCGCTAAAGTTTCTAACCGGTTAATAAAAGTTTCAACTCGATCGTCCTTGAACATTATAGTAATGTATCATATCGTTATATCAACTACAGAATAAGGTCTTTACCTTTTCAACGATATAGCACTATAATTATGATATTTCTGTGCTAGCAATATGTAACATTTATGATAGAATATTTTGATATAATTTTTTTTACAAGATTTAAAGCTGTCCCCATCCTTGGTAGGCTTTTGGATTAATTCTATGGTATGTACGCTGGTATAGTACTTCAATTTTCGAATCGTGTTCAATGTAGCTTTTATTTTGCAAAGCGTCAGATTGCTTCTGTAGTTGAAATAAATTTCATCTGCTAACAGTAGAATCACCTTTTACTTTTAAATCGTTTATGTAAATAGCTAGTATCAGTGATTAACATTGAATAATAGCATCCAAGCACCGTAAACATTTATTTTAAACTAATTATATTATTAGACCCTTTCGACTTGAAATCGAATTAACCAAAGTAGTAACATACATTCATTTATTGGGATTATTTACATCTATCCCCCGCATTATTAATTAATATCAATAAGTTTTAGCATATTACGAGTGATTCGAATTGAATACACATTAAATGCGTTTTGGATAAGATTGAGTTATCAAGTTTGAGATTGTATGTCATGTAAATTAGTACAGTTAAGCATTTCCAATCTTAGTAATAGCAAATACTTTTGAATGCTTAACCCTTTTAAGCCAAGCTACGTCTGATTAAATAATGTCTAGCTTCGTTTAGAACTAGAATTAATTTACAATTGCAGTATGGTAGTACATTAATTAGTTACGATATTACATTTCAACGTAATCTTTTTACATTAAGATCATATGAGAGCAAGAAAAAGTCGGTAATCGAAAACTATAGTGTATAGATGGTATTTCTTAAATCACACCGAGGGTAAATATTAGATGCTAAAAGCATGTAAAACCAATGTTTTTGTATATGTAACATTCGGAATAATGTGAACGTCAGTAATAGAGTTGTATTGTTTAAGAAAGAATACTTAGTAAGAGAACACAAGTCGATAATGAGCGCAAATACCATAGGTACAATGATGATTTGGTTTTGGAAATTTTTCCTGAGCTGCTTATGATACCGTATCGAGTTATTGGTGTTCTTTCATTCCTCTTGTAAATTGTTATGTAGTGAAAGGCTGAACGATCACAAGTAAAGTTTTGACTACTCCAAAATATCTACATACGTATAGCCATACTAATAGAATAATGTAGCCGAAATAATTAAACTAAACACATTTAATTGAGTTCATTAATTAATAAACAGATACAATGGAATGCTCAGTATGCAATAAAAAATACAAATTGGCCGAAATATATCCTAATAAGATATCACAAGTAGCAATGTGCAAGGTACGACTTTAATTTGATATGATGTTTTGTATTGACAGTGATAAACTTGATTTTTCCTTGTAAGGCATGCCATGATTTCTCTTATAACTCTGAATGTACGCTGGATGAAGATGGCCATTATGCACAATGTGCTTGGTGTGGAGCTAGAAACGAAATTTTACTATGTAGTAGTTGTAAAAATAGTTTCTGCACTACATGCATTAGACAAAATTTTGGTAGAAAAGTACTGGAAGTGATTCAAAATCTCAAATTTTGGAGATGCTTTGCTTGCGATGATCCGTTCATAAAAAGTTCGCAAGAAAATTATGAGGGAATGTGCTTCGGTAGTAATTCGATAAAGGAAAGCAGCGTCGTGAAAGGCAGGTGTTGTGGTAAACCGAGCGACAAGGACTTAATGGAATCCAAATCAATCGATACAGCTAGTTATGCTCTTGGATCTGACGATGCCAGTGACGTTTCTACTAATGTTAGTGTAGGGGAACATAACTTGGATAGTAACGTTAATGAGGCGGTTTCGAATGTTGACTCTTTGGCAGTGGATAGAAACCAAGAGTTAAATCGATATTTAGCAGAAGATATGATAGCGGCTGATCAAACATATGACAGACATAGCTGTGTTGACTTTGAAATTCATTTATCTTCTGATGATTGGAAGAATGCACTAGACATGCATCGAACTGAGAATATAAATACAATTAGCAGCCGACGCCTGAAATTAGGAACGATGCCAACATTTCCTTGTTTTCATATAGTGGCTGTTGGTTTAGAAGATTTAAATATCAAAAAATTAAAACTGCTTTACCCGACGTATAAGATTACAGTTGATCATGATCCTTTCTTATTGGAAGATAGAACCGAAGATAAGTCTTTAGATAGCGATTATGATAATCCTGATATACAGTCAATTCATGATAGTCAAAGCGAAAGTCAGGAGTCCTCATTTTTAAGCAAGATAGAAAGAAAATTACTAGGGAAACAACATCCAAAGAGTCGAAAACACCGTCTTAAATCGGACATTTCTGACATAAGTGATGGAAAATGTAATCATTCTAATGTAAAACGTATGAAATTAGAGTCTGGATCGTTGAATTCTGATGAAGATAATTATCCATCATCATCTCACGATATATCAGATAACGAATCAGATGAACCTATTTCGAGTTGTAATGAATTCGATGATGAACATATCGATAGTGAATGTAATCTCAGCGATAGTAATGAAGCAAGTAACAACTTTAGCGACGAATCAATTTCGGATTCTGATAGCACGGTGTTGAATATGGAAGACCTGATTGGTGATAGAAAAGCAAGAGTGCGTCGATCAGTCGAGAAAGACCTTACAGATGCTGATAGTATCACGAGCATTTCAACGGATACCGAAAGTAATGCTACCAAGGCTGTGCTAAAAAGCGCTTTGCAATATAGTCCTACTAAATCAGAATCTTCTAGGCATAAAGCAACTGTTAAAGACTGTGAGATAACTCACCATGATAAAAGGCAGGTCTCTGTATCGTCGGAACGTCGTCGCGATAACCCATCAAGCCACTGTTCTTTCCGAAATGCAGATTCAGTGTGTGATAATTCGGTATCATCGGAACGTCGTCGCGATGACCCATCAAGCCACTGTTCTTTCCGAAATGCAGATTCAGTGTGTGATAATTCGGTAAAGATATCTTCGACATTGACTTCTGTCAATGAGCCTGATAATCAGAGTGAACATGCAATGGAAATTATTGCTTCTAGTAAAGATAAAGAAAATACTCACCACACTAATAACGTCGAAGATCGTAAATCACCTCCAAATGCTACGCATGAAGATGATTCTCCTTCTACAGTATGTTTAAAAAAGAACTCTGCTGGTCGTAAGAAAATACGCCGGGTTCTTAACTATTTTGAGCTAGATCCGGAAACCCGAGCTGCGGCGAAGGAAGAAAAAAAAAGATTAGATCGCATTAAAGATCAGAAGCGTTCGAAAACTACTTCTTCTGCAACTAATAGTCAAGTAGATGACTTTATTTTAGAGAAACATGATAATAAAAAGATTGTTTACGTCCAATCATTCATTAGTAAGCATCTAAAAGCTCATCAGAAGGAAGGTATAAAATTTATGTGGACAAGCTGTATCGAGTCAGTTGATCGAATTGCTGAACCTGGATCTGGTTGTATAATTGCACATTCGATGGGCTTGGGTAAAACGTTACAGGTAGCTTCTAGCATTCGTATTGTTCCGGTTCATACTTTTAAACTTATTCTCAACTAATCACTGGTCTAAATAGGTTATCGCTTTCATCGATGCAGTATTGAACTATGGTAATGAAAGCATACAGAGCGTACTTGTAGTATGCCCTAAAAATGTTTTATTAAATTGGGCACTGGAGTTTAAAAAGTGGCTCAAGAGGGAAAATAGTTATAGTGTAAGTTATTACTAGAATTGTTAAAATATAAGAGAAATTATTAATTAATCTGAAAATATATGACCCTATATCTTGCAGGTACACACTTTTTCAGCTACCTTAAGCAGTACTAAGGACCGTTTGAGGCCTCTACGGCTCTGGAATGCTACGAAGGGTTTAATGATTATTAGTTATAATATGTATACGAGGTTGTTATCACCTGATAAATCTAATTTTGATCGCAGTTGTAATGATTTTCTTACACAAGTTCTGTTGGAACCTGGTGAGTAATGCTTACGCTTTACCTAATAACATTTATTTAACGTAACTTGGGTAAATTTTTCAATTATTGCAGGTCCGGACATTGTTATATGTGACGAAGGACATTTGCTTAAAAGTCAAAAAACTAAAACTTCTGAGATTTTAAATAGAATCAGGACGAAACGACGTATTATACTAACTGGGACACCTTTACAAAACAATTTAAGCGAATGTATATACTCCGTAAAAAGATCTTTTATTTACAAATGTGCAGATGTACTTTACTATATTTACATTTTTTCCTTTCCTGGATCTAGATCTTGACTTAACTTTTGAATTATTTTTGTACCAGATTATTATATGGTCAATTTTGTTAAGCCACGGTTACTTGGCTCGATGAGTGAATTCAAAAATAGGTTCATTAATCCAATTCGTAATGGACTACATGCGGATTCTACAAGGGATGATGTAAAATATATGAAGAAACGCACTTATGTATTGAATTTGAAAGTCAAGGCTTTTGTACAGGTTGCCGGTGTAATGTTTTGTATTAGGTTATATGTTGAAGAATTTCTTTATTAACTTAGCTCGTTATACATTTATGCAGAGATACGATTACGATGTGTTAGAGTCTGAGCTGCCTCCGAAACATGAATATGTTATTTATATTCGTATGTCGAGAAAACAATGTGAACTTTACAAATCTTACTTAGAAAAGTTTGCATCTGACGATCATCTACATTTTCGGACCTACTGTAAGTATTTTTCTCCCATCATCATTGTAACTATTTTCCTGCTATGAGGAATTTATAGATTTGGCTTTGTGTGTAGCTTTATTTGGTGATTTCTCGAACTTGACAAGCATTTGGACGTATCCTTGGAATTGGAAAAGAGATAATAATAATTCCATGACGGACATGGTTTCTGAAAACGATGAAGTCAGCACTGTTAGTGATGGAGGGTGCTCTACTACATGGAAAGATTCAAGTCTGGCTGAAGATTGTGACCATCTTCAAAATGATACCGGCATTATTGACGCTACGAGGCTTGATTTAGGTGATACGACCAAAGGAAATGAAAATGATTCAGCTAATACACGTGTAAATAGTGATGACGGAAGTAAAAAGGCTGTAACCGTGGATCAGTTAGTATTAAACACTACTATTAATTCAGCTAGTGATAAAGATGCAGTTGATAGACATAAAAAGCGCTGGCTGGAACAACTTGCGAAGGTTCCACAAGAAGATCTTATGACATATTGTAACAAAATGAAAGTCGTTGTGAAAATAATCGATCTGGCCTATAAATTACAAGAGAAAGTAATTATATTCAGCCATAGTCTATGTTGTCTGACATTGATTGAAGAAGTATTGAGAGAGAATTGTACACCTAGCTTGTCATATGAAGACTACTGCAGAATGGACGGAAGAACGTCTGCGGAACTACGTCAGCGTTATATTGATAAATTTAATAATAGCAATAGCTATCGGTAAGACCTGTGTACTTGTACTCTGTAATAAAGTATATTAGGTAATAAGATTAATTACATCATTTGTAGTTCTAAGAATTTTATTTGATCAAGGTGTTGATAATTTCTGCATAAATTAACTTTCTTAACTTTCTAATGTTTTTAGATGCAGAGTATTCCTAATTTCGACGCGTGCTGGTAGCTTAGGAATTAATTTGACTGCTGCTAGTAGAGTAGTTTTATTTGACGTTGGTTGGAATCCGTCTTATGATATGCAAGCGATTTTCCGTGCTTACCGATTTGGGCAAAAAAAAACGGTTTATGTTTATCGTCTTGTCGCAAAGGTATGACTGTAAAGTTGACATATAAAGTAATTGCATCGATATTTAAATGGGATGATATGCGTGCTTAGTCCTTCTTTACCCGAAACTGATAGGGTACAATGGAACAAAAAATCTATGAAAGACAGGTTGATGTTATTTCAGGAATACGTATAGAAATGCAATAAATCCAACCATGAACTATACATATGCCTCTTCATTGAATTAGGTTACGAAACAATCATTAGCTTACAGAGTTATTGACAAGCGTCAAATCGAGCGCCATTATACCATGTCAGAATTGCAGGAACTGTATGCCTTTACTCCTGAGCCGGATAATTTAAAAACTCCCTTAGTCCCACAGGTTTACGGAACTATATTCTTGTTCAAGTCTAGGGATGTAATGCGTAACGGTATTTGATATGGATCGTTTGTGTATAATTAGGATCAAATTCTTGCGGAAATTATACAGGATCTACATCCGAAAATCCTTTTAAGTTATCATGAACATGATTCTTTACTCAAGAATATAGAATCAGAAAAATTAACAGAAGATGAGCGGAAGGCTGCATGGGAAGAATATAAAGCAGACGAAACGTAATCTTTTGATTTGAGAATCAGTCATTGTTATCATTCTTCACGTGGCAAGATTAACTTAAAATTTTTTATTTTATTTATTTACAATTCTTAGGCGGCAGTTAAAGCAGCTGCAAGGAAACGATAATCCCATAGGTAATTCTAGTTATGTATGTTGAACCCGTTGTAGTTGGTATTATCATTACGAACGCAGCAGCTGAATTATAGGAAATAAGCTAGATTGATTGTTATGGATTATGCAATACTTTTATTTGCTTGCTGCTTTTTTATCTTAATTTGATTATAATAAAGCATGCTATGCATATTCTGTATTTATTGCAAAGTGGTATTCTGAATTTATGCGAAGCGAATGTAGAAAACTTATTCGATCTCATTATCTGCCTATTTTGGATTAGGACTCGAGCAGGCGCAAAACATGCTATCATTGAATACTAATGGAAGTTTTGGTAATAATCAAGAAATTGTAAATAGTACGACGGGCGAATTGCCGTCGCAATTGGATAATCGTAGTGAGATGTTACCATCAACTCACGCTCAGCTGAATTTCCCTGGATATCGATCTTCATTCGGTTACATGGCTTAGAACATGTAGATTGGTTGTTTATATAAATAAGATGTTACACGTTAAATAAAGTGTATTGTGAAGCATTGATAATTTTTCAATTATATTGTACGAGTATTTGTTTCTGGCCAAGTGGTAAGATTGGTAGAAGTTCGGCTGCTTTACTGTGGATAAATAGAAACGACTTCATTATAAAGCGTTCGACATTAGTGTATTATCTTCAAATTTTTATTTTACCTTTGAGATTAAAAGTAGAGCTATAAGAGATTTAGTCGTTCGCAGTTGCTATTAATACTAATTACAGTACAGTAGATATTCTGTTTTCGTATTGATATTCAGCTAGTTAATGTATGAAAATACTGAGTCTGTTATGTGTTTGCATATAAAGTTAAGTTTTCTTTGGTAACCCAGTATTATCTGTTATTGTTACAAACACAATTATAAATCTAACACTTTAAAGCGTTTTTTTATATGGAATAATGTTTGTGATATCAGTACTGTATGTTATGCTGACAATCCTGTATTACGGTCTAATATGTTAAGGAATGCAATAAATTTATTTTAGTAACTTAAAAAGCTATTCGCAAATGTAATTGTAGATAGTTTAAAGTTATATTATCAATTGATGAGATCGGTGCTTGCGAATGCCTTAGTCGTTACGGAAACATATATCTGTATAGTTTCGTGACATTTTGATTTATGTCAAATATAGTTGATTACAGACTTAACAGTAAATGAATCGACTTGATAACTACTTTGAAGAAATGTAAAATGACCACAGAAAATATTTGTATCATTTACCACTGGTGATACCATATTTATTTTCGGTAAGCGATGATACATTATAATTTATTCGAGCTATATGATAATTTCAAAGGGATGTTCTTGAATATCCTTTTGATCAAAACTTCACGTTTCTTTTCAAACTATATGCGGAATGGTAAATGTGTAATGTTCAAGAAAAAATCACTGATCATTTTGTTGCTGTTTCTTTTTTCGAGGCGATTTCAGCTTTCTAGCATTGCCCATTTTGCGCCAATCAGCTGCTAATCGTATATCTTGCTTTGTAACAGCACTAAAATCCAATTGCCTTAGATTAGGAAGGAGAGAAAGAACGTAATTCCTATATCCCTGTACGTCAACAATAGGGTTACCATGGAGTGCTATCGATTTCAGCTCAGTTAAAGATGCTAGTTTATCAATCTCTTCTATATCTTCGATTTTATTACCATGTAGATATAAAACTTTTATACATGGATAATTAAGCAAGACCTGTATATGTAGAGGAGCTGTTATTAGTTTAAATCTAAATTTTCAAACCGAATAAGTGTTTAAGTTGAGCTATAATTTAGGATGTAACAAAATACCGTACCTTGTCAATTTTTGTTATACTGTTGAAAGACAAATCTAGCCATGACAAACCATTTGGTTTATCCAGAAGTTTTTCTACTACTTCTGGAAAGCCGTCAAAGTTTTTAACATAATTATTGTTAATTCGTAAAGAGTTGGTATGGTGCTTGCCGGAAGAGCTTATCTAGCAATTTGGTGGCAATAGTCAGAGTTATTATATTACAGTAGACTAAGATATGAACAATATTTAGATTATGTAAATTCGAGTAACTTTAGCTTCATACTTTGTATTTGACTTTTCCAAGCCTGGGTTCTTCATTGCGGAGATCTGCAATATTGATTGGAAATTGTAATGCTTGGATGATAGTTTTACATTTTGTCTAAATAACTTAAAATTTACATTTCTTTCTAGCAATAGAGAAACCTTTGATAATTATATTATTTAGTGTGACAACATCAAGTAATATTTCTATTGGGACATTAAAGTATGCATTTCAGATCTCAAAGTATTAAGCATTAGCAACTTTCGATGAAAGATGCTTTAAGAGGAAATGACCATTGCAATAACAAGCAAGTATTACCAGAGAGCGTTTCGATGTGCTTGAAGGAGAAATCTAGTGGGGGCCCATTTTCAACATTACAATCAATGGCATGAACAATTTGGTGTCGGCGTGGACTGTTACTCATTTCGATATTTGTGCTTGTTAATGATACGAATTTTCCTATATGTAAAAATGAAATTGTGAAAGGCAAATATTGATCAGATTACTGTTGTAGTGATAATTTCGTGATTTCAATTTAATGATCGATATTTGTATCTATAAATTTGAGAGTAGTGATGAATTGTAAGTTATTGGTGTAAAATTAGTAAATAGTCAGAATACCTTTTCACTTGCAGCTGTTAGGGAATGCGTAGATTTGCTAGACGATTTATTTGATTACTAGAGTTTAGACAATAATAGATGTTGGTTTCTTCGTCCAATAATCATATCCTATTTCAATTGGGATTCATAGCCAATGTTAACGTTGTTGGTATTCCTTGAGGGATTATGAATTGCTTTACGCGTAGGTAAGAATATTAGGAAATACAGTGGAATATTGTGCTGCAATAATATATTATATCGATCAATTACATCTATCTGAAGAGGTAGTAACCAGTAACGTAACTAAGTATTAAGATATAAAATGGTTAACTTGGTATTTATCCATCTCTACGCCAATATATACTGTAGTCTTGCTAGCATTTGTGATGGCAAAGGATCGGGTGTTGTCATAGCGATAGTGTGTACCGTACAGTGTACAGTGTACAGTACCATGGACTACTCAATTATACTGTACGATGGCCCAGACGGCTCAGACAGTCAGACAGCCAAGACGGCAAAAATAGTTGTACAGTATACTTTGAACAATTGTATAATGTACAGTCCAGTCCACTTTTGCCAGTTCTACTGTACAATCTGATTATTTTCGATGTCTCCCCTTCGTTCAAAAATCAAAGTTGTATTCCGTTGAAATTCCAGTATAGTATTTATACTGTATATACCCGTAGAAGGATATCTCCGAAGATAGATTATCATGATAACATGAACGTACAGTATAGTACTGTACTGTACAGTTTTTTCTTACATTACACAGTACAGTACAGTACAGTACAGTATAACAGTACATGATGTACCGATGATTTAAAGTGTACTAATAGTACACAGTACAGTACAGTAGTCCTTGTCTGTACGCCCGTGCGTCTGTACTATTCTTTTAAGAACTACAGTACTGTACAGTGTACAGTGTACAGTACTGCCCTGTCCAGTACTGTAGCTACGAAAAGAGAAGTGCAGACATACAGACGTACAGACAAGGACTACTGTAGTACTGTATGTACTGTACTGTTAGTACAGTACACTTTAAGTCATCGGTATATCATATGACTGTTTCGTCACTCTTCTATCTTTCGGCAGTTGCCGATTTCGTCAGCGACTTCTATTTTCTCTCTATCAACTGTTGACTATATTATACTATTATATTATTCAGAGTAAAATAAAAATACTGAAGGTGAACTGTAGAAAGCAAGTGCTTAGTACTTTAATAGAGACGATTTCGTCATGCTTCCGACGGTACAGTACTGAGTACTGGAATCTACAGTACAGTACCTACTATACGTACAGTACAGTACCCGATCCAGTACAGTACAGTATTATACTGCATGAAAGAATAAAATGGACTCAGAGTCATGACAGTACGGTACTGTAGTCCGGTATACTGTACACTGTACAGTACTGTACTGTATATTGCTTCAGCCGCACACCACGCAGGAGCAGGTCGTCGGCAGTTCTCACTTGCAAGTTAGATGATTTTTGAATAGTAATCCTGACCGAAATCAGCTTCTAGGTGATCATCCAAACGGTCCATTGATCATCGGTTTTATACATCAATTGATTCTATATCTTTGCTGTAGAATTAATCACAAGCAGCATGGGCTGCTGTTTCTCCAACTCCTCTGATGAACGTTTCGATGTTCAGGTAACATGAGAAAGTGTCGAGTGTAGACGCGTCTAGATGACAGTGCTCTTCACATGCAGAAAAGAGTCATTTCCCATTGGAATATAAATTCACTTTATTCCAATGATGGAATGACTACGCTTATGATACTACTGTACACTCCAATAATGCTTCCAATCGAGTCATAAGTAATGGATAAAAATGCTCTTGAAGCGACGATATACAATGCGTCTCTTTTCAATATTGTACAAGCACTATCTTGAGTTCAAAAAGTCATTTTTGCCGCCTGTTGTATCTTGATTGTTTGTCTGATCGTCAGCGTATGATAGAATTCGTATATGTTGAACAATGTATTGGTTGCGTTGCTTGTTTAGTAAGAATAGTACTTATAATGTCTAAACTCTGTTAATGACATAATTAAATCGAGTAACCAAACGGTGTGATATTTTAGAATCCGATTATTAATGAGAGAACGCCTTTAATGGTGGATTCATCGGCAGTTCCATCACGTCCTGTATTTAGGTAAGTCACTACGAAACCTGATCATGGCTGGCATTTTCAAACTGTTAAACCTATATTTACGCGTATATCGTCAATAGAATAAAAGTAGCTAAATCAACTTCGTAAAATAGCTCTATTTTACTCGGTAGATAGTCAATGATTTGCAAATGTTTTTCATTAGCAAATTACCTAGCTTAGGTTTTGCACCGACTTTCAAATATTACCCAAAGTCTTACCTTTGTCGCAATGTTGTGCAGCATAAAGACTTTAGTCAGCCTATGAAACAGTGGACTTCATTACTCCGCACAGAGGACGATATAAGCTACAATAGTAGTAAACCTTTTATGTACTGTACTATATTTATATGACATCAATGTATCAATCTAGATATCGAGAGAAAGTTGTTCTAATTGATATAGTTTTCTATTTGATTGGAGAAAAATTCTTTTTTAGGCTGTAAATTACTTAGTATTGATAAGGTTCAATGTTGCCACCTATAAACATGAAATAATATTTACCTTAACAATAATAGAAATAACTTATGTTCAATAGTAATGACTTTGCGCCCAACGAATCTTTAACGTCGCCCAAAGAGAATGACGAAAAGGGTGCTGTAAATAAAATATTACATGAAGTTTCACGGTATGCAATGATTTACATACTACGTGGTATAAATTGAATCGATGCTATATCTTAAATTCTATGCTTTCTTGTGTGCTGGTATAAATTGAATCGATAAAATAACCCTATAATTATTTCTAGAAATGTGATAGATATCGCAAATATGGAATCAGGAGGTATCGAGCAGATAAAATATTCAGAACGGGAGAAAGTATATAGGTAGGAATTTAATTATTCAATTAGATTTACAGTACCATTTGCTAGGACAAAATTTATAGTTGCTTCCTTTAGCTACTGTAGATGAAAGATATCATGATTTGCAATATAGCTTCATGTTTGCGAGATTTGATAGCGTGCATCATGTATATCAGTTATATGGTCTTACAATTGATTAGAATACATGATAATAGCTTCGAGCAGTTAACTATACTAGAATTAATTTCCTTTGGTATCTTTAGGTTGATTTACTTACAGCTAATTCATGATATGAATGTCAATTAATTTGTATTTGCGTATATTGTATGACAGTGACTTTACTGTGCCATTTAATATGTCATAGCAGTTGTAATCGACAATCTACCTCTTTGTGATTGAGTTATCACAGTAACGATAAGTAATTTCTTGTCTTCCTACATTTTTAAACTTAGCTCAAAAGTAGCGGTGCTTGCTATCAAGCCAACTAGCAGTGCTAGAAATGATATTTTAAGTATTGATAGTGTATCTGTGGTCAACGTGCTAAGCGAAAAAACTACTAATGATAGAAAAATGGTGAGTAGCCAAATTACTTGAGCTAACAACGAGTCAACATGTATTAAGATTCTTATTGCTTGATGTTGCCAAGTTCTGCTTTGGCTATCATGGTATTTATTCATACTGATAGGTTTCATTTCACCTTATTAGATTACCGATAATATAAAGCAAGTAGCTTCGGCCTTTTCTTCGATGGGAATTAAAAGTACTAAGCCATTAGTTGTACAATTTGACTCAGTTCCTTAGCTATATTAAGAACGCAAAGTTATTAAATAAAGATTATCATAACTACCGTATCTATCGATATCGATGTGAAATGAAACTGGAATTAATATTATACCATTCCTATCGGTGACATTTTCGTTGCGTATTTCGGTGGCGTAAATTGACTGTTGGGTAAAATTGCAAAGTCAACGTTATAGCTAAATGGATTCCATCCTGTGATTAACCATAAATTGACTGTATTTAAAAAATATTACTCTTGTGAATGTAAAGGAGGCGTTCAATATAGGATATTCATTTATCAATTTTCCTGTCTGAAGAATGGCCGACAACACGTTGTAAAATTTAATTATCTTAAATGCATGCTATGTACAGATTAACAATTTCGTTTGTAACGAATCTACATAATATGTACATTTTCTTTTTATTATTAACATCATTAGAGATATAATATTATCAAGACTGATCTAGATAGTGATTATCATCGTAGTAAAATTTTCATGATTGATTGTCCTTAACCTATTGCTTGATATGCTCACTACAAATAGTATACTATGATAATAGCGTGATTGCTACAATATCTAGCTTTCATATACGAAAATTAGCTGTAAACGTAGGCATTTAACAAGTTTTAGATCAATTATTCATCAATTCTATATATTTATTTTGTTTCAATAACGAGATTGTAAACCTACTATTAAATATAGCTAACGAGAAAATATATATTCAAGATAGGAGCTCTTTGAAAACTATTTTCTTGCGGTTCATTTTGCCGTATTGAAATTTAAAAGAAATAAAATTATCATTGAACTTTCGTTTATTTTGCCTTACGTATATTTTAGTCACTACAGGTATTTTGAACTCATAGAGTAAAATAACGTCAACCTACTGTATAGGAGGGCATTTACTGTCTTGTTATTAATGTATTGTAAATCTCTTATTGAACTTTTGTTTATTTTGCCTTACGTATATTTTAGTCACTACAGGTATTTTGAACACATAGAGTAAAATAAGGTCAACCTACTGTGTATAGTAGGGCATTTACTGTCTTGTAAATCTCTTATTGAACTTTCGTTTATTTTAGTTAATACAGGTATTTTGAACTCATAGAGTAAAATAAGGTTAACCTACTGTATAAAAGAGCATTTACTGTCTTGTAAATCTCACGTATCATGCAGTCGTGTTTTCTAGTCAATAAATAGTTTTATGTATTATATACGTATTCCGGTAGGCTAGCTTTTAATCCTATGAAATAGGATGACTGTATTCTCGATCACGGTTGTAATTCTTGAATAGAATTCTTTCAAGAAGTCGTATCTGATTGAACTACAGACTTCCTTGGAATTAGTGATATTTGTCTATGGATGTGTTTCAAGTGCAGCTAAAGACTATCATGTCCGATAATAAAAATTAACCGAGTATCATTTATATAGAGTTAAATACATACTTGTGCTCGTATGCGACAAGATAAACGTAACTATTCAAGTGTGCTGCACTTTTGTTTGTTTCTAGTGTGAATGTTAGTTACTGGTATACTCGTATATTCACCGATTATAATCATATACGTATGTTGCGTTACTATGAATTAACTGTCACAATATAACTCCAAGAATTCATGTACACTTTTACAGTATGCGTATTATCCAATACAGTATAAGAACATTTAGGTAGAACTTTTTAGAATACTTTATATAATTTGTACTCGCTGAATTACAATTAAACTAGCCTATGAACTGTAAATATCTGAGCTTCGATTGTATTAATACTGTATGCTAAGATTTTCGTATTTTTGTTGTTTTATAGGCAGCAATATACTCGTATCCTTCTTGGTAACGAGGACTTTGGATTTTTTCTTTTTATCTTGTATAGAAAATTTTAGTGGAAAGTTTATTTTCCAAGACGTCATTATAGTGTAGAAATAAATAAATGTTAACATTTTTCAGTGGTGATACCAAGTAAAATTCTGTATAAGGATTCGATGGCATACGCATATATGGGAATACTGTAAGAGTAATCTTGAACAAGTATACAACACTAGACCGTAGAGTTGCAAGGACCACAGTATTACCGTTGCGTATCTAATAAGGTATTTTACAGTTATTCGCAGTTAAGGTCGAAGATATAGAAAGACGAGATCATTACATGGCAAATTTACCGATAGCATTCCATGTCTACAATATACGTACAGTAACGGTACAATGGCAATTATACAAACTGTCTATGTTAGTATTGTACATTCGAATAGTTGTATAGTCAGTGTACGTAACCAAATTTGAACAAGTGTAAAAATGCTGGCAGTCTGGCCAATTTGGAATTTCGTATGTCTTGATATTAGCGTTCACTAAAGCCAACAGTCAGATTGAATAAAACGATGGTAAAGGAATCCGTTTGTTTGGACAACGATTGACTCGATATCTTCCAGATCCACTTGACCAAAACGATCCACAGAAACAACTACTAGTTAGCGCGCATCAAAAACGATCACTATAAAGTTGAGGCAAGATTAATAGGAAAATGATTGCATTGCTCTGGACAGCGTTTGGGAATATACTATGAATAATGATAAAAGCACTAGAGTATAGCATGATTTTAGCTCAACTTACTTCTTTTGGTTCTTTTCTTATACAATATACGACAACCGCACTCACGACAACGAATTGGATCACGAGGTTTTATATCATTTTCCATTCGACAATCTAGATCATTTCAGATATGTAGCCATACGTGGTAGAAGAATAAAAGAAGTTGATGATTACGCAGGTGAAGTATCGTAGGCAAAATCATGCACTTTATTGAAGCTGATAATCATTTTATACACACAAAACAGCAGTAAAGCCTACAAAAGTAGCCTAGATCAATGTGATCTCTTTGGTCTAACAATACGAATAACGTATCAGAGTAGCGGTTGGCATGGCGATATTTTAGCCTTAACGTATTTCACTTGGCATGGCAAGATTGCATTACTCGTATAATCCATTCCGATTGCAATCAACAGTCAATGCCAAGATTTTAACAAACTCTTTGCTATCATAGTACTTGATATTGCTCTATCCGTCAGCATACCTCCACAAATATACTTGATAGAAATTTTGTTGGCATTAGCTGTAGAAGGCTGCGTGGATGTGGACGTACTTGCTGTTTGTTCGGTAGCTTCCATGTTGCATGCCGTCTATCTTTTTCAGCCTCGGACTTTAGTACAAGGATTATAGTAAGAAGAGATACAGTTGACTCCACATTGTCGCCACTGCAGTGCACAGTATAGTACTGTGTGTACAATGTACAGTACTACATAGCGTACTGTACACTCTGCACTGTACAGTACTGTACTGGATGTGGACCAGACTACCTGTACAGTACTGTACAGTGTATGTTACAGTAAGGAAAACGACTTCAGAAGCGCTGTCATTACTGTGTCGAGTACAGTATATCCCATTTCCTTCCTTTCTTGTTTTGCTGGAAAAAATGAGCAGGGACAGGAGCTGCTGACGGACAAAACGTCGTCTTTTATTAACTTGAGCGTAAAGTACAATACTACGGTGGCCCAGAAGGCTCAAACTACCTAAAAATAGCGTCCAAAATAATAATAAAATAATGAAAAGGAGAGTGGTACAGTATAGTACAGTAGCCATCTCCTGTGTCAGGCTGTGTGACCTGTACTGCTTACGTCACCAGTACAGTACTGTACTGTACACAGTGTACAGTCTTATTACCGTAAAATGCAATTTAGTACAGTAGGAGGCGATACGATCCTTTGCCTATTACTGTATATGGATTAGTATAACATTCATGTATCATCTATGATACATTGGCACATAACAGGTTCAAATTTTTGCATCACATCGTACAAAATGGATCGCAAATGCATGGTTTAAATATATCTTTATATCTGTATAGGAATGTGGATAGCCATTGGTCTTTTTTAAGCGTTTTACTTGTAGTTTTGACTATTCAAAGAAAAGAATAGTGTACAGTACAATAAGTATACAGTACTGTACACTGTACTGTACAGTACTGTACAGTACAGTACAGTACAGTGAGTGTACAGTGTACAGTGTACAGTATGACCTCGTCATGATGTACTGTACTGTGGATGCAGCGCTGCAAACTGAAAGCGTCCAAGACAAAAGGCTGATTTGACCTACTGTACTGTACTGTACGGTACACTGTGGAAACTATACTATTCACTATGCAGCCTTTTCAAGTTGACTCTCTCAAACGAGCGTGGTGGCAATTAAAAACCAACGAGTGCCACGAAGTCGTAGTATTGCCTGGAAAGAAGAAGAAAGGGTAAGGTAGCCATAACGCTGTTGGCTTGTAGAATGTTCAATGGATTCTTAGCCAGTGAAGGATGTGTTGCAAGCTTTTCACCTTAAAGTTTATTTTTTCTTTAATTCTTTTTCATGAAATTGGCGCATAGCATTTCTACCATTTCACTCAAGTCTACCATTTCCCTTTTTCATATTGGACAGCAATATGAACACGTGTTCGTATGCAATCTGCCTTTTGGTGCTATTGACGACTACCATAGTCTACTGTGATGAAGCATCATCACTGGAAGAGGAAATGGAGGAATCAATGCCAGTATCCAAGGTAGTGTTGTGCCGTATCGATTTGGACATGGTTTATCATTCATTTTTTTACACTTCGATCATCATGACTGTCTAATATGGATGAACTTTCTACTCTCCTTGTCATATTACTACTGTACAATACTGTAGTTGAATGGATCAAGTGAATGTTGTTGTAATAGACGTACTGTACAGTATTGCTAGTCATTGCTATGACTTTGAATGTTTTAATGGACTCAATGCTAGTCATAACTGCTGTTGGAGAGTCATGTTGGAAATAACCTAATGATCAATCATTGGATTATTATGGACTTTAGAAGCCTTACCAAGTGCCCATTTTAACTGATTATGATGTCTACTTATATGAAGCATTCCAGTCTGACGAGAGATATCGCAAAAGGTTAGACTAAAAATAAGCCTACAGTACACTGTAAGTTTCAAATTCCATTGCAATCTTGGTACTTGACGGGTAGTTCATGATGAGAGAGGGTAGCATAAAACTTCGCTTGATACGTATATCTATCTACAGTATGGATGAGCAGTACTCTACCTTGATCGATGCTTGTTTGCTTTTGATTCTCAACATGCGACAATGAAATAGGCCATTTTAATTTCAATTGACTAGTTTATGATATCAACACTGCGGTAAGCAGTAAAAAGCGAGTCGAGATTGAGGAACATATCAAGTCATGCATCATTTACTATTGTAAATTGTATATTGCTTTATCTTTCATAATCGATATTGACAGTAAATGTCTGTTGCATCAATGAATAGAATTCAAAATTTCGACGTTGGTAACATCTGTATCATTGTATTTACAGCTTCTGTATACTATCGGGCTTAGCAGTAACTTAAAATGGCCTAGTTGACTCAGCATACAGCTACCATCATCATTCTATTCATTAATTATATGTATGTACTTTATCATCGATTTCTAGTAGTAATGATTTCATCTACATTTTACTCAATACTATATGATATACGCATAGACACTCGATGTAGACGGTACACCATACTGTATGTAAATTGATATCGTTAAAATTGAACAATACACGTTTAATTAACTGCACATTATTGTTTTTCATAATAATTAATTTATTAATTAGTGGTATATACTCTATATTCGAAAAATAATTCAATTGGATAGAATCAATACATACTATCAAAGACAGTGAAATAGAAAAGATATTGTGATAAATTGACAGTGTACAGTTCTTATACACACATATTTATTTATAAGGTGAAAATTATTGGACAATAAAATAAATAAACTCGATATGTATCATCCTTTGACTTTGAAATGATAGGTGATCAGTTTGTATGTCCTCGGTAAATGGAGGTAGTAACTTACAACTTACATTATATGTTATACACCTACACAGGTAATGATGTTGTGTTGGCTATCAATTTATAGTCATAGTGGAATAGGATTTATATACGACATTGCTATCTTGAATTCCATAAGCATTCTATTGGATGCATTGCAATACTCTGATAATCTTAGTAGTAGCTTACGAGGATTCGAGTTCACTATGCTCACAAAGTAGGATTCTAAACTTGGTAATAGCTAATACGGATGAAATAAAGATTGCTAGATGAGTTAGCATTTCAATCTTGATTATAGCTTATTATTTGATTATAATGGATAAGTTAGTATTTTTGTTCTATCCATAGCCTATACTGTATTACGATTGACCATAGTCAATGTCTAACAATCGAAGCATATTATGTGTTTTCTGCTATTGTTCATACAGATAACTACACCTATTGAAATAGGAAAGATTGGCTAAGTAACTGTATGTATTCATGATTAATTTATACAGATGGATTGTATCGGAGGCTAAGAAAGATGGCGCTGATGCTGATATTGCTAAATATGATGGTAATCTTTCGTGTCATCGAACTTTATTGTAGACGTATTCTGACGCACTTTATGCTATTAAGAAATAAGCAAGTAGAATTAATCATGCATAAAACTGGAGTTATATGAATCCTTCTTGTGGTGTTATTTAGGTCAATGGGAAGTTGAAGGTACTAAGAAATTAATTAACCGTGGTGATTTGGGATTAGTTATGAAGGTATACATTTCTTTTAACTACACGTTGATAGCCCTTATAGTAATACTATAAATCTCCATCTGCTTGAAAATTGCGACAATAATGCTTGGTACTAAAGATATACTATCTTACTTCTACTATCATCTACAGTGTAGTTTTGTTATATTGGATTACCAATTATTAGAATGCAAATTTTAATGTAGAGTATATTAGATACTATGTGAAACGTTACTGACGTAAAAAATGTGACTAAGCCGTATCCGCCATAAATTATGGAGTCAAACTGCTCAGTTTGACGTAGTTATTGCAATACACTTGGAGTACATGTTACGCGCTCATTGAATTAGAGTAATCTTCATTCTAATTAGCGTGCTACAGTATTGTATATAATTGATGTCGGCTTAAATATTGATTGATTGATATTAATTACACTAGCTATGGTGGTTAAAGCTAATTATTGTCTCTAGCTAAATTACAACCTTTTGCTTAGATGGGACAGTTAGTGATTTCACTCTTTGATATTCTGCATTTTTTATGGAAATATAGTCAAGAGCAAAGCACTCTGCTATTTCAACGATGTTGGATCAACCATTCGTTTTCGACACCAAACCATTTATCGTTCAGTAAGAATGTTGATCATAATAATTTTTGAAAGTATCGTAGATATAATATTGCAATTATAGTTTTCCCTAATGCTACAGTACAACAGCAAATGTAACAAATATTGCTACATACGTTATCTAAAATGATTAGATATGAAGTCCAGTTTCAAGATTTTCAAGAATGTGGCGGTGCTTACATCAAATTATTATCGGCATCTGACAAGCTTAAATTGGTTAGATTATAGATTGATATTTTTGACCAATACGATAGCATTTATTTTGTACTTATTTAATATCTAATATTTTAGGAAGAATTACATGATAAAACTCCCTATACAATTATGTTTGGTCCTGATAAATGTGGTGAAGAAAAAAAGGTAGCCTGACAATATAATTTATCGTACATGATGCAATTTTACGTTTTAAAAAAAATTTTACCAAGGGAAATGAATATATCTTTAATATATATTATATTTTATTATTAGCTGCATTTCATATTTCGTCATCAAAATCCTGTAACAAATGAATTCGAGGTCAGTTGTGGCTTTAGTCTTATTAGAATAATTTAAATCTACTATTTAAGGCAAATTGATTACATATCTACACAATATTTATCGCATTCTGTATGTAATAATAAGGAAAAACATGCCAAAAAACCAGATGTGGATATTGGCAAATTTTTCGATGATAAAACACATCTGTACAAACTCGGTTCGTACCCTTAACAGTTCTTTAGATGTTGATGGGATGATTTATAAAGATTAATTATTAAGTTTTAATTCTTATTTTAATAAATAGCAATCTTTCCTGACAATACCTTTAAGATCTTTGTTGATGGGGAGTTGGTCAATTCGGGTAGTTTGCTAGAAGATTTTCAGTAAGTCGTAAAGTATAGCTTATTTTGATTTGTATTCAGTTACTAATTTGTATCCATCATGGTATACAACTTATTATCTGATTCACTAACTGATTTATTAACTCTATCTTATAGACCTCCTGTGAATCCTCCAGAGGAAATTGATGATCCTGATGATAAGAAGCCAGACGAGTGGGATGACCGGGAAAAGTATGTATACTGTATTGTGTTTGATAACATTGAAAATCAATTTATTATAACTATCTTGAAATTTTTTTAGAATTGACGATTCGGATGCTCGAAAGCCTGATGATTGGTATTTTGCTAAATGCTATTTTCAAATTTACAAGAAATAATTAATATACAAACGCTTCATCGATGGTTGCTACATATGTATAGGGATGAAGATGAACCTATGGAAATTCCTGATCCGGCTGCTGTAAAACCCGAGTCGTGGTTAGATGATGAACAACAATATATTGCTGATCCAACTGCTAAGAAACCCGATGACTGGTATATTGAATAGATTGATTGCTTTATCACTGAAGTGTATTACTTCCATCAAGATAGTCTTTTAGTGACCTTTGCAGGTAGTACAGTATGCTAAATTATCTACTTGATGAAATATCTTATAGGGATGCAGAAATGGATGGAGAATGGGAACCGCCTTTAATAGGTAGAAAAAGTTGACAATCAATAGGTCTTTCTACTGTAAGCTTTTATTTATTATTCTAATTTTGTTATAGATAATCCTAAATGCAAAGAAAGTGGATGTGGAGAATGGAAGCCTCCTAAAATTCATAATCCTAAGTTTAAAGGTAAATGGATCGCACCAAAGATTGAAAATCCTAACTATCAAGGTGAATGGAAACCGAAGAAGATCAAAAATCCGAACTACTTTAATGATGAACATCCTTTTACAATGACTAGTATTGTAAGTTTAATTAATCGATCATTATATGAAATGTGTGTGCAAATTATCCGATTTTATCAGCTCTAATTTATACCAAAATTATTAGGCTGCACTTGGCTTTGAAATATGGTCAATTAGCCCAGATATTTGTTTCGATAATATTCTAATCACGTCTGACGAAGCAGCAGCTGAGAAAGTTGCTGTCGAAACGTATGTAAAGATGGATTATTGACTTTTGAAGCTACTACACTGAATTAAAATATTACTCTTTCAGCTGGCAAACGAAAAATCAACATGAGAACTCTGTTAGTTCAGTAAGATTTAACAGCTTCATTTATGAAAACGAAATTATGATAGTGATTTTAATTAATGTACGTTTGATAATATTTAACCTAATACCTAGGGATCCTTCTTATCCCGATTTGCTGAAGCTGCTGAAGAGAAACCTTGGCTGTGGGTTGTGTACGGTATAGGTCTCACTGTTCCATTTGCCATTCTTGGATATCTTTGCTTTCCTAAGAAGGTCTGCTAAATATTTCGCAACTTTTTTATCAAGGATCAATTATATGCATTCGCCAGTATTAAACTAAGCATAAGTCAAGGATGATTAATAATAGATGATTCAATTTTTAAATAACAGCGTGACGAAGCTGCGGAAAGAAAACGAACTGATGCGCCATCTCCTGATGATCCACAAAGTAGCAGAGTAAGAATAATTTTTTTACCGATGGTTTATAACTACAATTATTACATATTAATTTAATTTAATATTCGAATAGCAGGAAGAACGAAGAAATGAGAATGAATCTACCGAAGAACAGGTAATTATTACTCTGTAGAGGTTATTCTATATAATTTCTTGACGTTATTCTCGATATATGTTGTCCAGCCTTCTCAAGCCGCAACTGGTGGAAGTGATGCAGGTGGCACAGAAAGCGTAAGTGAGGGTACTGCGGCCGCATCAGAGGTAACTGTAATGTACTTAATCGTTTTCACACATCACATTTTTTTAATATTATTGTTATGTAATGATCGATAGAGAGATAAGGAGGAAGAAGAATCAAAAGAAACGGAGAAGAAGAAAGTACCGGAACGAAAGTAATGGAATTAAAATATTGAACTGTTTATGCAGTAGTTACTATAAGTATTTGCATTCACGATAATACTATTGATTACATTTTATAATTATTTTCCTTTGATTATATAATTATAGATCTTCGCCACGTAGACGGAAAAAAACGCCAAAAGACTAAATTTTATTGAAACGTTTAGTTTAAAGACGTTACAGCCATATTTATCATGTTATACATCTATTTAGTTCAGCTTTTAATAAATTTGTTATTTTGCGTTTACCCTTTTTCAAAGTGTTTGCATTGGCCTTTTAGTTGGAATAATTATGATGAGTACAATTTTACCATGTCTTTAAATTTTACGTTAGCAGATATAAAGTAGTTACCCAATTGTAGATTTACAGTGATAAATTCCTAAAATTATCGCTGTTATAAAGTTATCGTCAATTACTGAATTTTGCGAATATTGAGCGTCACAGTAAAGTCATTGTTTGATATAATATACGTACTTATCTTATGTTAAATGTTTACGATAAGGCTATTAACTAGTTATTTACTTAGATATTCGTTTTATTTCTAATACCTATCTTATCCGTTGCTAAGCTCGAGCTTTCGGTTAAAATTATATATCAAGGCTTGCGTTATATAATAAATAAATAAATTGAATTGTTTGTTAATACAGTAGATTGTGATGGCACGAACAGTACGGTAATTAGCTTCTTGGCAATGAATGAAATTGTTCATTTGTAGATTGATCATAATTATTTATAGCTGCCCTAAGTAATTAAGATGATGAGCATTTCCCATTTTTACTTAAATTGATTTGTACAAATAATAAAATTAATTAACATACTATGTTTGATAAATAGTTTACATCATTGCTAGACTAGCATAATTTACAACACTGTGTAACCGCATGCATCATAGTTCTTAAGGTACCTGTACGTTGAGCACCAATATACAGCATTGTGCCCGTGGTGAATTCACCTAGCAAAGCTACGATTTTAAATATTTTCTTCGATTATAATTAGTAGTAATTCCAAAACTAAATTATATCTATGTAAGTGCAAAATTAACGAATCTCGTAAACTGCTGTAGAAACAAGATTAATATATACTTTTACTTCAACTGAAAATGATGATATTTCGATCAAGATCGCATCAGATCGATGCAAAAATACTGTTGATTTGTTATCATAAATATATAATATATATTATCAACTTTTCGCTAGAAGTGATGTCACCCTGGCATTTCTTACAATGTAATCATCTATTAGAAATTACTGATATAAAACCATTAAGACACAAAGTAAATTAAATTTAACTGTTTAATAACAAGATTTTAGCAGCCGTATCTACCATCACTAACAAGGTTTAATTCGAATCCCATTTATTTATTCCAGTAGCTAAGTCGAAAGCTTTACATGTTTCATATGCATTTGCTCAGGTAGGACAGAGCTCAAATCATATGGGCATATGACACTTCGTTTTCTACATGATTCATCTCAAATGCAAGAACAAATAATTGCCCTATGATCGAAATTAGTAAAATCAAGCTATCAATTATATTTACTGTACAATAAGTTGCTACCAGTAAAGTAGTCAATACTCATACAAAAATATTTATTTTTCTAGTAAAACTAGGGCAGAAAGTATAGAAATTATTTGTTCTCTTCGTTATGAAAAATATTAATTAGGAACCATAATAAATTACATTAAGGCAATATCTGTCTTGTATCATCTTATATAGATATTCCTAATAGCAGACGCATATCATAATTCAGGCATAGAATTGCCTTTCCAGTTTCTAAACAAAGTACCATACTTTCGCTCTTGCGGCGAGCATTACATCCGGTTATCCTAAACCTTGATATAGATCTAAACCAGAAATTTCAGTTAATACAATTAGTTATAATGTATCACACGATTTGCAATAAAATCAGTTTCATAAAAAGAGATATATTCATAATATGATATAATCGATGATGCAATACAGCTAAAGAAATAGCTCACTTACGGTATACGAATACATTTCACATATGTTAGAATTTTTAGAGAAATTCTTAATTCTTTTTTACTGCATGATAGTAGTATTAACGTGAGACTAAACTTCGTGAACACAGTTCATAGACTACACTTAGAATCCTGCACTGCTTCAGACGATACGTATGTTTTAAAAATTAACTCGAGTTCTTATCTTATTCAAACGCAAATCAGTCCGAGATACTACAGCTTAACAATGCATTTCAAATTTATGATGTAGTAATAATGTTATTACGTTGAAAGGTAACCTACCCATCCTATTATTTATTTTGCTATTTTATAACTATTGAAACCTTTCAATCAATTACCAGCATACAATAACATACTTTTCTGAATATAACCCACGACATCGAATTCTGAAGAATATTAATCTTGACTGACGATATCTTTCCCATTTTATTATTTTTAACGAAGATGTGATAAAAGTTTCCATGATTAAATTTTCCAATATTGACAAAATTTTCGGTTTTAATTTCTTTCCCGTCTTGTAACACTAGTACTTCGGCATTATTCAAAATATCACCTGGATGTTCACTATTGCCACTTAGGATACAAATACTAGAAGATAAAAAAGATACTATGCAGTTAGACGATATATTTGTCATAAAGATTAACATCATTACGCGCATTCAAACTGAAAAACAACGCACGAAGATGAATTAGACCTTAAAAGCAAATGTTGCAAGCAGCTTGTAATAAATACTGATGTAAGCACATAAAGGTCTGATAGCAACACTCATAAAGTAAGTATAGTAATATTAAAAGAAACATTTGAGAGTACTGTACTATATAGTACACGTATGTCTCACCAAAATACTAAAATTGCAGATACCTTTAAAATAAAGTCTGTAAAGAAAATTTTACCGAGTTAATTGCTTGTATAAATAATTTCACTCATACTTTTGTTTAACACATGTATGGCACAGATCAACAGCATAAGTGGCATCTGTTATGCACTTTATATAGTAACTATGGAGCATGTTTGGACTGAAACATGTTCAGTCGCCGCTTTTAAAAAAGTAATGACAGCTAGTGGTGGCAGGGATGTACTAAAAAGTCACCAGTAGCCTCTAATGGCAAGTGTTTGTTGCTTTACCTGCGTAACTCGACAGGCTTCAGCAATTGAATGTCTATGAAATCTCCTTTAATAGGTTTTATGCCCCAAAACATTCCTTTACCATTATAAGCAAATTCAATGGAATAACTTTGATGATGCTTTATGGTGGTTTTTATTTTAGCTGGAGGATTATTATGAGCCACAAACAGATTACCCATCCTAAATGATTTATCCTAGGCAAAATGAAATATTTTTAATCAAATAAGACAATAACCGAGAACTAATCACGTCAATAAAAGAAATCGTCTTCTCATTTAACAGTAAAGCTAAACTATCAACTCCACACACGTGCTAAATTACTAACGCTAGCGTCTTAGTAGTTAACAAATCCTTAATGAAAGCTGATATGTCGGAATCCTAACCTTCAATGGCTGAACTTTACCAGCTAGCGAGGAATGCTTTCCGACGTGTTGAAATAGTGAAGGTCGAAAACGTTTAGATAATTTCTGTTTCTGAAGAGAACAGTGTCGCTGGAAATTTATAAAGAAAATATTTTAGAAGTTCCATTTTAATAATACAAACTTAATCAATTCAAACTAGATAAAAATTCAAGACTAAATTGTTGCATGTATGAACGGGTAAAAATACTACATTCGAAATTATGCGAAGATCTGTTGACCAATACCATTGATTTATCTATTGAGCAAACTTTAGAATATAAAATATGATCTAGAAGCCAATCGCAAGGTTGGTCTTTATGAAACATTAACATGTAATTAACCATGTAAACTAAATTTTCAGTTCGGAACAATTTACCTATCAATACAAAAGATTATATATACATCAATTGTTAAGTACCATCAAAACATGTATCTAAAAAGAAAAACAACACAAAATTTGAAGAATAAATGCTACTCTATTCTTATAATAGAGTAGTTTGTATTTACCAATAAATCCTAATTGCGAAAAGAGCAAAACAAACCACTGTTGATTGCGTTGTTTCATAGCGAAATTCTTCATTTTAGAGATACAGTTAGGAGCAGAAATGACGTCATCTTCTAGCTAATTTGTAGCAGAAAGCGCGTTATTATAAACATCGAAAAACAACAATAATTGAGAAAAAATATGTATTTACAATTTATTCAACTTAGTAATATATTGTTAGCAAATAGGTATAAGTAGAGGGTACTAGCTGTAATCCATTTGATATCAAAATAGGTTCCTACTTTAATTATAAAAGTTAATAACCAGCTGTCACGGTGCGAACTACCGTGAAGAAATAGCTATCTAAATTTGGTTAATATAATATAGTGATATTATATTACAACTAGTTACTTACAATAGGAATTACTCTAATTATAAATGTGTTACAGTAAATTTAATGCTGTGCTGTAATGTGTACTGAAATGATTCTGTGAATGGACATATTGTAGTCCGACTGTGAAAAACTAGTTAGTAGATGTTCTCACCCAAGTATTTTTATAAGATGACTTGTGAATGTTAGCTGCTGTAGAAGGGTATATAAGCCCGTCAGATAGTTGAATAAAGCAGTTCTCAATTGTCTAGTTGAGTTTAACGTAGAATCAAAGGCGTCTAAATTCTTGTGAGTAGGGATACTGAATCCCGGAGACTATAGTAATTTAGAGATTTGTTTTACGTTATCCTTGTCACGAAGCTGGTTTGTGACACCAGCATTAGTCTGCCAAGGCAGTTGATGACGCTGATGAACACTTAGTTTTACCTGAACGTAGTAAACGCCCTTGTTCATAACGTACATCATAAGGTAAGCATAATCCAAATTTTGTTTAGTTCTCCATCTTAAGTTATACATCATAACATAATTTTTGTTAGAATATTTTTAATGATAGATGAAAAGAAGAGTTTAAAATTTTATTATTTGCTACCTAACACGTTGTATATTGTCTCCTAACGTCAACGGCAGATGAGTAAGATCTGGATAATAGTCAGCTGCAGGTGCAATCATTTCTAAAAGGCCTGATGCAATGTATTGGCTAAACCTTTGCAATAAATCATTAAGTAATGAACTTAATACAAATATGTAACACGCCGAGAAATGTAATATTGCTATAAAGATAAGAAATATTTTCTTACTTATCCGATAAGACTTTAGCGGTATCCTTGATAAATTTCATATTCGTCTATACAGTAGTTAAGGAGAAACAGACTTTCAATAATTCGTATATTATAATATAACGCTAAGGAACATTCCATACAGATATTTGTTGCTGTAATACCCGTATTCCAACATTAGTATATTGTAAGTAAATTTTAAAGTTACCTTTGTCTTTTAAATTGGTAAACTAGTACTCAAATTAATGAATTTATGATTGACCATGAAACAGATGAGTATTAAAAGGATATTAACTGTATATACTTACCTCGGCTATAAAAACTACTACAATAGTGATTTCCTTTTCTTCATCAGACATACTATTAAATAGGGATCCCAAGGTCTTAACCAAATAGCTTTCTTTGCTTCTTTTAACTGTTGGAATGCCAACCACTATCGTGGCTAAAAGCACAAATATATACAAAACTATTATGATGAAATCAAGTTATTTCATTGACCTATTTTGGAGTTGGTTTAGCGATAATCAGATTAGCAAGTCTTCTAGTAACTAATAAAGCTGCGTTTATAGTTTTATCCCATTTAAACTTATATTCGAAGAGGCTGAATATAAGTAGGACTACTAAAACTTTAGAGCTATCAAACAATTTATCCTCTATTGATATTAATACATTATATATTTTCAGTTTACATTATTCCTCATTCTTTCAAATAAAATATTTTTATCGTAAGGTACACCGAATAATACAAGTTTACAACTTGTTCTTTTCTGACGTACAAGCAATAAACAAAATAACTTGACGTCTCAATTTAAATTCATATCAGAGCACCGAACTTTCATTAGATTATTTATTGCCTTATTTAAAATATATTTTCCTGATTTTCGGTTAATAATAAATTTTTATTTACCTCCTAACTTATTCTTGCCAATTTTTAATGACGGTATTAGGGCTTGCGGTTTCTTCTTTAGATGAGGTAAATAGTTTTGAATTGATGGCGCATGAATTCGATTCGATAGTGACATATCAGCCGATTGTGCAGTTGTATTGCTCAATAGGTTATAATTATTACTGATAGGCAGAAATTTTTGCTGCTCACTAGCTAATCGATCCTTTAATTGCAAGACTTCATTCGATTTAATTAAAGAATTTAAGTCAGACTCTTGTAGTTGCGATTTTAATTTTTGAATTTCGTCTTCATACTTTCTGGCTGAACTACCTAGAATGATTACATGACATATATTTAAGTAATTCTAAATGCCTATCTACGTAAAGATATAAAATATGTATGCCACATAAATACAATTCTCATCATTTACAACCAGACTAGTTAACTGCCTAATGCTCTATATCAATATTAACTGTAAGTAATAATAATTAATCGTATAATAAGTAATTTTGATACCGCTACTAATATTGTGCGCTACATCTACTGTTATCTTAAGCATTGTATCGCCTACAAAGTAGTACAGTACAGCAAAGGCAAAATACTCTGATAATTATATAATTTAAGGACATTATACAGACATATAAGTTAATGTGATAAGATCACTAGGCTGTTTGAAGTCAAAAACTTCATGATGTTAGCATATACTACATTACCGAGAATAATTTAAATTCAACTTTCATGGCTATCAATTTATATACGCATATATATCTCTACAGTATTATTACGTAACACTATTTTCTCATAGCATGTCTAAGCAGCAATGAATTTTCAAAAATATAAATAGTACAAATTATTAATTGCTACTCAAATTGTATTTGAAGAGCAAGGGAAATGGAGAAGAAATGTCGATAAAGACGTAAAATAGTGATTGATAACGGAAATCATCTTGTTGGTCGATTTCAATTAACTATAGCAAGCATCAATTACTAGTTAATGTTCTATTTGGTGTCCTATTTTTAACGGTAGTAAAGGAATACAATAATTTCATTCAATTACGATGCGTTAGTATGGAGACACGAAGAGCGATTGACAAAGGGGCTCGCGTTGATACGTCGATGGTCGAGTTTAATTAACTGTAGTATGCCAAAATTACTACTCATGTTATATTTGGCATTATGTACTTCAATAATAGTAGAGGGAAAAAATTTCTTAACTTAATGTACAATTCATTGTATAGTACTATCGCTGCTACAATTACAACGTGTTAGCATGGACAAGAAATAGCGATTGATCAAGGGGCTCAAGTTGATGGTCAATTTTAATTAACTTTAGTATGTCAAAATATTATTAATGTTATATTTGGTATCATTTACTTTAATAATAGCAAAGGCATGAAATCTCTTAATTTAATGTATAATTGTACAGGACTGTCGATATTGCAATTATAATACGTTAGCATGGATAAGAAACAGTGATTGATGAAGGGGATCATGTTGACACGTTGATAGTCGATTTCAGTTGACTGTAGTATGCAACAATTGCTACTAATTGATATTATTTTATGGTATTGAGGATTATCCTGCAACAGTATTAGAATAAGCATCAAACCTTTTCATTCCATGTACAATTACAGTACTGTATGATCGGAAGCTGCAATTAATTACTACAAGGCGATAACATTAATCAAAATACTCGACCTTGTCGGAATATAGCGATCCATAAACAACAAATAATTATCACGAGTAGTATCAACATCGACGAATGCGCTCGCCTAAGCATGTTTTGTAATGGAAGATTTATCCTGCCAGAATGTGCTGTCTCTAGTGCATGTAAAAATTGATCCCAATGAGATTGTCCACCAATGCAAGCGTTAGTATTTCACCTTGGCTGCCAGTGTACCGGTAGTACCATGTAAGGAGTAGCATTGACCAATGACAAGGCCAACAATTTTTCTCCGTTTAAGAATATTATTATTTTAAATCATTCCAGTCAGAAATAGTTCATTCGACAGCTGAAATTGCTTGTATAATAATCCTTTTAACAAATTAAATTAATGATGTGTAAGCGCTTGAGAACTCTTTGAAAGTTAATCAAACTTGTTATTATTGATGCACTCAATCAAAGATAGACTTGGACACTATGACGTCGATTTAGGCATAAAGAATCAATCATGAATGAATACGTTAATGTGGACCATTAACTGAATTCCAGTTGGATCTTTTGGATAATAAAGTCGTTAGTAAGACAGAGTGATTTATAATTCCGTCATTGGAGCTTTTATTAAGTTGAAAATTGAAAGGATATGAGCGGCCATTCCCCGAGAAGACCAGAAGAACGGACCAGCCGCAAGTAGAAGTTTGCTTCCTTGACGGGACAGGCATACTTTTGATCGAGTAGCCCTGACACCCTGTCCGTCTGAATTTCATCGAATTGGCTTCCACTCAGTTAAAACCTGATACAGTACTGAATAAGTTAGCACTGTAGTGTACAGTATATAGTACTGTACACTACAGTAAGTATGGAGGGGCTGAGCCAGGGCCCGCTGAGGTCCTGCAAAAGACTACGAAAGAGAATCGAGAGTTGTTCCTGATTTTCAATTCGAGATACTTTTCAAAGTATTGAAATACTTTGAACGATGTTTTGCTTGTACCTTGTCAGACTAGTTAACAGCAGTCTGTGTTAATATTAAGAAATTGCAACTCGTCCGTTGTGCTGATACAGTTCGCCAGTTCACTGCCAACGGACCAGCTGCGTGCTCATACTTACAGTAGTCTGAAATCGAATCTTCGATATGACTGCCCACTTCTGCACAACAAGTTCCACCGCGGTTAGAAGTTACAACTGTACATATACTGAGTGTTAGTAAGAGCGAGAGAGAGAGAAAGTACAGTGGAAAAAATCTACCGGTTTTACTTGAGTAGTTCCTGGTAGAGTAATGTCCCGTACTAAACTCGACGATGGACTGATCACTCTTAAGGTGAACAGACACTTTCGGCCTCATCTCATCAAAATATTCGGACAAACACTTGGTTGTGATAGGGACTTAAGTATGCAGATGGTCCATTCTGAATTGACTGATTTTGTTCTAAATTAAGTAATATTACATTGAATCTTACTATCTGTTACTAAAGTTCTACTTAGAAACAGTTCTATAAGATCGTAAATGTTATTTAAATTAGTACTATTGATGTAGAAAACAGATATGGAAGATTCATACTACAGTAATTAGCGATTTTTCGACATTAATGCCATCATTTGGTTAGGAACTCCGTCTGTCTGAGGGAGGTGATCAGTCCAGGTCTCCTTCTAACTGTATGATACACTGCATAAACCTCTCTTCTTTCAATTGACTGATCAACTTTAGTCATTCAGTTTATATATTAAGAGGTGATTACGTAGTTCAGCTACGTAATAGCTTTATATCATCGCAACATCAACTTCATAGCCTTTAGCTTGGGTATTAAGACAAATATGTATATTTCAATCCTTTCCAAAAATTTGGAATCATTATCTTTAGTTGCATATTAAACCAATTTACTTTCCGACTACACCAGGTAGTATTGAGGCTCTTGGATAGTAAACTACTTAGCCCCAATTACAGCATTATTCATTAATCATCTAAATTCTGACTGATATGTATCTATCTGCATTAGCAATAATACTGTATGCTCTGATATTAGTGATTTTTACCGCCCATTACAAATAATATAAATGATACCTTCTGCAGTTGTAATAATTGTAATCGTAATAGAACCTAACCGTTTCTTATCTAAAGTACGATTTCGGACATTGCATTAGCACTACAGGAAACAATGGTTCATCAACAGTCCCACTGTAAATAGCATATCACAAGCTTAAAAATCATTTAACATCTGTCATTAGAGAATTTTTAAATATAATACAAAACATATTTAGTTCATCTACAACTAGAATGAAATACAGTATTTCATCTAAAACGCAGAATCCTCAAGTTGACCGGGCTCCGATGTAACAATATACTAAAGATGTACAAGTTGCTACTAGTAACAAAAGAATCGCAATTTAATAGCAATAAATAGACATCATCAAATAAAAACTAAAATTTTATATCCATAACATAGATATCGCTAAAAAAAGATATACATTGACTTCAGTTGCTTCAAAACCTCTGTTATATGACGCTCTATTTTGGTCTAAATGAGTTATCCTAAATTATAATAGAAAACAGGAAATTAATTCGTCAATTATTTAGTCACAGCTCTCCCAACTATGAACTAAGCTCACCTTCAATGTTTGCTTTTTCCCAGCTAATGACGAGTTCACACCCATGTGCTGGAAGAGTGAAGGTTTATATTGTCTTGTAATACCTTTTTTAGACCTATTACATTGTGCCTAATGATCAGGGACATAAACAAAATCAAAAAATGATACAAATTGAAATAATCAACGGTTCAAATAGTTTAGCTTACTGTAGAGACTCCAACCGAACAAACTTTAGATTCCAAAACATTTTCAATTATCCAGTCACACGGATGATCAACATGGAACATTATGAGGAAATCAATCATATAACCTAATTCTGATGTTTTAAACAGTCTTCCTACAATTGATTAACACAAAATACTTTTTTAATTCAGAAGTATAAAACTAATACCAACATCAATGGATAATTGATAATGCATTTGAAGTATAGATTTTTACCTATAAATCCTAATTCGGAGTAATAAATGACAAACCAATTACCAGATTGACTATCGGCATAAGAGATAATAGACGAAACAAATCCTTTTGCGGCAATTACATCATCTTCTAACTGCAGCAAAATGCGCAATCATAATTATATTTATAAATATCAGTCTTAAGTTTGCATTTGCATGACTATTGCTTGCAAGTATACTGTACTATGGGTACGCTACTATGTGTCCTATTTAGGCAGTACATAATGTAAGGCACCAACTGCAAACCTGTAAATAATATTTTCCTCTCTTCGTTGAATACATCATTATCCAAGCATAATCTAGATTCTGCTTTGTTCGCCACCTTGGAAACAACCATAAAACAACATTAGGCAAAAGCATAATTGAAATTTAAACATACTTTTTGTTCAGATATGGGTGAATTATCTATTGAAAGTCAAATTAGAACTGCTGTTGTCACTTTATGTTGCAATATTAAATGACTAACTTCACTCGGGGAAGTGGATCACCATAGGTTCTAGGCAAGTTCGTCATGTCTGGATAGTAAGCAGGAGAGGGAGATACAATTTCGATAAGTCCTGATTCAAGATCTGCCAAATACCTAAATTGAAATAAAAAATGAACATTCGTAAATAGTGTCTTATCCAGATAAATAGCATCCACGAAGTAGCTAATAAGTATATTAAATATAATTGCAACATATACGTAGCTCAACGTACTTATTAGAAATATCCGCCTTAATTGAAGCTATATATTCCGGATTTTTCTAAAATTAATTGAATGATATTCACAACTGCAGTATTAGTGTTTACTGGCACACACATAAATGGATACTTATCATCCATACAGGAGTTATTTTAAGAAACGAATCTACAATCGTAAAGACGACAATAGTAACCTCAGCAACAAAGATTACAATTAACGTTTTCGATTTTTCATCCGTGTTCATCTGAGTAAGTAGTGATCCCAAAGTTTGCATTAGATAATTCGCATTTGATCTCTTTACTGTCGGGATTCCAATTACTAAAGTCACTACAAAGAATGCAATGAACATAACCGAAGCACATTAAATGTGTTTAAAGTAAATATCTATGTTCCAATAAAATTTTAACTTTAGCCTTATAAAAGATCAATCAAATCCGACACTTGAGTTTACCTCCAGTTCTTCCTTTACTCTCTTTAGCAGCAGGCTTTAAAGCATCTGGATTGTTAGCTAGATGAGGTAAAAATTTATCTATGGATGGTAAAGATAAGTCGGCCGAGATAAGATCCGTCTTCTCTCTATTTTCCATAGTGTTTCCATTACTGACATCAGTGTTCACGGTTTTTACGTCTTCCTTTTTAGACTGAATTTTCTTATTTTCTTCGCTTATAACAGAAATATTCTGTTGTTGTTTCAATATTGTCTCTTTAGCTTCAACTAGGTCTTCTTTCAGATGGACAACTTCCTCTTTATACCCATTAATTAATTTTTTAATGGCTAATTCAGCAGAATTATTTAGTTTGGGCTTATCATTCTTTAAATTCTCCAAGTGTAGCTCAGCAATAGCGTGCTGTTGTTTATCGATCTTTTTATGCGACTGACTAAGTTCTTGTTTCAGGGAATTGATATTTTGCTCATAGCTTGCGACTAATTGCTTTATATTCTTACCACCACTTTTTATACCAGAGCTAGTTAGGTTACTATTCTTGGCAGTTTCCTCGATATAATGAATTTTATCTTTCAGGCGATCGATTTCAATTCGTAATCTGTTTGGCTTAGCTAAATTGAATATTTGCATTTAATAGATGTTCAATAGGAGTTCATTGATACGCATACTCTACCAACATACGAATACCTTATATGTAATATTATCCAAATAAGTATCGTAATTTACATAAACACACAAGTTGTAACACATAAATAATAATGTATCTACGATATTGTATCATTCGCAACACCGTCAGTAAATCACATGCCACTGCATATATATGAAACAGTCCTTAGTATATTCTAGATTGTAAGGATTACAAAATTAATTTAATTATTTGATAATTGGCAATAGTAAAATCAAAAGCAGATAGCGCCGCCATCTAACCTAATACTGAAGCTTAGGCCCAGCCTTTCTGTACATGAGCATAAATTTATAAATCTTTAATCGATTTATGGTTTTTCTCTTAACCCTTAAAGACACGTTTCGTACAGAGTACAACTGCACAAGTACGGCACCGTTCTTTAATTAGGGAATGAATTCTAGCTAGAGTATTACACTATCTGTTCTACAGGGCGTAATAGCTACTGTATAATGGCGATGACATTTTGATACAATCTTTCAACATGATAGTACATTTGGTAAAAACTTAAGCATACGCGCATACAGTACGTAATGATGTAACATCGTCAACTGATTTTGAAGATTACAATTTTTCGTCATTGAGTTCATGTACAATCAATTCTTACCTTGGCTATAAAAATAATAGGTAATGTAAGCGGCGGTGCTTAAAGTCATCAAGATTACAGCTAATCGCAACGATTCCCTTCTTGATAATCCTGGCATTTTGTTTGCAGCCTAGGTTTAAGCTCAACCACAGGTAAAGGGAGAGCTAGTAGAAAAGTTATGAAAATTTAATTAATAAAGAATTAACAAATATACTGTAGCATTTGCCAATGCATACTTGTAGCGATTCCATTTTAATATCAGCAGATACAATCAACTACTGAAAATAAGACCTCAACAACTGAAAAAGGTAGGCGTTCATTTACAAATAATGCTTTATTATGTACTGTATATACGCGTACATAGGTGAATATTCATTTAGTATGTTGCAATGTACTGTAAGCGGACTTGACTGTGATCAAGTGATGCTCTTGATCAGCATGTCATTCGTTATATTAGTACAGGCGCTAAAATACTAGATATGGGTAAATCATAGTAAGTAGCGTCGATACAACAGCTTGCAGTAACTTGCAGTGCCAAACTACTGAAACTGGAAGGAAAATTTTTCGGTTACGGCACATAAATAAACCATATATAATGACGTACGTAAAAAATGGAGAAAAAATTTAGTCAAGATTGTGCTCTCTACTCGAATGCGAATATGCGAACGAATATGCGTATATAACACACCGTTAGTGTCGGACAAGGGTGATATCTGTTCCTATAAAGTTATATGCAGATCTACAGCTGTATTAGCCTCGGTCGTAAGCATTTGCAGTTCCATCATACGATTGACGCTGAAATAATTCTGCAAATGACATTTTAAGGAGAACGTATACTGTGGTGAAATAAAATAAAATGAACAATAGAGGAATCTCAACATCGAGGCTTATTTAATCCACGTGTAACCATGACATTGTGTCAATTCTACGGTATAATATCCTAATTTTATAGTACTGTATCATAATGACATGGAAAATAGAATGATAGCGATTACTAAAGCGCATACTAACTGTTCTAATCCTAGACTAAATTACAACAATTATTCATCGAGGTGAGACAACGACAGCATACGATCCTTTCGTATCGAAGAATGGAACAATCGATAATAATCACCAATATCGCAGATGGTAGTTGTATTTATTACGAGAATAATAGCACAAATCTTGCAACGCGTGAATACTGAATAGTGTCATTTCCTACATTGAAATAGCAGCATAGCAACCTACGAATCAAAAAATTCTTTACAAATGTAGCCTATTTAAATTGGAGCGTCCATCATAATCTTGCCAAGAAAAATACTATTACTGTGGCTTTTATTGGGTGTGTGTTGATATGGGCTACAGTACTCGAAACAACGGAAACAACCAAAAGATGATCACTACAAGAACGACAGTACCGCTAGATTGCAGTATACTCGTAAAATAATTACATACAAGTATAATGATGAATCAGTCAGTGCCTGCATGACGATAATAGCTCAGTCATCAGAAAATGATTCAATCCTATTTCCTTAGCTAGCTACAACAATGTTAAGGATCAGGTATATCTGACAGAAATTCAGCTCAGCAATGAACATCGAATCCCTATTTGTAACTGTAACACCCGTAAAGACGTGTACAACTGCTAAAGATTCGAACTGATGATCTCCATAACTTGATATAAACGTAGAGTGAAAGATTACTACAGTAGTACTTTTGTACAATGAGCGTAGCCCTTTACCATTACTAACCAACTAGATGCTCGATCAAGACTACAATTACTGTATTCATTCATTAATATTATAAACTGCAAATTGGGCGATCATGCGTTATAATGGTCAACAGATCGAGTCAATTAACTTCAACTACCTACGGATATGAAGATATGCGTTCTGTATATCATTTTCTAGGATTTGAGTGCAGTACAACTCGAATAGAATGCTCGAATTGGACGTAAAAAGACACCTGCTACACTTTTAGCCTCTGACAATGGCGAACAGCCAACAATTGACATCATTGATAGTTAATTACGCGTATTTGAACAAGCTTCTAGCGATAAAATTGAAATATGAGTATATATATGCGCGATATTATTCATCAAGCCAAAGGTAGTACAATCATTTTTGAATAAAGTGATCAAAGTGAGATTACCACAGTAGAGAAAGACCATTAGGGTAGCATTCTTAACTGGGTTCGATTGTAATGGGAGAATTGCAGGGCAATATTACAAAAAAATTTAACGTTACTGTTCTGCAAGTGCGAATTATACTGTAGTCCATCATGCATCGTTTCCGTTATATGAACAACTTGATGGAATGTTGGCTAACACTACGATCGACGATTAGACGCGTACCACTGCATATTGCAGTATTCTCGATCAATTACAGTACTTGATCGTTCCTATAGATCGATACAACCACGCTCAATGTAAGAATAACAACATCTGCTAATGGCTTTACCTCTACAGCTGCAACTATTCCTCCTCTCAGATTGTCCACGCTCGCAAATCCCTAGCGATACTGTATGGGAAATTCAAAAGTTTTTTGCTAGCCCCCCCAAACTTGGATGGAATATTTTGCGGCCCCTCCTTTTCTTTCCAGTTTGTGCTGTACTGTACAGTACCACAGACTTCTGACTCAACGTTACAGTGTACAGTACAATGTACTGTGCTGAACAGCACGCTAGATTCTATTGGAGTCAACGTCTATAGTACTGTACTGTACATTGTATTGGTATCCAACCCTTACCCTAACCCTTACAAATTCATGTACGGTACTGTAACATCTGTACTGTAATATTAGGACCATTCAAAGCGTTGACGATTCTAGTTTGAAAACTTGGGTGCAACTGAGCTTTAAAAAAAACTTGGGTGCAACTGAGCTTTAAAAAAAAGGTGCAACTGAGCTTTAAAAAAAGGTGCAACTGAGCTTTAAAAAAAGTTGCAACTGAGCTTTAAAAAAAAGGTGCAACTGAGCCTTAAAAAAAAGGTGCAACTGAGCCTTAAAAAAAGGTGCAACTGAGCTTTAAAAAAAGGTGCAACTGAGCTTTAAAAAAAAGGTGCAACTGAGCCTTAAAAAAAGGTGCAACTGAGCTTTAAAGAAAAGTGCAACTGAGCTTTAAAAAAAGGTGCAACTGAGCTTTAATAAAAAGGTGCAACTGAGCTTTAAAGAAAAGTTGCAACTGAGCTTTAAAGAAAAGTTGCAACTGAGCTTTAAAAAAAGGTGCAACTGAGCTTTAAAAAAAGGTGCAACTGAGCTTTAAAAAAAAGGTGCAACTGAGCCTTAAAAAAAAGGTGCAACTGAGCTTTAAAGAAAAGTTGCAACTGAGCCTTAAAAAAAGGTGCAACTGAGCTTTAAAAAAAGGTGCAACTGAGCTTTAAAAAAAAGGTGCAACTGAGCCTTAAAAAAAGGTGCAACTGAGCCTTAAAAAAAGGTGCAACTGAGCTTTAAAAAAAAGGTGCAACTGAGCTTTAAAAAAAAGGTGCAACTGAGCTTTAAAAAAAGGTGCAACTGAGCTTTAAAAAAAAGGTGCAATTGAGCCTTAAAAAAAAGGTGCAACTGAGCTTTAAAAAAAAGGTGCAACTGAGCTTTAAAGAAAAGTTGCAACTTGCACCTTTTTACCCTTCCTAGCTGCATAGACTACTAGAAGAAGACCATCTACTGTAGTCCGTGCAACGGGTGTGAGAATGGGTAGTAGAACTTCTTTTTTAATATACTGTACGATAGTATTAATTGATTAATTGATTGATTGATGATGATTGATATTGTTAGTGTACAATACAGTGTACTCTTGTGCAAGACGACGGCTGTTCGACATAGAACAGGTTAATAGAACTTCCAATTTAGATTATCAATGAAGATGTGTAGTTTGGTGTTGTATTTGGCCTACGGTTCAACTTGCCTAACTGTTAATCACATTACCTACACTAATGAAGTTACTACCCATAGTTAATTGAATAAATTGAACAGTAAATGTACTCTACGGTAGCAACATGCTATTCAACGACTAGATGGATTAAATAGTTACTACCCATAGTTAATTGGATAAATTGAACAGTAAATGTACTCTACTGTAGCAACATGCTATTCAGCGACTAAGTAGATGGATTAAATAAATTTTACAATGAATGAGCAAATTTACAGTCTGACTAATGGAGGTAACTCGCGTGCTCCAGGTAAAAATGGAAGCACTGTGGTCCATGTCCGATAGAGATAGTACAGTCATAGATCTCTAGATTGCAAATGCTATACATGGTGTACCATGGTACAGTAAACGAGTATGGAGACAAAAAAAAAAAACACGTATCGATGGTATCCTGTTGGTACTGTAATAAATACAATTAGAATTAATAAAACATCTTGCGAACACACTTGACCGTTGCAATATAAATAAGGTCCAAATCGTGCAAATCGCAGCCAAGCGGCTATCGGTCAAGTCCACTAATACTTAATGATTAAGTAGTTGCAGATGCTACCTATCTACTTTATGATTTGTAAATATCTCTTCTATAAGAAACATAAATGAAGTTCTCTACTAAGGACAACGACTGCACTGTACAAACGCCATCGAGAGATTCATATCCAATGTCCAGTTATCAACTCATTGCTGATTGCTATAAACTAAACACATGGTGTAGTCTACAATGCTTTCTCTCTAAAACGATCAAGTACCATCATCAGTCGAATTTAGCAAGCTATCTTTAAAGAACTATACAACATGTATTGGCAACACGACAATACCTGCGTACCTTATTATGCTGAATTATTGTAAAGGTCATGTACTAGTCCTTCTTATAACCCCGTTATGTTACTGACGAATAGCGCCTTTTACAATTATAAACGTCAGTATTAACAATCTCTAACATACGAGTTATAGTAGTCAGTTCTAAATCAATTTGTACATAAATTCAGTCCAAATTACTAAAATATCATCTTTGTTACCTAAAAAGATCTCTACGCATTTAAAAAATTTTTAACCCAAATTTCTTTTTATATACTGTAATTTCTAGTTTTTATTGCACGCTTAATTAAATTAATCAATGCGTAAGTATATTATCAACCCTAATAAACCATAATTGCAAGCTTTTGCTAAGCATATTATTATTAATTATCGTCAACGATTTGGAAATTATCTACGAATCAATATTTGCTAGTAAAATTATTTCATTAATCGATAATACCAGTTAATGATTATTATAAATTAAGCAACAAAAGATATTACACGATATGGTAAGACACCTTACATTTGCTAATTTCATTACTACAGTTATCAATAGTGACTAAGGCCTTAATTAATTAATTTATGTGTTTTTTAGTAATTATAATTCCTAGAACAATTATCATTACTGTAAATAGCTATAAATAAATATTATCACGCCACTGCGGCCGTCTCTTGTAGTCATCGACGTCACTACAATAATGATGAAATTAAATTAAATTATTAACTATTGCATAGGCTGTATTGGCACTATTACTAACTAATCAAGTCAATACTTGGATACAGAAATAGGCGTTTTAGCCCAGGAAAATTATTTGTTATAGAGTAATAAAATCAATACAATATATCAAATTTTATATTAGCGCCAGCAATCCAATTACCCAAAAGCAAATTCGCAGTTCTAACTTCGTATTACATTATTCAGCGTTAAATGTTGATACACCAGCAATTTTAACTCAGTTATACTGTAGATTCTACATACGTACTTAGTAGCCGTTATAATTAACAAAGTGATAGAGCCACGCAATATGGCGAATCAAACTGGAAATTTTACTATAAAACAAACTTACAGTGGGGAAATTTATGTTTACGCTATCATCAGCGCTATTACTTTTCTTACCAATACTATCATGTTCTGCTTTATTGTCTTTGAGCGTAAAATGCATATCAAGTCTAATTGGATTTTGGCTAGTATGTTTTGCACTGGTATTATTTACGCTTTGGCTTATTTATTGCCCCGTTGGGTTATGTTTGTGCCGTGGGATCTACTTGATAGCTACGCTTGCCAAATTTTGCCTTTGTTAGGCTCTGCTTTAATTATAAATTTTAACTTGCATTTGGTATTAGTTAGCTTAGATCGTTACTGCTGTATTTTATTTCCCTTTCAATATAATATGCCTCAAGCTTCAGTCATTACTCGATGGGCAATTTTTGCTGTATGGTTAATCAGCTTCGCCTCGGCTTCCATACCACTGTTCACATTTTTAGTTCCAATACCTGGCATGTGCATCATTCAGCTTAATAGCCGCTCTTTTCATATTTATACCCTCAGTGCTTATATTGCACTTTTTTACGTGCCGATATTTATTTTAGGACTTGCTCACTCTAGAATCCTTTGGATTGTTAGTATTCATACCAAGCGCCGCCATGAAATTTTTGCAGTCAATAACTCTATTCCCGCATCTGTTTTACGGCGCAATCTGCGTGCTATTGCTTACATGGCGATTTTAATTGGACTCTTTTTGATATTTTGGCTACCATCTATGATCTACTATGCTATCCTCTTCCCAACAATACATTTAGGTATAAGCATAAAGCATGTTAGTATAGGAAACATATTGCGCTATATTTCTTTATCTTATCCAGCAATCAATCCAATTCTTCATGCATATTTTACTCCATGTATACGATCGGAGATCTCTAGAAAATTAGCAAGAGCAACTTGCAAAACTGAACACAAACGCAATGTATTTATCTGACTAGAATACTCCGAAAAATAATGTTGTATAGGTAGAACAGCTACCGTACTATTATAAATTAATCTACCATAGTACACTAGTTGTATTAGCTACCAGCGTCGAATATTTATACACCATTATAGTTACATACTAAATTGCAAAACCCCTTGATGCAAATATATGACAAATATCAACTCACTTCACTTCTTAGATTCCTTTGTTCCGAATAATCATCTATTAAAATGGCATTAAACTTAATTTTGCTTCACGATGAAAAGCAATTCCACGTCAATCATTATTCGATTATATTCAAGATATTTAAAGTGGTCAAACTATATGAAGCGAGCATATTTCTTAAAGAATGCATACTATCTTATTATGAGAATATGCTACAAGATCGAATAAGAATTTCTTTAAAATTCTCCGAATCTCAATTGAATCAAAGTCATCATTCCCGATATACTGTACCTATTAAATAGTTTAAAATTCAGGACCTTTTAAGGGCTTGCATTAAAATTTAAGTTAATATTTAATAACTATGGTTAAAAATTCCAAAATAATTCTATCATACCTGGTTTAAACTAATAATAAAATTTTGTTGATTTTAGATAATAAAAATATGGTCCTATCTTTAGATAAAGTCTCGATTAAAATAATTCATTAATCTTACCTAAAGATTAGTAAGTTTCAAGTATTCAGTTAATTATTGATTAGTACTTTATAAGCACGATTCAGTTCATGAATAAAGGTAAATTCGAATCGAAATTGAACCGTGAACAGTCTACTATCCGCCTGTAGAAATGCTTATGCTTATACATTTGTTTTAGAATCTGATCTTGTGGATTTACATTTAAAAAGTTTCCTTCTAATTTAAACTATATCATCATTAGAATTGTTTATAAATCTTAATGCTTGTCGACAATAAAACTATAATATTAAATTATGTATTCAGAATTCTCCGTTCGATGATTATCGCAGTTATTGCAGTTAGGATTACAGATTTCGTATCTTTCTCAGCTCTCAGGGATGCTCTTATTTTTCGTTTGCTATCTATTATTCTTGAGTGTTACATCTATTACTTGATGGCATGCGAAAGATATATCTTCAAGAAGGATAAGATCTTTAGGCAATTAGATTTATTGTCTCATTTTACGGCTAGATAAATTGCGCTATCATCATTTACATGATATCTGATATACGTACAATATCATACATCATTACCGTTGGCAATGAAAAACTATTATAACTAATAGTACATTCTTGCGTATATTTGCTACATTTATAAAAAGAATACCTGTGACTTATTTAGAAAGTAAAATTATACTTTTTTACCATTTATAATGTTTTGGCGTATGTTTCTATACTAACTATACAGTCCTATTCTCGTATACATACTGTACATACTTTAATAAAGCATTAGTATACATTTTAATAATGGCCGTATGCTGCTGAAATAACTTTTATATTGTCAGCTTGAATCTGACTAGTAAAATTCCATTAACTAAGCTCTAGTCATTGTCTATAGAATTTTTTAACCTTGCTATATCAAGCATAACGCTTAACTACATGTAAATTTTTAAGTTTTGAATCTGATTCTTGAAATATTGGATCGGAAATCAAGATTCTTTCTGCGGTTGCTTTATCGAATTGGATTTTCATTATATATCTAAATTGTTGCTAACTGTTCTATTGAGTAAGGCCTGATTCAATTACATTCTACAAGAGAAATATATATCTTTATTCAAATCTTAATCATTTTCGAGCGAATGACAGCTAAGCAATATCATGGGATGAATTTATCCGTTGCATAGAAGGGAAAAAATTAAACTAAATTTCATTGTACAAAACTGGTAATAGTCCATCGGCTCGATAGCGAGATACAGACTCTAGTAGTATACGGTAATCATCATAATAATGTTGATAATGAGCTACAATGAATACTGCATAGTGGTAATTATTGTATTTTACAGTATTCAAGCACGGTTTTTAAAAGTAGTTGTAACTATAAATTAGTTTAGAGAATAAAACAGGGCCCTGGTATGTGATCTTGGAATTATTAGTAAATTTATAAAAATCTTGTTAGTTTAAACTGCAAACAAGGTTATACGTTATTATCTAATTTATTTGCGAACTATTAAATCTTCACGTATCTATCCAATAAATATGACAGTACCTTTTATTTTCTAATTTATTCAATTTTCTTTACATCTCATAGAGTGACAAAAGAACTTACATCTTTCCTAATTTTAATAAGTCACTATGAACTTCATTCTTACAGTAAAGCGATACCAATTCCGATATTCTGAAAATTACTGTACTCGTTTTGTTACTTCTTGTCCTTTCGGATTGGTTATAATTTCCTGAATATACTGAAATACTCGTTAATGAATTTATCTGCAATAGCTTAGGATGGTCTCTGTAATTATACTTGATGTCGATGACGATAAGCGAGAAAAGTAGGACTAGCATAAGAACGCTTTACTATTGCCATTGAAACCAGATAATTCTATATTTGACGTGGGCCTTGAATAAAGTTCTAACCTTTACATCATTCCTTCGAAAATAGAAAATTTGAATTGAAAATTAATAATTCATCCGCTAGCATTTATTAATGTGAGTATGTTATTAGTATTAGCAGTGCATAACTGTTCAAATAAAAGGAGCTTTTTATTTCACAATAATGAAGATAAGAGGATATACTAGAATGTTCTGTGACTTATTGATTGGCAGAGCGAACTCCTTAGTATTAAGAAGGTGATTAGATGCAGTCATGCAGATATCAGATGCTATAGAGTTTCTTTTGATAAAGTAATGATAATGAAGTTTAGTTCCAAAGGTGCAAGCCTTAGCCTTGACTTACCTAAGAATATAATAATGGGAGTCAATAATTATTTACTTCAACCTCTAAATCGTGTTGATGAGCATTGCAAGTAAAATATCGTATCTCATTCTCGGGGAGAAGAGTAACATGAGTAGCGCAAAATTATTACCCCTAGTACATTCAATTGTTGTTTAAAATTCCCTTTTCACTTGTAAGGAGACATGACTTGAACCAAATAGAATCGAAAAGGGAGTAGAAATATCACAGCTACTGTGGGAAATAGTCACATAGTAGAAAGAAATTTCCAACTAGTGAGGCTATACGCCGCGCGTGTACAATAAAAAGGCATTATGCAGTACAATATCGAACGAAAGGAATGTCGAAAATAGTATCGGCAGTGTAATAGATTAGAGTTCGAGGAAGTAATGAGAGCCAGATAAGTTAAAGAGAGTTTGCTATAAAGATGGTTACATATGAGCGAATTTTCAGAGTCTTACACATAAAGTATCATCAAAGTATAATAAAATAAGAGTAATAGAGTGAAGAGAGAGAATGGCGTACTGTAATAATATTAGTTAATATGTAATAGGCAGGACTTAGAAGAGGCATTTTTGGATACTATATACAATTTGGGTTACGGGTATTAATCTGCATAACAAAGTAATAAAAATAAGAATAGACACGGGAGCTCAGATGACGGTAATCGTAGAGGAAACGTTTAAAAACTTAGGCAAGATTAAACTAATTAAATCATCAAGATCTCTATTTGGTCCAAATCGTATCCCCTAAAGTAAAATGGGATTTTCAAACGACAATTGAATTTACTATGGGGCTGCAATTTTGCGCTACGCATGTTATTTTTCTTAGTGAGAATCCCGTTTCTGACGCAATGTATGAATTTTTATTTACGAACATACGTTTATGGCTCGTAGCCTTTACAGAGAAAAAGAATTGAAAATGTGTTCCCTTACACGCGGTCCTTGCCTTAAACATCTGTCTATCGTTACGTACTTACTATCATGTACAATAATAGGTGGTACACTTATCCATGGGCTACTAGAAGAAAGTCTAGATAATCTGCTAGTATTACTGTATATTTCATATTCTTTAAGTTATTAGTATTATTTGGTAAAAACTTAGTAAGAATGACTTAGTAATATATATATTAAGAAAATTGTATTTTCACTACAATTACGACTCTTCGGAGGGATAAAATGATTAATGTAAATATCACAAAAAAATCGATGTCACAATAATTGTACTATTAATTATATTATATAATTACTACATTTAAGAAAAATTAAAGTACTTTCAAAATAAAAACTACATTATATTAAAAACTGACACAATTGATATGATATATCAACCACATGATTTTATTTCCTTTATGAAATTCGATATAAAATAGTGGTATAAGGGAAGCGCATCTATAACCAACTAGCAGCTCATCAGCATCATTACCATGAAATACTGGTATAAGCATTCAATACAGAGCGTACTCAATAACAAGCTTTCTTTAACAGCTACAGTATATTAGTTTTAAGTTAACAAGCGAAATAACAATGACTATTGATTAATTATTAGTGTCGGCTAAAATAAAAAGCTTTTAACGATGACATTCTGTAATACCACCAATCTTATCTTGACCTAAGAATATGAGAAACCTTAGCTTCAATTCTATTCTAAATACGTTAACTAAATTCAATCAATAAATAGAATCCTACATGACTTTCACCCTGAAATATAGTCAAATCTAAATTAAAGAGCAATGATCATCAGGGATAACGTCTGCGATGGCTAATATGGCATCTTAACTTGAATGCACTTCTAATTTACCTAAGTTCGCTATGTCCTAGGCTCCTAGCAGATACTGTATCAGTAACGACTAATAGCCTTTTTTAAAAATCTCCATATAAAAGTATTGAATAAGTGTCGCCGACTACTGACATCATTCTTCAGAGTAGTTGATCAATGTGATCTTAATAAAATATTCATATAAAGCGATTAAATATTAGTCAGCTTTGAAATACAAGTAGCAAACAAGTGCAATTTTCAGATGTGTAACGTTATCAATAGTACAAATAGGAAGAAATTAAAAATTAAAACAGATTAATAATTATTTATATTAGTAATAGCGAAATTATTGCCTTCTACAATACATTATTTTGTTTGAAATTGATTAGCTAATTTACTTAATTTGGCATGTTTGACTCTCGGTGTATGAATGATTGGATTCAATGCAGCATTGGTATAAGTAAATAGGAGAGTAATAGTTTTTATCCAAGCTGGTATTATCGCCATAGAATTGAGTATAACCGAGACAGTAAGAATAATAGTAAAAGGCGTCCAACAAATTATCATAGAGATAATGTTGCCTCTTAAAACTTTAACATTAACTAAGATATGCTTTTTGGAGCGAATTGATGCTAATCTATCCAACAGAATTCTTGATCGCCGAAATGCTCTTGCTCTGTAACGATATCGGGGCGTTGGTGCCTTATTTCTATTTGAAGAAGGAGATTCATTTTCGGTACAAAGTTGGCCATTATTTCGATGGTTTTTGCCTTCGAAATTATCTATAGCTGTCGATATCATGGAAGTACCTGTAACGCATCGTGCACGTGAAACTGGAGCCATATCTTTCAAGTCTGTTAACGCAATAGTGGTAGATGCTACCGAAACCGGCGTTTTATTATCATCTCGACCTTTAGCAATTGAAGTATTATCGTGATGATATTCAGGCTCAGTTTGAGTATCGGTTTTACTCCTTTCGATATTATTGTCGTCAGGGAATACATTGCTTTCTGGTAGTACCATTTGATTATTTGATGATTTCTTAATTTGATCTACAACTTCATCTGAAGCACTAGTGTCTACTTTCAAACGGGTACTTCCTCGACGGAGGCGACGACGATGAAATGGAGCGGTTACGGACGAAAATATAGACCAAAAATTAGGACTGTCATGATTTTGGGGGGACTTGGATGATTTCGAAATTTGATGAGATGGTATTACATTATCATCACATACATAATATGGTTGATCGCTATGTGAGGATCTTAATTCAAGGTGATCCGAAGTGGAATAACTACCTTTCTGCTTCATCATTTTTCGCAATTGTTGCCTGGCTGTAATAACGTTAGCTTTTATCTTAAGATAACATATTATTAAGATGATCAAGGGTATTAAGTAAGCTGCTGAATTAATAACAAGCAGTATAACTAGACTGATGGATTGATTACTGGACCACTCATAAAAACAGTTATTACCATTACTAGAATCGTTTGTTAATCGAATCAGGGGCAAGCTGGCAACCAAAAAAGCAAGCATCCAAATCGTAATTACTGAATAGCAACCATTGCGTTTAGTAAATATGCTTGCATACTTCATGGCACGAAGAGAAGCGTAATAACGGTCGAAAGCTACAGCCGCTAGACTCATGTTAGCAGCAATAGTTAAGACCATGTTAATGGCACCAATTATTTCGCACCCTGCATGACCAAATGAATGATTAGGTTGCAAAATAGTGTAGAGATTTAAAGGCATAATAGTGCCAGCCTTTATTAAGTTAGCGCTAGCTAAATTGCTAACGTGTAATTTAGATACGATGCTTAACGAATGACATTTTCGGAGCGTAGCAAGCATAAAAAGATTACCCAAGAAAGCAATAATTAGAATGATAGATAGCAAGATAGAAAAGACAATATGAGTAGCCAAGTTGGTATCAGGATAAGATAAATTTTGATTCCCAGTACTGTTAATGTCATCATTCGGGTTATAAGTAGTTCTTTCCATTTATTTTAATTATTCTGTTATTTTACTTTCTGCTATCGGAAGATTATCTTTCGAAATTCAATTGTATTAATACAGGGAATCTAAATTCTTGATAGCAAAGATAATGATATCGCTATTTGATGATGCTACTTTAGCTGACGATCTTTTTACCTCGCTCATTCCAATGTTGTCGATCCTGCAACTATCCAAAAATATATAATTTACAATTAATACTGAGTGATATTGACGTGATGATCTTTATTTATTTAATTAGCGTATAGAATTCTAACTACTCTAGGTTCTTGGTTATGTTTGATTAAGATAACTCAATTTAATGTTTTAAGACAGAATATGCCGTATTCGATTAAAGTTCTAAATAGGCTGCTGTATCATAGGCTATAAAATTTCTATTTTCAAATGGCTATGTCAGCTCTTTTTGGCAGTACTAAAATGCCGTGACGTTTCAGGAAAAATATTACAGTTATAGAACGGGAATCTTTTGTAAAGTTAAAAGAAATATTTTTCATTAAGTGCCAGGTATGACTAGCTCAATTGAAGCATTATACGTATAGCAACCGGCTACTTGAAAATATTCAACAGCAGGCTCTACATTTAATGCGATAATGTGAAATAATGTTGCTAAATATGTGTATCAAAGTAGCATTTACTGCTTAACTTGGGTGTATTGCTACTACTTCTTGAACCTTTCCGTCGTTTTATCTATTAAGTTAAATTGCGAAAACAAATAATTAATGCATACGTGCGTTAACTTATGAATTAAGGATTTCTTATGTTTTATCAAACAAGAGCGGATTAGCTATTGCGAAGAATTTATTATCAAAATTTTTCATAAATTTGATTTTTAAAATTAGCCAAGCGATGCTCAGAGAACGGATAGATGTGTTAATAACAATCATGCCTCGTGCAATACTCCATTCAAATCATTACAGAAATATAACTACGGGTATGCTCTTGTCGTAGTTCTTTTCTCGACAATAGTAAATCTGTAAGCTCTGCTGTAGTTTCAGAGAAAACATATGCGCTGTAGACAGTAGCATTATAAACTATAAGATTTCATATCTGAATATCACTTTTAAACATTCTAAATTTCTGATTAAATTTGATCGCTGTTAGACTATCAACTTATTAATAAGAGTATTTTACATCAATCACGTTACCGATAGAATGTTCACATGAATACAACAGTTGTAAGATTCTCTTGACATGCATTGACAAGAAAGATGTTATGGAAAAGCATTGTAATATTTTTGTGTGATGAGAAATATACGAAGAAATCGATGTTTACGAAATGGATTAAAACCATTATACTAACTGATGAAGAAAGAGTACGAACGACATTTACTATATGTTGAAAGAAAAGTACTAATTTAGAAAATAAAGGTTAGATATTATCATCTATTAACCTTTGATACAATTTTACATTCATTCGAGATGTGAGTACATATTAAGAATCAATTCAATATTCAGTGACAAAAGATTCTTTAAAAATGCCATAACTGACATTACTTATAATGATTGTATCTACCACGGTGCTACGAAGGTTACCAAATAGTCTAATATGAATCTCTTGAATAACATTGAAAGTGATATTTCATTTAATTTTTATCTATAATTATAATGAATCAATTATTAAAATAATAAATGGAATGTATTTATATTATAGTAAAATTGGAAATATCATTCAAAGTAAAATGGGTTGTAAGAATACGTTTAACTGCAGGCAGGCTAACACGAGTTAGAAAATAGTACAGCGATATAAAATCTCTTAATGCGTTAGCATTGAATGATTTGGTGAATGATTTATATGATATCGCGCCAGCGCTTAGGAAAGAAATCAGATGAACAGTTATTGTAAACTTTCTGTTAAAGAAATCAACTATAATTGTAATGTAAGAGTACATGATATTTAAATCTGATATAAGTAGCACTGATAGAGCACCACTGCCCGAAGGCTCGTAGATTACAATAAAGTCAGATATTTGTTTTAAAATTGTTGCGAATGGGTGATTATTAACGACTCTGTTAGTAATAGTTCACTCAAAAATGTATCCTGTAAGAGATTGCTTGTATTTACGATAAAATGACTCCTATAGCTATTTATGAGCATATAATAAAATAGTTTCATTTCTTAGTTACTATAGTAAAGTGGCAAATTATCAATGTTACGGACAAGATGCTCATTCAATCCCTTTATTTGCTGTCTATAATGCTAACGTTAAATATTCCAGAGCAATGTTGAAAGCGAAATGCAAAAAGATAACACCTAACCACGAGTTAGCAATATTGCAATATTCCATGGGTTTTTAGGCTTTAAGAATTGAGTTGTAATTATTCTTGGAGACTATGAATTACATTTCCGCATTTTCATTAGCCTATTATTCTGCTTGTGTAGTTTTCAAAATTGAACTTAAAATTAAAATAAGAAAAGTACTTCAAAGGCTGTAGACCATATACAAAAATACGGGTGATGTACATTATCTTTCATTCTCCAGGATTCGTAGTTGCTGTTAAATGTAATAACTGGAGCGAAATTATATGGAAGACTTTGTCAATGGGAAATAGCTATATCTTATAGACAAAGAGGTTATACTGTACTACGTACTAGTATAAAATTAAAATTGACGGTGAAGCAACCATTGCTATAGAAGATCAGAGGTTATGGAGAGGTGTTTTAAGAGCTGATAAAAATTGAGGAATAATAAATATTCGATAAAATCACTTACGAGTTAAATTTGTTTCACGGACTAGATATTATAAAGATATGTTTAAGAAATTTCGAATACTTAAGGAAGTTGATTTCAAAATACTATAAACAACACTTCTTAAAAATTAGATATTATCCTGGATGAACAGAAGCAAAATCGATATACGTACACGCGTGTAAAATCTGAATACTTTTCGATAGTTTCTTATTTCATCAATATCGTAAATTTTATAGATACATTAATATAAACTGTAGTTTCTTCTATCATTAATATCAGGATCGTCTAAAATGATGATGCATTAATTAAAGAAAGGTCAAATTGAAATAATCAGAATTTCAGAATTACGATTTTGTTGGTACTTTGGGTATTTATCATACAAACGACTTCATTCTTTGTAATCTATTGATACAATTATAATTATTATCAGTATCTGGTCGCCGGTGCTAAATAAATACGGTTTATACTATATCAACGGAAGATAGTCAGAATAAATTTGTTGAACACGTACGACCGAATGATTATATTAACGGGTAATTCCAAAGTGCAGTCATAGTCGAAGTTCGTTTTAGTAAAGATTTGTAATATTCTAAGTATAATGCCTTAAGTTGATTTAAGATAACTTCATGTGCAATTCTATGCAAGACCTAGCAAATGGTAGAAGATAGCAAATTCTATTTTATGTGGTCGAAGTAAATTATAGCTTTACTTCATTTATCAGGAAGGACTGAAATACGATTAAATTTAAGTGTGCAAAAGTGATCCGATAGTCATAGCTTACATTTTAATTGGATAATAGCAGATAATAATCGTAACTATGTAAAATATTATGCTGTATAATTGCTTATATTAGACAGTTTAAAAGCTAGAATTATCTAGAAATATTTACCTAATAATAGCTTGATAGAAGCTCAGCCATTAGACTATGACAGAAAAATTTGCCTCTTATAAAAATTCAGTCTCCAGGTCAATAGTTCAATTATTTCAATCTAAGCGCGAACGAAGAATTAAAGCAAAGAACTTAATTGAGTGTAGGTTGAAACTTTTCAGTGTTAATTTAATAATTTCCAAATCATTAGTATTCAAAATTTAAATTGCTGAAAATGATCTGAAAATAAATTGAATTACCACTGTTTTAAGCCTATAAATGATCAATTTTTCTGTCTGTAATATTGCTTATCAAGTTTTTGATAATATCCTGATCTTGAATTTAGTCCGTTTATATACTTTATAATATTGATTCTTATGTAAAAGAACACTGCTATTATTATTTTTCTTATTGTGTCTGTATTTAGGTTGAATGCAACTGGGGTGGAATATATGTGTATTGTACGATGTAACTGTGGTGGCTTTGTCTCTTTTAGAGTATACTTATAGGAAATATTGTATATTCACATAGGCAAATATGTAAATATGCGAAAGGAGGAAAGAATGAAAGGGTTCTATAAAGTATAATGGATTGACATTGGCTATTTCGATTATATTTTTAAAAATACGGCACTATAATTTTTCTATTACGATTAATAGATAAATGACAATTATTCATAATTTTAACCAGTCGTAGAATAACCAGGGGAAATGAATACTAAAAAAATTAGGAAAATATAAAGAAAAATGTAATAGACGATATTAATAGTAACTTAAACGTCTTAAAAATTTTTTGACCTAATCAAACAGATATCTTACTTGCTACCATTTTCTTCACTTTTAGACGTATTAATTATTTTCAATTATTATCGATGGCATTAAGACAATATTCTATCACGAACTTATTGAATAGTCATTAGAAAACGTTTGTTGCGATCTTTACCTTGGTTTTATTGATTGTTTATTATCATTGATCTAAGAAGACTGTATGGCAATATAATACTGTATAATTAGAGAAAATAATTTTTTATAGTTCATAAATATTTAAGGCGACCTTTTTCTTAACTACAGTACCCTATTTTAAATAAAGTCAGTGACTACAGTATATGCAGCCAAAGATTGGTACAAAAATAGGAAATATTATCAATAGTAATAGGGATAACAATAACAAATCGTAAGACAATATCACACTTTATCGAGGCATTATTAGTATTAACTGGTATGATTTTACTGTATCACTGTATTGCTATTATTATTCTTCACAGATGTTCTCTAACTTAATCGTTCGCTAATAGCTATCATATGATATGTCATGTTATCGTCAACGATTACTATCTAGTTTAAGAATATCATTCTGTTGCTTACCACAACTCGAGCTACGATGCGATTGACTTGAATGTCAACGTAAATTGCGTAGCTATAGTACTTACAAGTACTCTTACGCTAATTTTTAAAATCTACATATCGATATTATGGATAGCTCGCTAGGCAAATTATTTCTGTTAGAATGGGCAGTGTATTTGGTAGGATACGCTACTGAGTTTATACGGTAGTTAAGTCGTAGCATCTAAATAGTAGCGTATCTGTTTTGCTATCGTTGTATTTACAGTACATGATAATAATCTAATTGGAATATTCTCCTTCGTGGTTACTGTTTATTGTTCATTTGCTGGACTGGAGTAGATTGGGACTTTTTTCGTTTCGTTCATTAATTCAATAATATTGGGATCCGTTGCAATAGTATCCATAGTTACAATATCACAAGATCATAATATGGTACACTAACAAAATCAATATTGATCATGCAGCAGCAGTTTCGGTCAAAGATAGATCAATTATTTTGATCTAGCTTGCTTTAAAAGTTATCTTTTTACAAAGCAGTTCTCATGGCCAATAAAAGGGAAATTATTATACTCTATATCATTTTTACATAGTTTTGGAGATATTTAATAAAGTAGGGGTTGGATTCTTACTATTACTGATGTAAACTTTCATTGACGACAGAGGTCTGTAAAGCCTGATGAGCCTAGTGGCATCCCGTGGCGTCTTTCAAAGAATAATATCAAATCATGCTTTATGCATTAAAGTGATATTAAATGCGATCGCCTAAACAATTTTAGGTCCAGTTATTGCGTTTGATAGTACAGTTTAAGATCCTAGGCTGTGGAGGTTCGTATGCCACATAAAAGAATCTGTATCAAGTTAGTCAATTTTTTAAGAAGGGAGAACTTGGTATGCCAAGAACAAAGCACAGGTTTAGTAGCATAATTATTCTGCATTACGCGTATTATTTCATGGGTTCATATTATTATATGATGGGGCATATAAACAGTGAAAATCTTTGTTAAACCTACTCATAATTTAGAGAGACACATATGGGTTGCTAGCATATTTTATGGTGAGCTAAAACAGCGCAGTTTTTGCATCACATTGACGGTTTGATTCCAAATTGTCAAGGCATACTAGAAATGACTACGTACCCGACCTCTAGGTATTGTAAGCTATGATAGTGCTGTAGTTGGGATTACTCCAGTACACTGTATTTTGATCACATGCGTTAACACAAACATGAAAGATAGTTACTGAATACAATATGGATGTACACTATTACTCTATTTACGTTACCATTTTTCAGATTTTCAACTGGTAGTTGAGTATGCGGTTACAGCACTACCTGATTCAAAGATATGAATAGTTAAATAATTCTTCTTCAGTTGTAAATGCTCAAGGAGTCTTTGAATATCGGTAGAGAACAAATGATAGTACTACTACCGTACAGAAAGTACGTGGGCTATCTTTAACAGAATGGTCTGCCGGCTGGTTAAAGATATGAATGGTCGAATAATTCTTCTTCAGTTGTAAATGCTCAAGGGGTCTTTGAATATCGGTAGAGAACAAATGATAGTACTACTACCGTACAGAAAGTATGTGCGCTATCTTTAACAGAATGGTCTACCGGCTGGTTAAAGATATGAATGGTCGAATAATTCTTCTTCAGTTGTAAATGCTCAAGGGGTCTTTGAATATCGGTAGAGAACAAATGATAGTACTACTACCGTACAGAAAGTATGTGCGCTATCTTTAACAGAATGGTCTACCGGCTGGTTAAAGATATGAATGGTCGAATAATTCTTCTTCAGTTGTAAATGCTCAAGGGGTCTTTGAATATCGGTAGAGAACGAATGATGGTACTTACGCTGTTACCGCGTTTATTCAAAAATCCGTCATTTTACAAAATATCTTTAACAGAATGATCTACCAGCTGGTTAATACAGTATTACATTTGCCTTTAGTCCAGTTGTATAGCCCGTAACAATAATTTCAACTGCTGAGCCATAAACGGCTACTTCTACTTTCATTTTCAGGTCTTTCTTGACTAGATTAACCCTTCAATTCATATTCATGCAGAATCATGCAGACTAAGACTGGTGTTGGAAGTCCCTGCTATTATTAATTATTAGTGCTATAGCACTGTAATGCATAATATACTGAACAGTATAGTAGTATTGAATATCAACTTGGACACGACCATTGGCTTAGGCGCAACAATGGTGCAATATGATCTTGTTGTCTTAAGCTCATTTCCACTGTACAAGACTGCGCTAGATAAAGATCGATCCGTATCCAGTGGACTACTGTGGTTACGCTGACGTTCCAGTGTACAGTACCGTCAATCCATAGTAGTGTAAGTTGCAGGGAAACTTTGCAACTTTTCAATCGCTTCGATATAAATATGGTAATCCAAAAGTATCTTGTGCATAAGATTGATACTTTCCAACGATAGAAGAAGTGTTCTACTACAGCATTTTTCTGTCAAAATGATCGTCAAGAATTTAGATTGGACGCGAACAACTACGAATATTCTTCCTGTACAGTACTGTATACTGTACACTGTACACTGTACAGGATATTTTTATGTCCGATTTTGATACCGCTTTGGTCAGTGGCCATGTGTACAGTACAGTACTGTACGTACTGTACTGTACACATGACCTCCGTGGGGTACAGTACTGTTCATGTCTAAAAATATCCATTACATAACACCCAGGTGATCTGTCTTACCACCACTACAGAGGATGAGTCATAGTTAAACCGAGCCGAACCGCACCGTACCAATCCATCGCAGCCCTATGCATCTTATTCATGTACAAACTCAGGGGGTGACAATTGGGTTTGTAAAGGGTGTACAGTAGAGTACTGTACCTGTAGTAATAAGCTTCTACACTACATTAAAATGTAACTCAAATGCTATGGAATGTAACGACTCTTAACTCTTAATCAGTATTTGCTTATTAAGATCACTGGTCGACGCTTTTCAAAGTGACAAAATACTTTGATAAACACCCGTACAGTACACGGTGTTCCGTACTGTAGCCTACCGTACTGTACTGGACTGTACACTGTACTAGTTTTTCCTCGGGTTTTACAGTACTGTATACTGTACTGTACGATACAGTACCGAACTATACACTGCTACTCACTGTAGACTCAGTTCATTTAGAGAACAAATTTACCGAAAGGAATCATTATTATTGACTCTATTCTATACTTAGGGTCACCAGGGTGAAATTTGATTTTGATTCCCAAGTCAACTGCATCTTCCAAGATCCTTTTTAAGGTCACTGGTTGATGCTTTTCAAAGTGACAAAATACATACTGTACTGTACAGTACTTTGATACACACTGTACTGTACACGGTGTTCCGTACTGTAGCCTACCGTACTGTACTGTAGTTTTCCCCGTTTTCTACAGTACAATGTACAGCATACTGTACACTGTACACTATCTAAAGAGAAAATCAACATTGCTGCTACAGTGTACAGTGCACGGCGTACAGTACTGTACTGTACACTGCTACTCACTGTAGACTCAGTTCATTTAGAGAACAAATTTACCGAAAGGAATCATTATTATTGACTCTATTCTATACTTAGGGTCACCAGGGTGAAATTTGATTTTGATTCCCAAGTCAACTGCATCTTCCAAGATCCATTTTAAGGTCACTGGTTGATGCTTTTCAAAGTGACAAAATACATACTGTACTGTACACTGTACTGTAGTTTTCCTCGTTTTCTACAGTACAATGTACAGCGTACTGTACACTGTACACTATCTGAAGAGAAAATCATCATTGCTGCTACAGTGTACAGTACAGTGCGCGACGTACAATACCGAACTGTACACTGCTACTCACTGTAGACTCAGTTCATTTAGAGAACAAATTTACCGAAAGGAATCATTATTATTATTGACTCTATTCTATACTTAGGGTCACCAGGGTGAAATTTGATTTTTGATTCCCAAATCAACTGCATCTTCCAACATCCTTTCAATATTGGACAGTAATAACTTTCAACAAATCGACCCATTTGCAGCTGTTACCTTGTCAGTCTACTACGTTCGTTGATAGGGTGAGGATGGACGTTTTGGATAGCACTTTTGCTTCTACAATGGATTACACCAAAGGTAAGACTTTCCTGGACATGATCAATGTTCGTCTTTTACTAACATACAGTCCAGTACAGTACCCGTGTACTCTACAATAGACAGTAAACCAACTGTCCAAGCTTACGGTCGAAATGTGTCGACTTCATCAGATCAAGCGTTAACGCTTATACTGATCCAATTACGCAATGGATCCATTGGATGGTGAAGTTTAGCAATTACGCAATGCATCCATTGGATAGTGAAGTTTAGGATATATACAATCGCTCTAATCGACAACTGGATTAACTACACTTATTTGCCCATCAAATGGCATTAAAATCCATAGTCAAGCAAGTCCAAACTTGAAACTGCTTTTGAAGTATTTCTGCGCGCATGCTTTTCCACCCTTAAGTACAGTAAATAGTAATACAGAACTGTCTACCAAGCAGAGTTCATCTTTCCATGTGCATCAATAATTGTATATAGAAGTTAAACAAGTCCAAACTACTTGACAGTTTGTTGTATCAAACAGTGTTATAATAGACGCACATTGAATTCACCCTTACTATAAGTGCGGCTCTTATTTTGACCAAGATAACAAGGTTGAATTGGGTTGCGCGCATCTTTGCATAATTACACGATCAAGCTGGTCAGAAATGAGACGCATAAAGGCTTCTTCCTTCCGTATAATTACATAACTTGCAGCTACAGTAGTTCAATACGCCGATGATATCATTCTGGCTGCATCGATGTGCGTAGAATATTGATATATCCTAGTGGCTACCTAGCCTGCGTATTGAAAAATGTATCCACCAGAAATTCAGGAGCTTAGATTTGACATGTTCTGAACAGTGGCTGACACAGAAAGTGATTTACAATGATAACAAGGATGAACTGATGATTGTAGGTACAAACCAGCGATTGCATAATTACAGCCCTGCCAGACTTGGATAGAAAATCTCCTACACAGTGTGTAGGTGATCGTGTACCACCTACTGATACACCCTTTTAAATGAAATGATTAGCGTATGTACTAGCCTTCACAGTCGAGTGTATTCGGTCTCTTATAATTGCTTTATATCTATCGATACAGTGCTATACTGAAATTACCTTTAGCGTAATGATGTACAAATAAAATACGACACCTATCTTTTTTTATCTTGATGATCCATTTAGCTCAATAACGATCTAGAAAGGCGTCGCCTTGCTCAGTAACATGTGGTTAGGACTTTGCAAACTGTGTAGTAAACGCATCTTCTATACGCATATGTATATTTCAAAGATGTACGCTAGAAGTGTCCCGGGAGTAGTTATGGAAGACCAAATATGTAAAATCATGCAGACTGAGAAATTGTATTTGTACTCGTATAACTTCTATGCAGATTAGACCAGTTTTACACTCGACACTTCCTGATTGGTTAGGTACGCTTAAATTGTGATACGTGGGCTTCGATATCTTGAGTATCTAATTTTTGAAATTATTCTCGGTTGAATAAACTTGTTGAAAATGGAACTAAATATTAAGCTAGATAAATCGTAATAATGCTACAGTATATACTTATAAGTGGCCCTTCTAGTCCCAACTATCACTCTGGAGATCTGCTAGCAATTTTATTATCAACGTTCTCTCTTATTTTACACCATAGAGTAACAGGGTAAATGGATTTTTAGTGGTGTATTATATCCGTCTTATCTATAGCAAGCGAGTCATCGTTGCTGCAGATTAGTATAACTTTTTAGCGTGTTCCATAGACGATGTACTCTGAGTATACGTAAGCGTACAGTAAACATCCCGCAATCAAGTAACTACCTACAGTATACTGTACAAGCATAAATACAGTATTAGTATGCATTATTATCACTTTGAGGTATTTTTGGTTTCCCCTTGACATTCTTGGAATGGACAAAACTTTGGCAGTAATATTAGTTTGATGTTGAAACTGAAAGTTGCTTTAATCTGCATCAGGGTATATTCGATGCAAATTTACAATTAACAACAAGATCAATTCAATCATCAATAGCGTAAGAAAAAATGATAGTTCTATTGAAGTTCGAGGCCTTAATTTCGGTTGAATTGGCAGGCAATTACCATCTGTAATGCTCTGATAAATGACTTGTGTATAGTATACTATAGAAGTACACATAATCGGTATGATTGAATTAAGCTATAAACTGCTATGGTGTTATATCGAATTTTGTACAAGCTTTTGGTATTGTTGTAAACACTATACAGCAATATCATTGTAATAGCATCCAATTAGATAGCTAACCAATTATTCACATGGAGTTATTTTCCTCTTTCATAAGGACCTAACGATGTAAAGAATTCGAACAATCTTGTTATTGGTGTGCTGTTAGCAATATCATCTAGTATTCTAATTGGAAGTAGTTTTATAATAAAGAAGAAAGGTTTATTAAGAGTATCAAGAGGCGGTGATTCTTCGAGCAGAGCAGGTAGGCTCATTTATTCACGTTGATGTTAGTATTTGTTTATTTAGGGAGATAATAAATATTCTATAATATGGTATTTTTAGGGAGCGGTGGTTATGGCTATTTGAAAGATTGGGTATGGTGGGCTGGTTTCATTACAAGTATGTACTTTAGCTAATGTATATCATAAACGTAAGGATACAAAAAATATATATATCTTCTATATTATCTTACAGTGGGCACTGGAGAATTAGCGAACTTTATCGCTTATGCCTTTGCTCCAGCAAGCTTAGTAACTCCTCTTGGCGCTTTGAGCGTACTATTTGCGTAAGTATCATTAAAACGGGCATATATCATACGTTTTGCATTGATCTAATTTTTTACTGTATACAATTTTTTAGGGCTATTTTAGCATCATATCTGTTAAACGAAAATCTAAATATTTGTGGTAAAATTGGCTGCTTTGTTGCTATTCTTGGATCGACTATGATTGTTATTCACGCTCCTGCTGAAGCTGAAGTCGATTCATTTGAGGTTTTAACGAAAATGCTGGCGAGTCCAGGTATGTTAATTATGCTTTGATTCAAATTTCATGTCCATTAAATAGTACTATATTTTGTCGACAGGATTTATCGTATACGTCTGCATTGTTGTGCTAATGTTTGGAATCTTGGTCTTCATACTGGCTCCTCGATACGGACGAAAAAATATGATAATTTATATTACAACTTGTTCTGTTGTTGGATCTCTAACGGTGATGGCATGCAAGGGCGTCGGCATTGGAATCAAACAGACCATTGGTGGTCAAAGCCAATTAGGAAATTGGGTGTTTTGGCTTCTTGCGCTATCAGTGGTATTTTGTATTGTGATCCAAATGAATTACTTAAACAAAGCATTGGACATCTTCAATACCGCTGTAGTTACTCCTGTGTACTATGTTCTATTTACTACTTGTACTATCGTTGCATCAGCTATTTTGTTTAAGGAATGGGCAAGTTTAGGGGCTAAAGATGCAGTCGGTTCTGTTTGTGGTTTCTTAACTATCATTGTTGGTGTGTTTCTACTCCATGCTTTTAAGGATCTTAAACTCTCTTACAAACATTTACCTAGTGCTATAAAAAAGGACGATCGTAGACTTCCGAACGGTGAAGGTGAAAAAATGATTGACGACTGGGATGGTAATTTAATATCTAATTCTAATAGTGGTGATGGCGATGCGGAATTTTAATGTTTAATAATGGTATGGTAAAGGCTAATGATCGTAAAATGTTGTATATAACCGCTGCCTGAGACCTGTAAAGAGATTAATGGTATAATACAACATTCCCGTTATTTTATCATATTGCATTTATGTTGTCGTGATTTTAGTACTGATCAAAGATCACCAAATTAATTAGGTTTATTATCAATATATTACCGCTTAGGTCTTGGCGTTATTGTCGTGACACTAATTCTTATTTCATTACTGGCGATTTCTATATTATTCCATGTTCTGTTACTGTATTACAATCTAGGAGTTAGTGGTACACTTTTCTTCATCTGTTCTGCTTTGTATTACTGCATTATGTTGGTTCCTTATATATATATATATGATTTTCGTCCTGATAACAAAGTGTAGTCTTGTCAGGTACGCTAGAGTCATCTACAAGATTTTCTTTTTATTTCATCATACATACATACCAGATACTTCTCATATATACCGTAACTATTGCGTTTAATTAACTTAAAATCTGATTACTATAAATGTTGTACCATTTCCGTTGTATGAAAATCCTTTCGTAATTTTATTTTATTTCCAAGACGTAGGGGTATTGTAGATTCTTATCGATAGTAATATACAATTTTTATTTGCGATTTGAAGAAAGAATTGTATTGTTTTATAATGTCTAGATCTATCTGTCCTTAGAACATTTTCAGCATATTAAGTTTTATTTATAAATCTTTAGCGTTCACTTAAGATGAGATTGAGTCATTTTTTGCAATTGGGCTACAGAATATCTGTGCTGCTTGTCCAATAGTAACGTCATATATGGATTAAGATGTTGCTATTACCTTATCGGAATAATAAATACAGTCCGCGTGTCCGCTTAGAAAGAAAATTGCAAAGTATGATGCAATTTGTACTATAGAGTATGTCGATGGGTGAAATGATTGCATGATTGATTTATATTAGAAGATAGCTACCTTGGATTTGTAAAATATTCTGGATATTTACACGTATATGAGAAGATTGATTTAAGTAAAGTAGACTGCTAATTACGTGTATTATGGAGATCAAATTGATTCTCAGATAGGCTGCTGTTTAGTGATCGTTTGGTATGATGCTTCAGAACTGCGTAAAATACGGTAGTGGATTACAGTACCACCTCCATTTACTGTACTGGACGCATATTTGATGACTAATATAAATCTTAAAATGCGTTTTAGTAGTTTGTGTGAATTAATTAATTTTAAAGAGTTGGGTTTGAGCTGCCGTAAAGTAAATAAATGACTAATTACCGCTGTTGACTATCAATTTATCATCAACGGAGTTGATTGCTTTTATACTTTGCAGTGGATGACAATACCCTAACGTTTGGATTAGTTTGGATCGATTGAAACTTTTATCTTTTAACATGGTTATCCACCGTACAATACAGACACGCTGATCTTTCGTTTTTATCCAGGCGTGGCATTTATTTTACGTCAGGTTGGATGACTATCAAGTTTAATGGATTACTGTGTGTAGTTGATTAATTGGAAATTGTAATCCGTCAATCGATCACTTCTGAACCAGGCTTTGCCTCTGCAGATTCTATACAGTATATATATTATTAACGTCTTACATTACTGGATTTGCGGCAGCAGCAGGTTAATCACGCTAGACAAGTTTTACGTTGAATACATAACAGACTTGGCGTACGAAGCGTGGATGAAAAATAATAAAAACGACAGAATTTGATTTTGTTTCACCGTCGTTATATGCTTGATGTCGATGCTGAAGGAACTAACTTGGTCATGGATTGCTAATACAGTATAAGCGTATCAAATATACTTGCAGTAGAAATTGTGGAACAGTAGACATAGGCACTGACATTAGTGCAATGTAAAGGAAGAGATTGTTCGAGTTTATATACTTGATGTCGATGCTGAAGGAACTAACTTGGTCATGGATTGCTAATACAGTATAAGCGTATCAAATATACTTGCAGTAGAAATTGTAGAACAGAAGACATAGGCACTGACATTAGTGCAATGTAAAGGAAGAGATTGTTCGAGTTTATATACTTGATGTCGATGCTGAAGGAACTAACTTGGTCATGGATTGCTAATACAGTATAAGCGTATTAAATAGACGTATAGTAGAAATTGTAGAACAGTAGACATAGGCACTGACATTAGTGCAATGTAAAGGAAGAGATTGTGCGAGTTTTAGGGGCGGCGTGAATGTGTGCTGTAAACAATGCAGTAGCGAAACAACAACTGACTACCGTCTCCTTTTCCACTGTACCATACTGCTGCAAGTTAGACCTGAGAAAGGTTTGGTTCAATCAATAACTTTTAGATTACCGACAACAGCGAAACAACAAGAGACTACTGGCTCCTTTTCTGCTACCATACTGCTGTAAGTCCATAGCACAGATTACTGACAACAGCGAAACAACAACTGGCTCCTTTTCCATTGTACAATACTGCTGTTAATTTATAGCGTAGATTACCGGCAACATCGGAACAACAGCTGACTCATGTGTACAATATTGCTGTAGTAAGTCCATCGCACAGCGAAACAACAACTGACTACAGGCTCCATTTCTGTTACTATACTGCTGTAAATCCATAGCATCGATTACCGACAAGAGGGAAACAACTGATTACTGGTTCCTTTGTACAATATTGCTGTAAGTGCCTCGCACAGCGAAACAACAACTGACTACTGGCTCCATTTCTGTTACTATACTGCTGTAAATCCATAGCATCGATTACCGACAAGAGGGAAACAACTGACTACTGGCTCCATTTCTGTTACTATACTGCTGTAAGTCCATAGCATCGATTACCGACTACAGGGAAACAACTGATTACTGGCTCCTTTGTACAATATTGCTGTAAGTGCCTCGCACAGCGAAACCACAACTGACTACTGGCTCCATTTCTGTTACTATACTGCTGTAAATCCATAGCATGGATTACCGACTACAGGGAAACAACTGACTACTGGTTCCTTTGTACAATATTGCTGTAAGTCCATAGCATGGATTACCGACTACAGCGAAACAACTGATTACTGGCTCCTTTGTACAATATTGCTGTAAGTGCCTCGCACAGCGAAACAACAACTGACTACAGGCTCCATTTCTGTTACTATACTGCTGTAAATCCATAGCATCGATTACCGACAAGAGGGAAACAACTGACTACTGGCTCCATTTCTGTTACTATACTGCTGTAAGTCCATAGCATCGATTACCGACTACAGGGAAACAACTGATTACTGGCTCCTTTGTACAATATTGCTGTAAGTAAGTGCATCGCACAGCGAAATAACAACCGACTACTGGCTCCATTTCTGTTACTATACTGATGTAAATCCATAGCATCGATTACCGACTACAGGGAAACAACTGATTACTGGCTCCTTTGTACAATATTGCTGTAAGTAAGTGCATCGCACAGCGAAATAACAACCGACTACTGGCTCCATTGCAGAATATTGCTGTAAATCCATAGCATCGATTTTGACCGACTTGGAAAGCCGTCAACGGTAACGTACTGTTAGTGTACAGTAATGATCATGATGAGGGACACCTAGCGCTGCAGGATAATTTATTGTACTAGAACTTTGGTAATCATACGTTTACTGTCACGCAATTCATCATCTACACATCCCTGATATAGTTAGTCTTCCATTCTGCATGATAGCAAATAGAATTGGAAGAGTCTTGGGGCACAAAAATGGAGGCATTACCGGCTGCTAGATGGCAAACACACTGACTGTCGGTAATGATGGTCACAGGGCGGTAGACAGTCCATACAGTACAGTGTAGAGTGTACAGTGTAGAGTAGGTTTGTATTCGGTACCGGTAGTGTTGACACTCAGTGAACACTACCGGTAGGGGGAGTAGGGCGTCGCGGTCGAGTAGACGGATACACCGATACTGTGCACAGACACGAGTAGAGTCTCTAGTCACTGCATAGTAAAAGTTCAAGTCTGACCTAGCACACAGTCACACGTTCTCGATCCTTATGCCACGTGCTGACAACTTGTGCTGCTAAGTGGGTTGATGGCGGTTGAGTAGAAGGATCTCCATCAAGATGGACTTAAATCGATCATCAATATTGTTGTAAAGCGATATTCTACATATATTATTGGCTTTCAACCAGCATCTGTCGGCGATTTTTCAAGTCTTGTTTGAAGTTGATGAAGGACAGCACTGTGCTATTATGAGAACTGTTGGCTGATCAGACACCAACGATCGAAAATACAACTCTACCACATTTCAAGCTTGGATGCATCAACATTGAGCAGCTACTGGATGCTTGATCTTCCACATTGATGGTCTTCTAGACACACGTTATTGCTGCATGCAAAAGATACTTCAGGATATCGACAAGAAATAGTTTCCATCCTGTAGAATGACCAATTGATTACTGTTGTGTTTTATTTTCGACCTCGTTGTTCTTTCAAGTCCAATCTGTCTTTTACGACTCCAATCCCAATCTCTCCTTGCATTTCTATTTCATCTCCGATCTACAATCATCCTTGATTGTGGCGCTGGGTCATACTGTCGTCTTTTACTGTCGCTGTCGTATCCATTAAGTTGGCTGCACGGAAATTCACCTTTCCTACAAAGAATCATCTTGCTAGCTGGCTAGCAACACGTGTACTGCTGTCAACTTGAGTGCAACACACGAGACATTCTGTGCTATGTCATTTTCTGAAATGTAAATTGATGACTACAGTGCAATACTCGTATGTCCTATCTATATACAGTACGTCAAACAGATCCGCAACATTTTTTTCCTACAACTAGTGTATCTATACTGTATACTGTAAACACTTGGCTAACGCCAAGTCGATTTCGAAGCTATTTGAAACGCTTAGGCCAGGACACGATAATGTCCTAATATTCTAGTCCCTGAGAGAAAATTCATATTGACCAACACCATAATTGGTCATTTAATATTACTATCTTCCTTCAAAACATGCTAAATTTATGCATGACTTTATGTTGAAGAAATTGGGCCAGACTCTTCATAATCTCTTCATAATCCAAAGGGAACTCCGCCTACACTTTGCTCAGCGAGTTGTTATCGAATTCAAATCACTGCAATTAAAGCGTTCAATTGACTCACATCTTGTAATACACTGTATATTCTCCAACAGTAAAGAAATCCTATCAAGATTTTTGACTTATCAAGTCATCATCAAATTGCAATCAAGAACTTTATTAACGAAAAAATACTGTACATCAATACGGTAAAATTGAATCATTTTTAAAGTACTAAATCGACTCTTGAGCAGGGAACTAAAATATATGGTCAGGCTATTGGAAGGGACTTTTGAAAAAGCAGGAGAATTTTGAACGTTACAATATTACAGCCTTAACAATCTAAGGCGTGCTGATGAAGTTAGTAGATAAGTAATTGTATTAACAGTGATTGAACTTATTTGCTACCAATAATAATTTGGGGATATTTTGCCCAATAATCTTCAAGACTGCAAGTGTTGACTGATTCTTCTTTCCATCAGAATGGATATGACACTGAACACAGATATTGATGTTGTGGATCAATTCGTTATATTCTCCTTTTTCTCCCAGGATGAATTGAATTCTTTTACCACTTTACAGCAAAGTCACTTTAATGGTGCTTTTCCTAATACACGACCTATTCAGAATATTGTTGGCAGCGATAGTGACATATCTACTACCAAAGACACACCTGAAAAGATACAATCCACTTCCAGTTCGCAAGATTTCACGCCAAAGTCATCGCCTACAAATAGGGATGAAGTTGAAGTAAAAAGAAATTGCCAGACTGAGGTGACTTCAACAGAACCAGATGAACCAATTCAGTCATTCACGTCCGATGCTCTCTCAACAGATTCCGTAAATCACCATAATAAAGTTGATGCATTACATAGTTGTAGCAGAAAATCGAAAAAAGCAAGCAAACGTAAATTGCAAGCTCACTTAAGTGACGATGATACAAGTAATACAGCTTCTAGTTCGGTTACAAACTCCACAAATAATATACATGATGTTCGCAGGAGAAAATATCGTGAGAATGAATTCAAGAAAAAACAAGACCGTCCAAATGCTTTACTTGGAACATGTATGCAATCTATACCGGACGTCAAGTTTCCTGTACCCAAATCTCCCCCTATTAAACGTTGGTGTGTTACTTGCCCTGAAGAGCAATGGTTACACGAACGTCGAAAGGATAGCAATATACGACTACGCTTCCAAGCGGATTACAGGCATAACGATAAAGATGGTAACCCTGCTCGGAACAATAAAACTAAGATTGAACAATCTGACCAGTCCGACTTGAAAAAGGCCGGAAATAACCGTGGACAAACTCTTGAGCTTCATGGTAAAGGTCAACATAATTGGCGCTTAGATCGGACTGATCGTAGGGCAGGTTGTAAAGTTAAAATAATACATGACAATCGTACGAGAGGTAGCAATGAAATTCTGAATATATCTGATCGCCAATATCTCGCTACGCCTACTTCTCTGGATGAAATAACCGACTTCGATGGTGATAGTAGTAACGTGAATGATTCATTTTATTATTCAAATTCTTCATCAGCTGAAGAAGGTGAAGTCTCTGCTGATGATAAAACGTTGAAATTTCATACGCCTCAAATGATTGCAATGAAATCACTATATCATGAAAATACTGACATTATTCATACGAGTGATACCGATGCCAGTGACTGGAATAGGAAGGTAACTCACAATAAGAAAGAACGCGAAAGACGCTCAAAACAGAAAGTTCAGTTCTTTCGCTTACAACAGTCTCACCCTGATTTAGTTCGATTAGAAAAATGCCCCAAGATAAAAATACTTCAATCTGCTATAAATCTTATTCATAATTTGTACGATGAGGAGCAAAGGTTGGTTAACATCAAAATGATTTTGCGAGATAAAAATGGTAGATTAAAGAATAAACTACAGACTTTACGGCAAGCAGTTGATATGGGCAGGAAAGAAAGATATGGAATACGTTGAATTTGTAAAATTTTAATCCCGTCGATTTTAGACTATCAAGCAACGATAATTAATTAATATCCTTAGGTAAAAGAAAGAGGATCGATTTTAACGTCTAGGCTATACATTTTCATTATGCTAATAATTTCATGGATAATGTTATGACTTTTACTACTGTGCATTGCCCCTTTTCCTTCGTCTTAGCCGTCAGTAAAGACATCCGAAATCTGTACATATTAAATGGTTAAATAGTGCTAATAGGAAGTGCTCTTGATTAGCAGTTATAATCTAATTTGTATTTATACATGCTTATTACTGTACAGTCGAATGGCTTAATGAATATATACTCTATTGCTGCGATTTGGCATTTTATGATATAAAGACTACGATCAATGTCTAGACATTGAAACAACAGTGACATTTGAACGTAAATTGGTATTCTGTAAATATTATAGCGGCAACATTGTGCGAACTTTTATATCTGATACTTGCGTTTGTTGTTTAAGAAATTTTTTTATTCTAATGCACTTAATCCTTATCTAGACTGACTGAGCTGAGAAGTAAGCATTTTAAACGTATTTTTTTATTGAACTTTGGCCACTGAAGCTATTTTTCCCTACATCTCTAATTCTTGTCCTATTTTACTGAAATCCCTTGTTTTATGAACGATTTTGTATAAATGCTTTCATAATTTATTAAAAGAAGACTAAATTGGTTATCCGTAATCTGTTGAATCAAATTCCTTGATCGAGGGAGGGTCTTGATCGCTTCGCTACCGCAACCAGTAGCCAACGTAGAATGCACACTGTCCATAACCAAAGAGATTATAAGTTAATTTAAATAACTTTATTTTCCTGATTCCTTGCTGATATCGAGCTATATCATCATCTTTAAATTGTGGATTATTTGATATGAACGTTAGGACATAAAGTAAGGATTTTCAACTGATCCATTTTTACATTGGATCTTTAAATTGTGAATATGATATGAACGTTAGGACATAAAGTAAGGATTTTCAACTGATCCATTTTTACATTCGATCTTTAAATTGTGAATTATTTGATATGAACGTTAGGACATAAACTAAGGATTTTCAACCGATCCATTTTTACATTCGATCTTTAAATTGTGGATTATTTGATATGAAACGTTAGGACATAAACTAAGGATTTTCAACTGATCCTTGTATTCGATCTTTAAATTGTGAATTATTTGATATGAACGTTAGGACATAAAGTAAGGATTTTCAACTGATCCATTCTTACATTCGATCTTTAAATTGTGAATTATTTGATATGAACGTTAGGACATAAACTAAGGATTTTCAACTGATCCATTCTTACATTCGATCTTTAAATTGTGAATTATTTGATATGAACGTTAGGACATAAAGTAAGGATTTTCAACTGATCCATTCTTACATTCGATCTTTAAATTGTGAATTATTTGATATGAACGTTAGGACATAAACTAAGGATTTTCAACTGATCCATTCTTACATTCGATCTTTAAATTGTGAATTATTTGATATGAACGTTAGGACATAAACTAAGGATTTTCAACTGATCCATTTTACATTCGATCTTTAAATTGTGAATTATTTGATATGAACGTTAGGACATAAACTAAGGATTTTCAACCGATCCATTTTTACATTCGATCTTTAAATTGTGGATTATTTGATATGAAACGTTAGGACATAAACTAAGGATTTTCAACTGATCCTTGTATTCGATCTTTAAATTGTGAATTATTTGATATGAACGTTAGGACATAAAGTAAGGATTTTCAACTGATCCATTCTTACATTCGATCTTTAAATTGTGAATTATTTGATATGAACGTTAGGACATAAAGTAAGGATTTTCAACTGATCCATTCTTACATTCGATCTTTAAATTGTGAATTATTTGATATGAAAGTTAGGACATAAACTAAGGATTTTCAACTGATCCTTGCATTCGATCTTTAAATTGTGAATTATTTGATATGAATGTTAGGACATCAAACTAAAGATTTTCAACTGATCCATTCTTACATTGGTGCTACCTAGTTGTGTGCTAGCAATCGACAATGTTAGTAGTACCTTGTGAATGCACGTTCAACGGTATACTTGTACATGTATTCTCTTTACAGTACCTGTCATTTGATAGTTTAACATTCATCATGTTGGTACCGCGTGCGCTCATATTTAATGGTATACTGTATTTGCGTTAAAAGTAATGACACTGAATTATAGCACGTTAGTCTGTTGAGGATGATAATCCGTCTCCTAGCCATTGATAGGTTTCATGGCCTACATGATAGCTCCATTCACCGTTGTGTGCCTGCACACTCACTCAGTGTAGATTGCATTACAGAGCAACTGCATGTCTGCATCGAATCGATTGGATATCCCTAGAGGTTCAATTTTTAAGCTTGAAAATATGTTGCATACGAATGAAGTTGTCGAGACTAGGATATTGCAACTTTAACAGTCGTTCAATTGGAAGAGTTGATCCTATTTTCAATCTGCTTTCAATTTCAACCCTTGACCTGTTATGGTCATCTTTGCGGGATATCACTTCGTCAGTCGTCTATTGAACTCCATAACTCCCAGCTGATCAATGCTGTATACAGTAGGTTATTTTTAATGAATGATCGTGATTCATAGTCTAGTGATGGATGAAAAATCAAGATCATTTCGTTGAGACGATTTTTGTGACTTGCCATATTCTACTGAACCCTAACTCTACATCACATTATTGTATTGCTTTCAAATTAGCTCAAACGCCAAGCCAAATAAATATTCAGCATCAACTGGATTTGCAAACCTCTTCCCAACTTCCACGTCTACCTGTCTGTCTGTCCATAGCATCTTTCAGTGACAGTTCGGACTGTTCCGTACCGTGCCTAGTACTGAACCGCTCCAGTCCAGGCTAGAGCCAATCCACGTGACGATCATACGGAAGGTGCAGGTCAGGTCTAGGTACAGTACGGCTTATATATCAACGACGTCTAGGATCAACCGATTGCAGAAGTCGTTGGTAGTGCCTATGGAATTCTATTGGATCGACTCGTGTCCAGGACATTAGGGTCTCAGTCAATTTCTCAAGCTGAGGTGACGTAGCACTTGAGCTATATAGATGATAACGGTCTGAACCGAACCGAACCGAACCGGTCTCAGGTCTATAATAAATTGAGCCTCCAAGAGAGATGTTGCAAGTGGGCTAAATTGATGGTTAACTAGGCGACCACTTTGAAACTAAGGCATAAATGACTGGATTAACTTGTAAACCAGTTTATGGCTAANACTTGATCAGTTAAATAGCCGCATTGAGATCAATGTTGATCACTAGGTGTTTTATGCAGATTTGCAAACCAGCTGATACATACTTTTTGCACCAAGGCTTTCTACTAAAAGTACAGGATATAATATAGTGATTATCATACCGTAAGTCGTCTATCCTACTCGACAGTGATACTCATACACGCTGCAATGACTATAGGACAGTATGGCCAGCAGTGGACTGGAGTCGGCTTGGGAGCACTCACGTGACCCGTTGATGGAACATGCGTAGACGCATGTGATGACGTCATGATGAGCTCGATGAGTGGATTGGGTGAAATTGCAACTGAGCGTTAATCGGCAAACAGGATGAAGGTCTTTGACCGCCCCAAGCCACTGTTTACATCACCTTCACTGTGGCGTGTGTATTGCTAGTCAAAATCATGACCATCATTTTTGCCTGATTGGAATTGATCTGAAGACAGCGTTGATGATGGCGGGGAGTCTCTGATGGATGATCATGACTGACATGTAGGCAAGATCTTATAGGAAATTCAGGAATAAATAGAGAAGAAAAAGACGCGTAGATGATACTTGGTCATTGATTGATAGGGATGTGCCATAAAAGATTGCAATTTTTCTACGCCTGTTTGTAGAGATTATTTTATTTTGATCCAATAGTTGAGTGGATTGCATTATCGTCATCATTATTACGGTGTTTTATGCCTATAGTCATTTGGATCGATCATCAGGATCCATGATCAACCATTTTAGGATACAAGAACTTTTGCCTGTTGTTACTTTAAAATTTTGCAACGGACTAAGAGAGAGAGAGAGAGAAAGACGACCCCAACTGCAGTGAATTAGATCGCTTACAATTGACTTTTCCAACTTGATTAGATCTCGGGGAAAGGGTAAAAGTTCCTTTTTTTTTGGGGATTTTATTTTGAATGGATTCATCTACCAACTGTTTACAACTACGAACGCAATTGGATTATTGAAAGCCGTTCCAAATCGAATATTCATTTGATATCAGGACGATCAAACGTTTCACCTTAATTCATGACAAGCCAAAATACACGCCTAAATTAAAGCCAAATAGCGTCAAAGGACGAATCTTTCTCTTGAATTGGTGGCTGGGTAAAAGAAGACGTCAACAACTACTGTACTTTCCTTATTTTAACCGAATTATTCCTAGTGAACAATTAAAATACTCATTCCTACTTGAACGCATACACTCTACTAACTTACCAAGTGGTTAGTCATTCGATCCATTTGGACCATTCATATTGGGATACGCCTAGCAAATCATTATTGCCAGTACCCTACTGTACATGCACAAAAAGACAACATTATGGCGAATGACAAAGCTGCTATATTACTCAAAGTTATCCTATTAGGGGACGGTGGTGTTGGCAAATCATCTTTAATGACTCGATTTATACAAGATAAATTCGATGAAAATTCATACCACACTATTGGCGTCGAATTTCTGTCCAAAAACATCAATGTCAATGGCATTACTTACACTATCCAAATTTGGGATACAGCTGGTCAAGAGCGCTATCGCAGTTTGCGTACACCATTTTACCGTGGTGCTGATTGTTGTTTATTAACCTTTGCCTTAGACAATCGTAATAGTTTTGACAATTTAGCTACCTGGCGTAAAGAATTTATATTCTATGCTGATGTTAACGATCCTGAAACATTTCCATTTGTAGTCCTTGGTAATAAAGTAGATATACAACATGAACAGCGACAAATTCATCGTAGTGAAGCTGAAGAATGGTGCTACAATAATTATCAAATGCCTTACTTAGAGACGAGTGCTAAAGATTCAACAAATGTTGAAGTTGCTTTTGTCAAAGCAATTGAAAAAGCTGTTAAATTAGAAGAAAAAGTAGCTATTAAAACTGATTTTAACAGTACAATTGATCTAACCAAATGCAAAGGTCGGAACAACAAAAATAACAGTTGTTGTACATAATTCTATAGGCTATTCATCTACATGAAGGATATATTATAATTTAAACTTACTCTTCAACCATGTACGAGTCAATCAATTCCATTTCTTTTTCTTATGGATTATCATCAATTTTGACTACTGTATTAATTCGTATGCTAACGATAGATGATAATTCGTGTTATAAATTGTTAAAGTAATTACGGATTTACGATAACGGTAGTCAGTGACCAGATTAGCTAAAGGTGTAGACAGACAATCAATCACTCGATAAAAGTAGAACTAGCAAAATTGTAATATGAATGCAGTAGGTAATCAGTAAGTATTGTTGTGTCATATTTCATGAAGTACATCAGTGCGTTATTTCTAGATGTTATCGAATTGTACGAAAGTTGTACTTAGAGTATGATAGCAATGACTCCAAGATTAGATTAATCGTTACTACCTTACATTACCTCTCTAGTTAGTTGTTATAGTGTGGCTTACAAATTCGACACGTAGTTTACATCTCGATGAAAATCTTCTACGCTGTATCAAGATAGGCGGTCGTGATTTTTTAAATATTCATACCGATCACAAATCATTTCAAGTACAGTCCTACCTCTATAATCCATGTCATGACATCATAGTCTCAATTTTTTACATTGATATTAGCAATATGTAGCCACAAAAGAAATGTATATTGTAGACTATACCATTTTCATTAGTTATGATTGTGATATAAATTTTTAAAATAATCAGAAATATAATGGCTAAAACACTTGCCAATACGAAATATGAATTATTATGATAGATAAATCAATCGCATCGCTACTAACATACTGGGCAACCTTTGCCTTTTAGTGCTTGCGTGGACGTATCCGTGACTGTTTTAATGTTTTACAGTATGCGGCAACGTGAATAAATATTCTGTTCCTGTGCTATGTTATGGTTAAATTGTAGCTAAAGTCAAAATTGCACTTTAGCTGTAAATCAATATTTGCGATGCATAGGATAGATTGCGATCTTAATCTGGTCTATCAGTTCAGTAGAGAGAAATGAAATCAATTTCGATTGATATTATAATCTACCAAATTTGACTAAAATCTTTGTAATCAATTTATAACAGATTCGTTAAGTTTAATAAATAATAAGTTTTCAATATAGCGGCTTTATATATTCTTGAAATGGAACAATATAATGGTGGCTAACGTTGCCACAGGTGTACAATATATAATATATATTATATTGTATAATATTATAGTAAATTTTTCTTGGGATGAGTAACAATCGCAATGTTATAGTCGATACACAATCAATCACATTCAGTAATATATATCTCATATGAAGTTCATTTTAAGTCGCGCCTTGTAGTATGTTGTAACGATATTTTTGATTTAGGAGATCTATCTTTATTTACGAACACAACAGTTCTTTAGATTAGAAACGTAAAAGTTTAAACTTTACTTCATCATAAGCTTAGGCCACAATCTCAATGGTTAACCGTAATTAGGATTATCATTATTTACATTTATAATATCTTAGTACGCATAAAGATAATTTTTACTAAGAGTTTGTTAATGCAATCATGAGAAATTTATAATTAGACAAAGGATATCATGTTGGAATCATGTAATGAATATTTTCCTTACTGAAATCATTGTGATCAACAATCTTCAATTAAAAATCATCGACATTGTATGATTGCCATTTCTTTTACCGTTCACTTAATATGCTGGTAAGTATGCATATTATGATGGGCATGGATAATAGATAGATATGATATGGTAATTAATGTCATTTATTAATCTCTCATTATACTCAGATATACAGATCCTATACGGTCATACAATAGTTAGATTAGAATAAAGTAATATTAAAAATTTCGGATGAAGGAGAAATACGAACTTACTACCGTACTGTATTATCTAGATTTTTTCCCTTTTTTAATCTAACACTACAGTGCCGGGTAAATTGATATCTTTAAGTTTTAATCTTATCAGTTTCGGAATAAAAATTGGATATTTTGTACAATAACTTACCACTTAAAAACTTATTAAAAGAAATTCTAAGCCAGTTTTATAATTTTATTAAGTAATTGCTATCGCTACACAAATATATATTATCTAGCAGATTTCATTCGGAAATTTCTTTACTACAAATTAACCGATGATACTGAATCATTTATTACAAGACGGTAATATATGAGATTATTTTAGATTATATATTAATCGTATATTAATATATATGGGTATATGTAACGGTGCAAAAACTACATTTAATTAGTTATTAACCCCGTAATACTACATACTTTCTAGTTGTATTTCTCTATGCTGTGCAGGTGGGTTGAGATCACACGCTATATAATTATATCCAAGTGAGATTTTTTAATTTAGATACGTTTTAAATCTTTTTACTTGATATCATCGCTCGTATGTAATAGACTAAAAAGTCTGATCATATTTTCTATGCAAAAACAACATACGTCAATAACTGGTCAATTGTACCGGAACAAAATTAGATATGAGTCATACTATTCTTTATAATTTCGCTATTGTGTGTATTGTATGCAGATAACCTGCACTCTACTACTGTATAGAATTTTATACTTATTGGATGTTTTCTCTCAATACATAATGCTTTCTAATCTTTCTATCGCGATTATTATTTTACAATGACACCTTTAATCTGGGCTACTGCAGATATAAGTAGCTTTTAACTAATAAAATAATAATTTTATTTTTAATATTACTATTTAGATCAAAGTTTACTGCCAAACTATTCTGTACAGCACTGCATAATCTATAGATAAATTGGACAACCTTTGCTAACGATGTATTCTTACTTTATCAAAAGTTTACCAATTGCGACAGAAATTGAATGCATATTTATCTTTTTTATAGCTTATCATATTCAAATATTATATCATTTGATTTTCTTTAATAATAGTTGAAATGAGATTTGGTAGATAATTAAAAACTCGAATGATGATGCTAAATGAAAACACGAATTCATAGGTTGTAGTAATTAGTTAAATCTTAGAATACTACTAACTATATTTTTAGAGTTGCTTATCTATCCAACACTAATTAAAATGCAATAAAGGATCAGTTACTGTATGTATTGTTTTTTTTAGCCTATTCTTTGATTTATATACGTACACTATCTCATAATTTAGGTATTGATGTCAAGCTGGGAAAAGTTTGGCTACTAGAAAGACGCATTGTATATTATTTAATTCACGTGCATTCTAGTAGATAATATGCTGTACTACAGAAGTAATAAAAATTTCAATAACTTCCAAACATATAAATATTTGCTTTGATAATCATTTTTATTCTCAAAATTGTTACGGCTTGCTTGTTTCTATAGCAGAAATATGAGATAACAGTACTTTCAATGTAATTCATTTTTCGTAATCATATTCTCCCATATTTGATGATATATCCCCTTGCTTTATTTATTTCTGTGTTAATTCATTATTGATTCGTAATCCGATCTTGTAATTGATCATTACGGCATATTATTTTTGATGCTTTGATAATAATTATGTTTTCGACCAAGATTCACAGTCTGTCATTTTTTATTGGGCACGTATTTTACATGAATTACCTTATATATCATTGTTTATCAGGAAAAGCATGAAACAAATATTCATAATACCTTCTATTACCAAACATGAAGTTTACATCATTTTATTTTTGTATATTGTAAACATATTCTACATTAATTGCCATATATATCATTGTTCAACAGAAATAATGCTGGACGAATTTTCACAATACCTTTTCCTTTTCCTTAACGTGAAGTTTATATCAACTTATTTTTATACAATATCAAGTGTTGGCAATCAGGCTGATATGAATGACGCGAATAAATAGTAAAGTTTAAAGCATAAATCTGTTTCAAAGAATTTCTAAACTGATTCAAAGATCTGTACAGCATTCCGATCGCTGTAAACTTTGTAAACTTCCTTGTTTATGCTGCATTCTGTCAAGAATATTAAATCAGTTATACTCGTATGGCTATTTGGCACTTCCTCAATAATAAAACTACGTTACTTTAGAGTAAAAGAATAATAGAAAGTCAGGATAAGAGATTTCCAGATAATGATTTTTGAGTTACATAATAGCCATTATGCGTATGATTGTAGCCACAACATGTACTTATAAATATAATTTGAAGACTTATTATTTCGATCAGTTCCAATTTCGATTTGATTTCAAGAGATAAACGCGCTTACTACCACGATTGCTACCATTTGTAGCATATAAACTTGATAGCTCTGCCTCGAAGTAGAAATTTAATCTTGATAGAAAGAAAGGATTATAAACTACTACATTGTTATTTGTTGGTGCCCGACAATCGTATATATTGGATCGAAACATCCTTCACTTATGGAGCTTAAATGGATTAAAAATATGGCTACTGGTGTAAAACATAGATGGCAACTTTGCAAGTATAGTTTACTGTAAGCTTTACTGTAGTGGTGGTATATGTTACGTTTAAAGCAATTAGCTTGATCGAATTGTTGTAAAAGTTGTTAATTTTTCCAAATTTATTGAATGATATAACTAGTTCTATACTATTCTTTATACACTAATTCAAATCAATACTGGATTATGAATCGATTTTAAAGATCAGGATAGAGGTTTACTCTCGGTCTTAAAAATTTGAATTCAACTTTCAACTGAATATTTAAATCTGCTATCAATGTAAAGTACTTGAAGACTTTCCGCAAATTCTTTCTTCTGTGTTAGATCGTGAGAGATTCTGTGTTGATAATAACAATGTGAAGAAAAGGCTATTTATATTACTTTGGCTTAAATTAACTTTCTAATTGAAAAGAAAGAGTATTTTAACATAAATTCAGCCTGTTTAGGCGATTGGTCTACTCCAGTGACCCTGCTGCCTATTGTGTGCAAGTTATGATTGACATTATCATAACTTCGTTTAGAAGTTAGTTATTAAAAGATATCACAGTAAACTAATTAAATCAGTTCTATGAGTTGACTTTAATATAGTGCATCAATACTAGCATCCTTAATAATTACGACTATTAATTTCAAAAATATTGGCAGTAAGAAATCAATGCGGCTTTGAATTCAATCTATTTATCAAATCAATTACGTTTACATACTGGTCCCACTATCTTCTAGCATGATTCAAGGAATAAGCAATTTAGATACTTAAATTGAATTATTTGTTTTTGATAGTAGCAATACCTCAACGATTATGCTAAAGCTGTCAAAACTCATAAAACGTAATGATGTACATGTTAACTGTTTATTGATGTGGTCTAAATGGATCATTCTGTTTTTTATCAACTTTACATCTCACTTGATCCAGATCAGAGATTGTAAAGGTAAAGTTTTTTACCCGAATAGCGATTTAAGAAGTCAGTATACTGTGATTATCTAGTTATATTGATAGGATTCTGATATAATAATTTATTGTATATTTACAATAATGAGATTAGAATAAAATTCCCTATTCAAGGTGAAAAAACTTTAAATGATTAATGCGCATCCGCGTAAGCAACATGACGGGAAACTCTTTTATGCTTACAATATAGTACAGCGTATATCACTTCTAAATAATACATCATCGAGTACGTCATTCGAGGGAAAAATATTCCAAAATGTGATACAGAAAGTCCCTACAGATAAAAGACTTTTGCTTATCGATAGGCAACCTCGATAAATTGATTTACTAAAGGCATGGATGGTACGATGATCTATGCCATAATAATGGATCGGTAAAAACTTTCTTCACAGAAATTTTAATGGTGCAGATGTCGTTTCTATTGTATTAGTTCAATAGTACTTATAGATTTATGCGTATGCTAGATTGATCACCAACATTTTTTCTATGATTGGTATTGATATCGATTTAATTAATCTAATTATGCATTAACAGCGTCATCGACATTAATTATTTATTCGTCGCGCTAAGAAGTAAATCGTAATTGGAAATCGTCTCATCTCTGTAAATGGATGGGGTTTGCTTGTTCTTAATGACATTTTTAAAGTTATAGTAGTATAACATTTGCTAATTTTCCTTTACTTTAAAGTGTTATATATTCAAAATGGTAAATCTCGAAATTGCTATAATACATCGCTTGACTCACGTACATACAATATCACGTTAAAATTGAATTTTTGAATATGTCTGTCATGATATAGCGTTATTTTTTTCTGCACAGGGGTTCACTGAATTGCACTAATTTTTGATACCTAGATGATATATTTATGTTTACTAAAGGATATTCAACTAAGACTAGCTGTATCTTAGTAATTTTAGTGTCAATCTTGCTTATGAATTTGTATAGATATTCTTTCCCTTTAAAGACTTTGGATACAACTATGGCATTGTATCATTTATGTCTGTAGTTCTATTCTATCTTGATATTATGAAATAGAGCCGAGTACTGCAAGTTAAAATTTACGTAAAGCATAAAATAATCTTAACAAACTAAAGGGCGTTGAGATTTTATGCACTTGTGTAATTCTGATGGGATAGGCGAAGGTAGATACTATTATATAAGCGTATAATTATACGAAAACACAAAGTGATTTTTATCGCATGGATAATTGGGCTATCTACCTTTCGTCTACCTATAACAAAGGTAGCATTATTTGGAAAGGAAACTAGCAACATACGGAAGTGTTATGTCCTCAATCATTGAATGTTGTTCGAAAATACACGTGTAAATGGGCTCAAGATTTCGATCTATCTTCCGTCTCTTGATATGTACATTTATTGTGATACAGATATGCACTCATCCACTTCAAGCTCAAGCCACACATACTGTCTAAAATACATTATCGTCCGCAGGCACATTTAAAATCGATAACAAGAGATCCAACATAACATTATATTAATAGATTTCAATATACGATCAAATGATAGTTAGTTATTTTATAACATTTACGACTTAAGAAATAAGATTTCTATGAACTAGCTAAATTCGTAATATGCTAGCTGAAGACTTATATAACAATACTATAATATCATTTTACACGGTAACAGCAAATATCTTTCCTATTAAGAGATACAATTGAATATTAATTCTAAATGAAGCAAAGAAAGTTAAGTAATATTAGCAGATAAAAATTTCTTCATCAATATGTTATAAAGTCGACAGGTATAGCTAATTGATGTACTTTAACAACGTTCTAGAACTGCAGTAAATTTCAGGTTTTAATACCATGTTGCATACAACTGAGTATCGAGAACATTAAACAACGTTATACAGAAATGCCAAAACAAAGTGTACATTACAACAGTAAGTATGTACAAGTTTAATATTAATCTAAGTTTAGATAAGAGTGTTTTCGTTGTATACAGTAGACAAAACTTGGACTGCAAATACAACAGTCTAAAGAATTAAAACAAGATCATAAGTAGCTTAATTTTCCTCGATACAGTTGACACAGTCACAAGTGAACGCGATCGAAGACGCTAAAGTAATCAAATAATAATTATTAGTGACTCTTGCTTCTTTTGCAGAGTCGTTAAATGGCACTTGTAAAGTGCAATTTGACTAAGTTCTAAAACGTGTACTACAAGTAGAACGTCCGATTTCAATTGAGTTTGAATACGACACAGACAAAATAAAAAAGTTATTTCTACAGTATCGTACAACAGCCTCCTTCGTCGGTTTTCCCTTGGACTTTACCTAGAAGTAATATATAATGCGTGAGAATCCCAACACTAAATCAATTGACTTTTTGTACTTTCCAATTATTACAGGGCAGGTTATAAACAGATTACGAGTCGATACAGTTAGTTTTTCTAACATATGGAGTACGCCAGAATTGATTAACTGATTAAGTCACGTATTCTATCGCAAATGCTACCATCTACTGTAGCATGTTAAAATTGGATTTATACCTTGTGATGAAGGCTCTGGAATGTTTTCCCTCGCAACTAGATGCATAACAGTTGTTTTACCTGCCGGCAACCTCATTGCTGGATACCGTAAATAGGAAATGAACAATTTGAGTACGCATCGATTAATTGTAGAAACTTTACTGTTCAGCGAAAAACACATGTACTGTACAGTATTATAACTATGGAATGGCTATAAATGCATATAGGGGAAAAACTTTTTTTTAATACTTAGATAACATCAATTACATAATTATCAGCTAGTGCTATTACCAAGCGATAAATGCCTGCTAGTACGGTAATAGTTATCAGAGTTGGATATAGTACGATTAAGTACAAAGTTAATTATTTGTAATCCAGCTACTTTGAATAATAATATTTGTCCTATTGATTACCATGTTATTAACGTTTCTACATAACCGAAGTTACTTACAACTTAATATTGATTCGTTTTGCAGAAATCTGCCTTGATAGATCAATCGCAACTTGCTGGAATTGTCGACAGCTTCGTCTTCCCATTCTATAAATATAATTTATTTTTAAGTTAACGACCAACGGCAAGAGTTATAATCATGTTAGCTATAGTAGACAATGGAGATTACAGACTGTATTACAGTAATTTATCCTCTATGGTCTTGTTAGCAAGGAGTTACTTGGTTGAAAGACCGTAATATTACTGAGCATTTGTAGAACATTACTCCAAAAATTGGTATTATCCACTGTTAAGCGGGCATACAAAAACTATTGAATAAATTGGTTTGAACCATGTTGGTGCTTTTTTTCAATATCTAATTGTAGAGTCTAATATCTTCGTGGAGAAGGCTGCAGTGTGCAGTACAGTATAATATGTTCATCTTATCTGTTTACCATCTAAATACTGTACCTTATCCTATGAGTTATCATGTTTTTACGTGCTACTACGGAGATTTTGACTAGTTTCACTATTGTAGGTATTTATTGAGGATTTTTACCTGGTGGCCAATTATTGAAAACGTGCTGTGTTATGTCTCCAGCAGCAGTTTCCGGAAGAAATAAGAATTCGTGCGTTTTACCGGTCACCAAAATTAATTTTAGGTTTATCTGTTAAGAATAGAGAGGTATAAGAAAAGCAAGAATCAAATTTGATATTCAAAAGAATGGCAGTACGCTTCTGACTTTGTTAAAATTTTTTCTATCTATAAGAAATTACATCAGCAGAGTGATTGCAAAGTCAGTACGAATATTCGATTGCGTAGTAACATTAAAGATTTCCATGAATAGCCTGATCAGATTTCGTCTATTCTAATTTCATTTTAAAAGTAGGTTATAGCATCAAGCGGAAAAGGTTACACCTCTATACAGAATAGGGTTAATATTATACAGTAAGTACATTCAGTGCTCCATGAGCAATGGATTATGTACTGTGTCTGGGATTTGGGCTTAAGTTAGCATTTGTAATTTGTGGAGTTTATTGGTTATAAGCTCTTTGGACAAGGAGAATATTGCTTGATAAAATGCATGGAGATTTTTTATCTCTATTAAATAAGACTTGGATAATTAACGCTTCGTCAGTCCAACCAAATGATCAATTCTTATGATTGATCGTAACATAATGTTGGTTAATATACAGTAATAGCAGTTTATCAGAATGATCCATTCAGCCCACTGTGCAGCGTGTACAGTTTACGTGGTTAGTAACATGGTCAACCATCGAGGGTAGAAAGTTAAAATGAACTATGCACCAAACAAGGTAGACCAACTTTGCTTGGTGATATTTGTTTTGCAATGTAGAGCCAAAACATTGAATACCATCTAGTACAAAAGTGGCAAGATAGTAACCGGTGTTTTTACCACTACTTTTAAAAAATACTGTACGTATTTATCATGATCAGGATGATGTTATTTTGGCTGGAATTGAATGAGTGGAAAGTTGGTTTTACTGATGATCGGTATAGCAGTTTGTTGGTTTTCAATTCACTCTTTCATCTTGTCTATATAGTATTTTTAATATTAAATACGACAGGACTTTGTTGGGTGGTCTGATGTTTTAAAAAGGCAATGTCCGCATACCTCCTGTACGATATTCGAATTCATTTTTGATCTTGCTGTACTGTATTGAACGTACAGTCGATCAAGACCAGAGGCATGTTGATTATCAATTGGATGAATTTACGACTTTAGGAAAGAGTACGCCAATAGTTTTGATGATGATTGCCCTGGTTAACCAGGGTCGTCTACACTTCTTCGATCGTTGTTTGTTAAGAATTTTTTTTTTTATTGCCTACAAGAAGTGATGCTCGATGAAACATTTCATCTAGTAAATAGGAATGTACGTGTGTGCGATCTAGCGCAGAGTGTGATAGCGTCTGGGGGTTTTGAACATTGCACTGTCATAATGCTTGTCAAAGCAGGGTTTTTACTTAGATAGTAGAGTCCAACTCTACTAAATCATGGCCATAGTCCTGGCATGGATTAGTCATTTATTAGTAATCCACACTACAGTATAGGTGTATCCATTAGCTGATCAACTTTCTTGTTGTTAACATAATGTAGTACTGTATTCAAGTCATGACCGGGTAACAATGTAGGAATTTATAAATTAAATGAGAGAGATTATATATTCTAAAGAGTAAATACATCTACAGTACAGTAGTCGATCGTAGTCGGGCAATCTGTATATGGTAAATAGATTCCATCCAAATGGATCTCATTGACAGAGTCTTGTAGGTTAGCGTGATCTCATTGGAGGCTTGAAAACGAAGTAGGTTTTATTAGAATGTGTATTTATTTTGGGTTATGGCAAAAAGAAAGTCCAGTCCAGTCCAGTCGATGGTAATCCAATAATGAAAGGCATGAAAACGAAATGAGATAAATAAAATTAATAAACAGTTGGTCCCGACAGGAAGTGTGGAAATGCGACACCCGACATCTCTTTAATGATGCATTTATTGACTGTATTATGAGTACTTGAGTGGTGGAACAGGGTATCCTTCATGTTGAGTAAGTGGATAACGAAAAGAGTATTGGACTGTTAGCGTCTTGGTCAATCTATATCCGCGTAGTTCCTCTTGAGTTAAGGTTGGCAGTCTTTGTTCAAGACATGATCAAGAATGAATTTTATCAAGTTGGTGGTCGACTACCACGGTAGAAAGGATCAGTCTTCCCGTCTATGCTGTCCTTTATTCCATACATGGATGTCTACTATTCATTTTACCCTGGACTCCATGCAGTACACTCTACAGTAGAAGCGGGGGGACAAAGTGAATTTAACATGAAGTAGGAAGATTGTCTCATGTCAAGAAAAAAAGAAATTGACTTTTCTACCATCAAGCATACTCTAGTAGTTGGTGGTTTTTTACGTTTGTTGCAAAAGAAATAACTGCAAATAGCTAGGAATCGATTGATCGATCAAAGCGATGGATTTTTTTTTGTTATTGAAGGGATCATTTGATGGACTGTTGAAAGATCCAACAGTCTTGGTGGTTGCATTTTCCACTACTGGTAGAGTCGTGCCAGCGATGAACACGCCAAAAAATGATACGGGTCGAATAGACCGGTGTATCGAGCGTTGATTCAGTATGTTAAATTGTTCATATTGTCGGGCGATTAAATGGATCTTTATTATCGGCCATCGACTAAAAATAGCCAAGGACGTATTTTATGAATGGCTACAAAATTGCAAAAGGTAGACAGTACTTGTTGATGATGTTGGCAGCCTGGCACGGGATAGTCACTGTATTGCAGTAGTAGTAGTAGGATACCTTGCAATTTCTGTTGTTATGAATAGAGTATGGCCATTTCCTTGTCTTGCATTGCAGTCCATTAGTATTGGCAAATGCAACATGGCCTACTTGAGAACTCCATGTTGACGTTTACAAAACTGCATGAAAAGACAGTGGTGAAAAAGTGTGTATGGACTAGTAGGCTACACCCAACACTACAGTAAGATGGCTCAAATAACAGCAGTACCGGTCAGCGTTGTTGCGATAGAATTGGATAGGACAAATTGGGGTAGAAAGGAAAAATACACCTTGACTGCAAAACCAAGTTCTACTCCAAATTCATGGAACTAACAATACATGCATGACATGATATACTGGAAGGGATCAAAATGAAAAAGGATTGAAGGCAAAGAAATAGATCAAATGGTTTACCTTGTCCGGTGGGATCGTCGCAGGCATAACGGGAATCGACCTTGGTGTCGAACGGCAGTTGAATGCAATGAACGACTTGCTGGGAAAAATAGCAGCAAAGCGGTGCTTCAAAGTATCCTTCAATTGATGTATTTGTTGTCGAAGAGTGTCAAGGCAGCAAGTGCGCCCGTACAACAGATTTTTAATGTTGTAATAACGTTTTAATTCCACAAAATACTTGATTAAAACTGCTTTGAAAAAAAACCCAGCATAGAGATGAGTGACGATGAAGTCGAAAAGGATGGCAGGGTCGTCACTTGAAACAGTGTCCAGTCCAGTACAGTACTGTGTACTGTATGGAAAATACTGTAGTATTACAGTACAGCAGACAAAGTACTGTAACACTACAGTACACCGTACTGTGCACTGTACTGTACGGTATCTGAACTGTCTGTCTATCGTTGTGCCGATACAGTACTACTGTGCACTATACTGTACACCATAGTACAGTGCTGTAAGAAAATTCGCACTGACCTGAATTTTCTTACAGTGTACAGTACAGTAAGTACAGTGCAGGACAGTACTGTAGACTACTGTGTATTATACTGTACAGTACAGTGCAATAGGTGACCTGTCTATCGTTGTGCCGATACAGTACTACTGTACACTATACTGTACAGTATAGTACAGTGCTGTAAGAAAATTCGCACTGACCTGAATTTTCTTACAGTGTACAGTACGTACAGTGCAAGACTGTACTGTAGACTACTGTGTACTGTATTGAATAGTGGACTGTACAGTGTACAGTACAGTAGCTGACCTGTCTATCGTTGTGCCGATACAGTGTACAGTGCTGTAAGAAAATTCGCACCGACCTGAATTTTCTTACGGTGTACAGTACAGTACGTACAGTACAGTACCGTACTGTAAGCTACAGTGTATGATACTGTACTAGACGTGGTTCACAAGTACTGTACACTGTACACTGTACAGTACAATAAAGTAGCTGACCTGTCTATCATTGTGCCGATACAGTCAGTGCTACTGTACGCTATACTGTACTGTACTGTATAGCACAGTGCTGTAAGAAAATTCGCACTGATCTAAATTTTCTTACAGTGTACAGTACTAGACGTGGTTCACAAGTACAGTACAGTACTGTATTGTACTGTACCATTAATATTTGATGATTACAGTAAAGTACTGTACAGTGTACAGTACTGTACTGTACTGTACTGTACTGTACTGTACTGTACTGTACTGTCTTAACGTCAACTGTAATTCAAGTGACATGGAATATCTTCATGACGTCATGCAGCACCTGGATCTTGGACTGACAGAGTGACAGTACGGTCCTCAAATGCTTCGCTGGTAGAACAACTGTACCAGTACACGACAGACCCTGTATGAACTACGGTGGCTCACAAAGCCACCGTAATGAACTGTACAGTATACAGTACTGTAATCAGGTCTATACTGTACAGTACACAGCTCGATAGGTTACCATGGAACGGATCCAGACTCGTCCACACGGCGATCCATCATCAACATCAAATGCGAGATTCAACTTTGCAACACTGCAGCAAATGGAAATCATAATACTTCGAATCGACTAGCCTTTGATTCAAAGTATTCGTAATAAGTAGTCATCAAAATGGATTGCAATGTGCAAAACAATGAAAGGATAAAGTTAAACAAGGCACAGAAGAAAGCACTACGAAAACAGCAACGTGCCAAGCGAATCCTTGATCGACATAATGTTTTGAATGAGTTTAAAGTCAGTGATCAACCTTCTAGGCATTTACTCATCAGCAATGGAGGATTGGGTTGTGGTATAACTCGAACAATCTTAACATCGGTGTTTGGCCGATATGGACAAATTACTAATATCATCATGTTACCTGATAAACCGTTCTCTGTCTTGTCTTATCAAACAGTAACCGATGCAAAGCAAGCATATGATAATATCCATGCCATTGAATTGATCGCCTTTTGTGATACCGATGTCAAGTACTTGGTAAAATCGGGTATTAAGGCGTTTATTCTCAATTACTTGGAAGATTATTTTTGCGAAACCAATAAAGACTCTAACTTAGGCTATCCTGAAGGATTGTTATTAATTCAAAATTATGTCAGTGAGCAAGAAGAAGATGAATTATTGCAAAGTATAGGTTGGTACACCAATCACGGTCAAGCTTCTCATGATACTCATCCGTGTCAAACCGTGCAATCCGATCGGGAATCAATGCAGCGACGCCTTAAGCATCGTCATGTAAAACACTATGGCTACGAATTTCGATATGATACAAATACAGTGGATAAAGATAAACCCTTACATGCCACAATACCAAGTAAATGTAGATATATCTGTCAACGTATGACAGACGACGGTTATATCCAACATCAACCTGATCAACTAACAGTGAATGAATACATGCCTGGCCAAGGTATTTGCCAATAGCGATACTGTAGTTGTTTCGTTAAGTGGACAGCTGATAATAATAATATAATATACAATGATACAATAAATTTATGTATGTGCTGAGCAGGGATACCCCCTCATATTGATACTCATTCTGCGTTCCAAGACCAGATCGTTTCACTATCGCTGCTGTCTCAGGTACCCATAATTAGGATATGTTCTAATTATTCTTCATAACCATATTATTTTACTTCCATTCACCAATTGACCATATTAGTAGAGTAGCCACTGACGTCCTCAATGATTACTGCAAAAATATTAGATTGTGATGGACTTTCGGCATCCGGATGGAACTCGAATATCGATTAATTTGCCTAGACGCAGCCTATTGGTGATGTCAGGCGAATGTAGGTACTTATGGAGCCATGGGTAAGAAGAATTCCTTTGTTCATTTGATGATAGAAAGAGCCTTGCATCACATACTATTTCATACGATAATTCTACAAATTTCTCAAGCCTAAGCTGAAAATCAATAGGACACGTTCATGTAACATAATGCTGTTTGCTATTGGAAATATTGATTTAGAATTACACCTCGAAAATATGATGTGGTTTGTGATGACAATGACAACAATAGCAACATAACATTATTGGAGAGATCCCGAAGGGTTTCGTTTACTTTTCGAAAAATTAGACATTCTCCTTGTAATTGTAGTAAGTAATGGGCTATTCGCTCTATTCTATATTTCGACCTTTGATCTGTAGGGTTGTTAAGTATCTTCGAGAGTTATAAGTATAGTTTTTATTGGTACGTTATTTTCCAATATAATACTAACTTTGGACGTCAATTACGATAGAGTATCCTAATTCGTGTGACACACAGCTAAATCTCCTTTCAAAGTAAGTATAATACAATTTTAATTTTCATTCATTGCAATTTCAACTTATAAGAGGAGAAACTGTCTTTTTATGAATTGATTGATTCATTGTAATACCTACCGGGTAGAGCTGAAGTAAATTGCAATCCATGTACTGATAAAGAAGCCGCAAGCTTAGAACGTGAATATGTATATAATGTCAGTACAATCAATAATAATTCGAGGGGTTTATTAATAGGCATGATTGTTATACGCAACTTTTGTATTAGGCAGTGAATAATAAGTATTAGAGGTTAATCCGGATAATTATATTTAAAAATATATTCTTATAGATATATGACAATATTGCGGATCATTTTAGCGGGACTCGACATTCCCCTTGGCCAGTGATTGCCAACTTTCTTACTAGTCTACCTGAAGGATCTATGGTATTAGATATCGGTAATGTTATATAACTTTGAAGCAATTCTGTCAATTTGTTGTATTAGGCAGGAACAATACAATTATTATATATATAATATAGTAATTATTTGTGTCGGATCCGATCTGGTACTATCAAGCCACTGCATAGGAATGCGTATAGTGTGGCTAATGGAAAACAGTAAATCCAAGAGTAATAACAATTTTTGTTCTTTAACCCTTTTTCTTAGGTTGTGGTAATGGTAAATACATGAATGTCAACAAATCTTTGTATATGGTGAGTACAATATATTAAAATGAATTCAGTAAACTGTATAGCAACTACAGGAAAATAGTGTATAAATATTCTATGTTTTTTACTATTATACAAGTGTGTAGTAATATACTACTAGAAGTTGTGTTGTGTAGGTCAAGGTTTACAATCAACAGACCGATAATTTATAGTAGATATTAATTGAATATAAATTGAAGTTTAAAAATTGGAGTAATTAATCGTACATGAACTTTGACACTATCGAATTAATACTACTTATAATATTAGGTTGGATGCGATCGCAGTAGCGGCCTAGTATCTATTTGCGGGTAATATTATTAGTCTTTCCGTAAAAAGCCTTGAAAAATTTTTATTTTTTGAATTTTCCTACAAATGTAATGTAAATTAGTGTGATCTGTATACTATAGATTACTTTACTTATATCTCTCTTAAAATTAATTTAGGGAAAGAGGTTTTGAGGTCATCCTTTGTGATATTTTGAATTTGCCCTTTCAGTCTCAGGCATTTGATGCTTGCATTTGTATAGCCGTCATTCACCATTTATCAACAACGGTAAGAGAAGGATTAAGTATCTCCCTCAAATTGGATTACCAATACTCTATCTTCTCTTTAGAAAAGAAGAATTGAAGCATTAAAAGAATGTATTAGAATATTAAGACGCGATGGTGTAGCGTTAGTATATGTGTGGGCTTTGGAGCAAGATCAGAGAAATATTGATAAAGAAAAAATGAAACATAATACTTCTGCTAATTTATCGACGGACGGTAAGTACTTTTTATTTTAGAGTAGATCAATTTCTTATAGTAATCCATTCATGAGGATAATTTATGTATAAAATCAATGATTAAATCTTCGCTATTTATATCAATTTAAGGGGTATTGACTAATCGAGAAGCAGATACCGGCGTGCGTAAGTTCAAGCTTAGACATTTCGAAAAACAAGACCTTTTAGTGCCGTGGCATTATAACAATCGTCATAATAAGAAATTTGAAAATGTGGCAAATAATTCAGCTTCAAATCAAACTCTCTATCATCGTTACTATCACGTCTTTATGGAATCTGAATTGATATCGATGTGCAAGGCAATAAATAATGTTACTATTCGTGAGAGCTTTTATGATCGTGGAAACTGGTGTGTGATCTTGAACAAAATTTCTGATTAAAAAAGCATATACGTGATTTTCTGTCAATGATAATTAATATACGAAATTACCTTTAATTGTAAAAGAGCTAAAGCAGGCTTAAATTTTGATCTCGTAGGTTACAAAAAATTGTGCATATTACGTTGTAGTAACACTGACATATCTATACACTACTTGTATGATATTAATATTGAGCGATGTTGTTGTTCTGGCCTCATGCTATAAGTGTTACTGCATGACTATCCGTCTTGGAAAACGTCAAAAAATTTATTACAGTGGAAATTAAGATGCGAATCTAGAATCATGAACGAGTGAAGGTTTTATTTTTCTTCGTAATAATTTTAGATGTGAACTATTTATTGTGAGCAATACCGATCTGTAATTATAAAGGAATAATAGCCTGTAACTTATTATTGCTATTGCTAATTTTCTATTGCAACTTGGTATTCTTATTTTGAAGTAGATAGCAATACAGACGTTCCAAATTCCATCTATGTTGTGTTACGTCAGTAAGAAAGTGTTTACTTTGACCAGAATTTATAGTACGCTATTTTTAAATGTACCAGCATTTGCTCGGACATGAATTGATCAGAGATATAAAAACTTTATTACTAGTCAGCTTTGGTTGCTGTATATATACACATCTTATTATACATTGCATCCATTAAGTTGATAAGAATCATAATAAAATTGATCATTCCTTATAGGTACTAGAAAGCTGCAATAGCGTAGATTTGATATAATACTAAGGCAAGATTGCATATACACAAAGGAAGCATGACGAACACGTAATAATGCAAGCATGCTGATACCATAGAACAGATTATAGTTATCTTCGAATATAGAAGAGTTTTACCCCAGGCACCGAAATTTCTTTAGAACTGAGATCCTAGCTTGTTCACGTTAATTGATTAGTTTTGTAGAAGCAATAAAACAGCGAAGTTCTGCCAATCCCTTTCTTCGTTTCGCGCTGAAGAGATATAAATACAGTAATTTGAGTGTTAACTGTCTAATCTGATAAAATATATTTTCAAGGAATTACTAATGATTTTCGACCATCATTTGTATGATCAAATAAAATAATGGTAGAAATCGCAGATTATGTTAACAACAGTGCTCACAATTTGAGAGAGCAACTGTTATCTCTAGATATGGATACCTTTGTCACAATACGGACAGTCTATTTACCTGACAGGGAAAACTTGAGGTAAGCAGCAGTTTGTTTTATGAACAATCTCATAGACATCACTTAATAGCCTTAACATATTTCCTCTAGTAACACAGTCCACCTTCGTTAAAACGATCTGCAATAAAAATCCATTAATGGAGAGAAAATTGCGCGTTCAGCGAATCTGCCCCTATTATGGTATATTCTAACAGTAATCCAGTATAGGGGGCCTTCACAATATTTCAACATCACTATAACTTAAGCCTCAGTAGTAAATACTAACTGTTTTAATGACAATTTAAATGTCAGCTTACTTGATAGGACAAGCCATAATCTTCCATGACTGCTAAAGCTTCCAGGTCGTTACTTTTGAAGCCATGACGTGAATCAATTAGTAAGCAAGAATTACGGAGTCTATGGTAAATCACCAGAAGCAAAAAATAGAAAATCAGAAGTTGGAGCAAGTATTTAAATGTACACTAATACGCTAGATAGATTTGATAACTGCAGTAAGGCTATATACTGTAGGAGTAAGTGGTTGAGATGCAATATAGGAATGGTAAATTATCATTCTAAACACAGCATCGAAGTTAACGAGGATGCATTCTTGGATGGCAGTAATATTATAAGATCTTTACGTAATTGAAAGCTTACCTAGTACGGTTTACTGTGTAACGTTGTACTAGCTCTTCAAAATACTTAGGGCTTCTATAACCATAACCAGGCGTGTCAACCAGGAATAGCTTGTTGGCAATGCTGTAAAAATTAAGTAATCTTGTGTGTCCCTAAAAGTAAACGAACAAAAGGTTAGGTTGGAGAGAGCCTTTAAACCTCCGGTTCAAAGTTAGCGTATCTTACTGGTTTCTTGGAGGTTCTAGCGAACCTGTTGCCTCCACATGCTATCGCATTGATTAACGTGGATTTACCAGCATTACTACGTCCAATAAAGGCAATCTAATCCTCATTCATAGATTAATGACAATGCAAACATTATGAACCAGCTTAATACTCGTTATTTTGCATAAGCAATAATTAATTATCGAGCAATTACTTGAGATTAGATAGGAGTTTACATCAGATGTATCTTACAATTTAATGCCAGCTAGTTCGCATAATAAAGCGATAAAGTGGAGCATACTAGCTGCAGCTACAGTATACTGAATACATGTACTGCAAATATGAGTATCATCTTACGCAGTAGACGAATACTAAACTACAACTGTAAGTGCGTATACTCTCATACATTATACCTAACGTTAGTTTTCAGCTTACCTCTGGTAGTGCATAAGGCAACTAAGCTACAATTGTAAGTGCGTATAGTCTTGTACATTATACCAAAGGCTAGCTTTCAACTTACCTCTGGTAGTGTATACGGCAATCTATCCAATTGTTCGAATTCCATAACAGAAGTAACGAATTTATTATTTCCTTTTGTAAATAAGTTTTGTGCTTTAGTTAGTTCTTTTTGATTTGGCTCAAAGATAATAGGATAGCCCTCTAATAGATACGAATAAGAGTGCTTTGGATTAACATCTCTTTCACGAAAAGCATAGGACGAAGACCAACGGTATATCCATGGCAGATGTAATCGACGATCTAATCTATTGTTTAGATGATTTAGTTTATTAATAGTACTAGAAAAGGTTGATATTATCCTTTTAGTATTTCTAAAACTAAAGGGGGAGATGTAGATTGGCATACTCAGACATAACATTTCAATAGGATGATGGCAATTTTAATGTTTATTGGCAGGCTACTTTCCCTTTACTGACGGGCTGATCAATTATGCTCGTATAGGCAATAGTATACTGTACATAACTCGTATCAAGCTGTTGTCCACGAGCTGTATGAACTCTTACGCAAAGATCTAATTATAATCCTTCCGCCTTTCTTTCTGTGGCCTGCCGACATTTTAGGTCAATCCAGTATCCCATCAACAATCATGTCTCTGAATAATTGCATATGTTGTAGCTGGACAACTAAATGGAACTACAGTAGATATTTTTAGTAGTCCATGGTTATATAATTGAGTTATGGAAAAATCACGAAATGGTGATTAAATCGTATAAATTTATGACTTGATTATGTCATTGTACAGTGAAAAACGCAGCTTTGATTGATATAACTAATGAATGAAATTCGCGTAATACTCCTTTATTGACAGTGAAAAATTCTCGTAACTCGAAAAACATTTCTTGTCAGTCAAATTACATATTAACTAAATTGTGGATTATACTAGACATTATGGTAAATATCTTGGATATCATTTTGACCCAGCCACTTTTACAAATTAATGTTACTGTATATTAATTCGTCTTCTCCCATCACTTCTGGGATTGACTTGGAACATATCGAGATATATGCGCTGAAAAGGCTTATTACATGATGCGTTGCATGCACCAAATGATACATTAGAATAAGTGGCTAATTGGCATTGGAATGTAGAGAATGCATATAGATAAAATCATATTGTGTTGTTCTGACAAGATAGGCCTTACAAGTAAAAGTATATATGGAAACGTAACCACCTTGATACTTAGTTGTATTCGCACAGACGTACATGCAATAAGCATTCAATAAAGGAATTCCTACGCTATAATTTACTGCTAACGCGGTCATACTATTACAGTAGTATTGATCAATATATAAGTAGTAAAAATATACAAGTTACCGATGGCTAGAGACCTTTGCACTTTCCATTTGTATTACTGGTACTAGATCGATGTTACATCTAGATTACATTTATGCTTGATACTTGATACTGCCTTCATGTTAGTATTTTTCTGTTCTTTTTATGGCTATATCGAGTCAGACTGAATTTATTTTACTATTAGTAACAATCACTGTAAAATTTTGCAAATTACGGTAAGCCAATGGAATTATTCATTTGGGCTGCTGTAAATTAAATTTTTAATTTCCCTATATTTGCAGATTCGTTATCGACATGTATAGTACTCGTCGTGTAGATTGGCTAGCTCCCTTCCTAAGCATTTATCTTACTGTCGGTGTTTGTCTATCAGACGAAAATTCCGTGAATAATTATAAGTTTAGGACAGGTTTAAGTTTATATTCATTACAGTTTCTGAGAAGCAATTATAGTTTAAAGTAGCACATGTTTTGTTCTCCACGGTATTTTAGTTAACCATAATTCACAATATATAAAGCACTATAAGTTTACAAAACAATATCATGAACTAAAAGAACTTGTACAGTACCGCTATGATTTGGAATATCATTGCAGATTTGATAATATATTTCTGAACGTTGCACTTTAATAATAAAGAATCAGTAAGAGAAAGAAAAAGCAAAATCAGGCACGAGAGGGATTCGAACCCTCGATCTTCGGTTTACGAGACCGACGCCTTACCACTTGGCCACCGCGCCCCAGCAGAAGTACATAGTCAATTTTACGTATTTAACTAATACAATTGCAATTCGTGGCACTTTGCTATATAAAGAATCAATCAGAGTATAGCAGTACCAGTAGTTGTATAGAACCGAAAGTACTGAACAGAACACCGAAAACTGTGCTGTGATGACATCAATACTGTACTCTGTATACTGTACCGTACTGTATTGTACTGTTAGTACGATTTAGCAGGGTGATCGCAGAACAGGACTCATGGCTAGGTCAGAGTCTTTATCTTGTTAGAAGTCTCTGACCAGGTTTCACCGTAAGTAGCGCTTGAAGCATTTTGCGCACGCGTAAACTTCAAGATGGCTTCAGCAGGGTTATGGCCGTTGGAACAGTTGGAAAGTTTGCAAAAAAAAGGCCTCGAAGAGATGTTAATATTAATTTATTTGTATATTTATTATTGCTAAATGAAAAATAAGAATATTATAGCTAAATTTTTATGGTACTAAGGTTGTTACCTCATTATTTATTAATAAATAGTCTCGCTGAAGTCCACCAGTGTCAATCACCAAGTGATGATTTCGCGAGTGCAACTTCTCCAGGTGGAAAAGGTGATAAACGCTATTAAGATATGCTTTTACAATTATACATATAAATTCAAGCGTGTATTTTATACGTTTCACTACAGTCGATTATAGTAATACCTTTATTTTGATATTGAGCTCTATTATCACATGTGCTAACTGTTAACCAGTTAACATTTATATGGAAATCTATCATTTATGTAGACCTGAAATTGCTGCTGTATCATCTCTGTATCCTGGCCGTGCAGCAAAAAATCAACCAAGAAACAATTATTAGTTACTTTAAGGAGATACAGGTTCATAATAAATGATACCCCAACGTATACATTTCTAAAATTTTGATGGATTAAGCTAGTAATACGTAAGAGCTTAAAAATACCAGTATATACGAGCATACAGCCTACTTGGTATTGACGATTGCATGATGTTCATAGCTTGAATTAATTGTAGAGTAAAGTGTGTGTATTTTAGTATGATGCTGAATATTGAAATACATTAGCAACTAGACTTGTTATTTGATGAAATTGCTTGTTTTTACTAGAAAATTCGTCCCGATTTGAAAACCAAGTTAGCTGATGTGCTGTTCTTACTTGGTAGGTATTAAGCTTTTGATAGCTCGTATCCTTTCAATTTACTTTAGCATAGCTGAGGAGTGATTTAACCTTCTATCAGACTTGTAGTAGGGATTATTATAAGTATGTTAACTGACCTGACAATAATCACTTATAATATACTTATATAACATGATCATTTACTAGATCTGGAAACGGATGATAGGGAAATTAATAAAGAGAGTAATAAAGATTCCAATAGCGTAGAAGAGCTACAATCTTCTCGCCAACAATTCATAATATTTGCACGTTCATGTGTGGTAAGTAACCTAAACAGTCGTAATAAATAGGGAGTCATTGATTATGAATGTGATATTAGTATTCGATGTAATAAAAGAGAATAAACAATTCGTAAAATTCTAATTACAATTATTAAACATTAATTAAAGTCTGCTTGCCATTAATTGCAGGATATTATTGGGGAAGCGGTATTAAAGCAAAGATTGGAATTTGAAACATTAGAGTCGTTAGGTTTAATTACCTCTAGTAAAGCTTTTACTCAAAAATACGTCAAAATCAAGACGAAACTATTGTGAGTCTTTAATTAACTCCTTTACTGTTCTAACTGTGATGATTAACATACTGTACTCCTTTTGCATATTTTTAGTTATAAACAACAAAAATTTAATTTATTACGCGAAGAGAGTGAAGGCTATGCAAAATTAATCGTAGAATTGAATAAGGATATTAATGAAGCTAGCGATGCCCAAAAAGTGTTAGGAGTAATCAATTCTTTGATAGGTACAATATCTGATTATCTCATAATGTTATTAATTTGACATCCCCCGCGAATTAACGTTAAATTTTTTGACGTCTTATCACAGCGGAATTCGATTTAGATCCCAATCGCGTGATTGATTTTATATTGAATGCTTTCGAATTTCGACCACAACAGCCAAAGTTTTTTGTACAATTGATTAAATCGTATAACTGTGAATCGTCTACTTTATGTAGCACCCTTGGATTTAAGTTCAATTGCTTAAAGGTATTTACTAATAAATTGTTATGTTAAATTTCCAGAAGTTGGGTTGATTACTATCTTTTACTATTATTTATAGAAGGACTCTGGGTCAATTTCTAAGAATCTCTATTTCATAGCTGCAATTTTGATTCAAGAAGGACTGATTGCTGTAGAAGACCTATATCCACATGTTAGTTTAACATTCAAGTGAATGATTTACTTATTGAGTACTCTCGATACTGATAAGAAAATATTTTATGTCTTTGCCTTTGTTTATCATAAAGCTTGCGCCCGCTAATGACGAATTCGAAAAGGATTATAAACAAATGCTTGTCCAGGCGCGAAGTAACGCAAAGAAAGTTAATGTTGTGAATCCTAGTGTAAGGATAGTTTATTCCAACATTCTTAATGATTCTTACGTTTATACGATTGTATATATTTTAATTTTATGTTTTGATCATAAAGGATAAAGGCACAAGTATTGAACCCGAGATGACTAAAGATATCGAAGTTAGTTATGTAGAAGAATACACAAGCGCTGTACCTTTCAATTTTATCTAATGTAATATAATGCAACCTTCAGTATATTGATTCTTTTACACTTACAATATATATTTAATTAGGAGACTTTAAAAAATCAGAAGATTGGACTTTGTTTTGCCTTGCTGTCGCTATATGATTGGTCGCATTCTCGGTTTATCTTTAATCAGCTGCCTATGTACTCTGTAGCATCACATCAGTTAATTGCGGTTGCACTATGCAAAATTTTACATACCACTATAGACCCTATTTACAAGAAGTAAATGACGTCGATTGCTATTAATAATAACTCTGAAATGCATTGCAGATAAATAAATAGCATTTTACAATATTTAGGTTTGCGCCAAAGGCTGCTAACAGTCAGCTTTATTCACAAATAAAGAAGAATGGTGGCCCAGCTCGATGTGACAGTTTTACTGACTTAATGAATGATGTCCTTCCTATATGCTGTCACCTAGGGCCTTATATCTATGTCGACCAGATATTAATTATCAAACTAATTCGAATTGGCAAAGGCTATTTACTGGAGGTAAATGTTAACACTTAACTAAAATTCTTTATTCGCCTTTGCTAGTACTAATTTTTGCCTTACTTGCACAGTTTGCGTCATCGAACAATCAGAAGGTTAGAAACTTTATTGCTCATTTTAAAATTTACTGATTCAAATGTGAATATTTTCTGTTGAGATTAGGATTCAACACATTTAGGTGATCTTTTTAACAAATCCTGTTCATAATTTAGGATGCTCTGTGGGGTATGATGCTAGACCTGCTCAATGATTGTTTAATTCCATCTTTGTCTTTAACCGAGTGCAATGCCAGCTTGGGTGAAGAGTTATGGGATATGATCAAGATTTATCCGTATACCACTAGGTAGTATGTTAGCCATTGTGATCATTTGGTATGTTTTCCTGTCATTAATTGTTCTTGATTTGTAATCTGAAATTTTACTTCAAGGTACCACCTTTATTATCATTGGAAGGCCATAAGCTATAATAATCATAAAGATTTGCTTAAAGCTAAAACAAAAACGTTGGATAGTGCACGTTATATTATGAAGCGAATAACCAAAGAAAATGTTAAACCATCCGGCAGGCAACTCGGAAAACTAAGTCATAGTAATCCAGGAATTTTATTCGATTACGTATGTTTTTGATCGAAGGATTTTATGAATATTTAGAAATTTTCTTGCAATTTTATCATTTTGGTAAATGTACATATTGTTTTCTTTTCGAATTCTGTTATCCACTGAAGTTGCTTTCCCAAGTTCAGAAGTTTGACAATTTTATTGGGCCAGTAATTGACTCACTGAAATATCTGACATCACTTGCATATGATGTGTTAGCTCGTATCCAAAAACTTATTGATTTAGCGAATACTGATAGTATTATTACAAAATTACTTTCTTAATATGATGAAATTGCTACTTTTTACAACAAATTACGAGAAATTTAGTTCTTAACTTTAAGTTAAAAGACTGCATAATTGAGGCTCTGTCTAGCGCTAGTAAACAGCGATCAAAGCACGAAGAGTCTACTACATCAGAGTGGTTGCAAAGTTTAGCTACTTTTTGTGGGTTGGCATTCAAAAAGTATACTCCTGAAGTTACTGGATTATTACAATACATTACCAATCAGTTGAAAAATGAAAAAAGGTAATATTACACGTATATCTAAACTAGTGTCTAATATTCAGATTCGCTAAGTTTATGCAGTAACGATTATATTTGGCTATCAATTAGTTATGATTTACCAGTATTGCAAGAAATGATTACGAAAATGTCGGGTATAGAAATATCCGTAGAAATAACGCAAGATCAATTAGAGGCTCAATTCGGGGGTGATACTTTAGTTGCGGAAGGTAGCTTCTTTACCAATATTCGAAACGTCAAGAAATCATCCCAGCGTCTTCGCGATGCACTTCTTACTGAAAATTTAGCTGTACCACTTTGCTTGCTGTTGGGACAGCAAAGAGAGAAAATTATATTCGATAGTAGTAATGATATTCACATCAAGCTTATTGGGAAGTTATATGATCAGGTAAGTAGCTTGAATGAATATTTAGTTTACGATTCCTAATTAGGTGTATATTAAGCTTTGAACTCGTGAGTGATTTGAGTTTTTATAATCTTAGTGCCAGGATGCATTAATTCAATTTGGATGGTTTCTGGCTAATCAACTTCATATTGAAGATTATCGAAAACACCTTCCACCAATTAATATACTGCAACGAGAATATTGTATGAAACCGGATATAGCGTTTTTCTTCTCTCGGCCTATGTTTCATTACGCCATTCAGGTCTAGTTTAAATCTATTCTTCATTGTGGAAACATAATGTAACCATTTAGAGTTCTTAGATTTATGATTTTAAATAATCTTATGCATGAACAGCGTGTGTACCCGATATGTTATAGCTCATTTTGATGTCTTTGTTACATTTTCATTTAGTTGAAGTACGAAAAGCTCAATGAAAAGGGCAATGACAAAGAGCGGAACGTTGAAGCGGTTGGTATCTTAGAATTTTAAATCCTTTATTATCATTAATGGGAAGACTATCTGCCGGTAATTGTGTTGAATAACAACCCAATTTATTTATATATGTATGTTATATAAATAGTATATAAAAGCAAGTGAGTCTTACATGGGAGAACTAATCGAAAGTGCTAATAGTATGTTGCCTGCATCAACTTGGAATGACATTAGGTTGGCTTTCTTCTGTAAAATTGATGCGATTTGTAACGAATATTGTTGATCTAAAATTTTAATTTAATGTTACCGTATTCTGCTGATTAATTAGCATTCAGCTATATGTTACCTTCTGGTCATTGTCTATGTATGACATATATACACCTACTGCGCGTTATGAATCAGAGATTAATAAACTCACTCTGGCTATTAATTCGATCGATGTGGAAAATGTGAGTGTTTAATATCATTAATACTTGGCTAAATGCAAAGCGAAATAATCAACTTGTGGTCAGAATTTTGGACATCATTAACTTATAGATATTTATTCTTCAAAGATTGCTCCTAGTAAACGAAAGAAAGAAAAAGAAAGACTGACGAATTTAATGGAGAAGCTCAGAACAGAAGAAAAGAAGCAAAAAGAGCACACCGAACGTGTAAAAGTGCGTCTAAGCCGTGAAAAGGATACGTGGTTTCCGTTGAGTAAGATTATATAGATATTGATTATCAATTGAATTTATTAGTTTAATTTAGAATATAGTAGCCTTTGACTGATATGCAAGTACAATTTGGAATATTTAATTAATTTTAAGGAACATCAAAGAAAGATTTGCGCGTTCTTTGCTTCCTACAAACATGCATATTCCCACGTGGATGCTTTTCTGAAGCTGATGCTGTTTATTGTGCAAAATTTATTTTTCTCGTCCACAGTCTTAAATCTCCGAATTTTTCTACGCTACTGTTATTTGATAAAGTAAGATATTGATCACTTACATGGAATGTATCGTTTACGTAAGCAACAGTGGATCACTAAACTAACAACTACTGTATATCCGTATAGCTATTTTCAGATATCTCTTATATCGTATCATGCTTAACAGAAAATGAAGCGCATCATTATGGTATTGACGTTCCGTTAACTGATGATTTTGCTTATTTTCGTTGTGTTATATATTTATATGATATTAACAGTTTACAAATTATATTTATTTGTCTATGGCAGGCCGCTTTCTGTGTTGTATGCTAGAAACGATTGATAAATGGCATCGAAGTAAAGAAAAATATGATAAGGTATGTACAAAGCGGTTTAATTTGGACTAAGGATTCTTTACCCTAAAATCCCTGTTATCCATTTTTTTTTATGTGATGTTAGGAATGCAGTAATTACCCTGGATTTGCTACAATTATTCGTAAAAATGAAACTAGTCAATCGGATACAAATAAATCGAATCAGCTAGAATTCGAAGACTATCGACGTGTCTGTCGCAAATGGCATTACAAACTCACTCGGGTATGTCTATTTAAACTTCAGCTATATACTGTAGCGAGTGCAATAGTTATTCAGACTTTGTTATGAGCTTTATATTGACATGACTTTATTCTACGACATTTTCTTATAGGCATTTGCGTCATGTTTAGTTTCGGAAGAGTATATTCAAATAAGAAATGCTCTAATAATTATGACAAAGGTATTATCTTGGTTAATAGTGTAGCTATCAACCGATATAGTGAACTAATTTAAACAAATATTGAAATTTCATAGATTGTGCAGTACTTTCCTGTTATCGATAATCTTGGTAAAGCATTGAAAACTCGGCTAGACAAGCTTCAGAAGGATGAGAAAGATAAGAGGCCCGATCTATACGCTCTCGCTACTGGGTTAAATATGATACTTAAATTACTAATAACATAGTCATGAAGCCGATAATGTATTATTAATACGCTTACTAAAACAAAACTTACTTAATGACAGTATTTATCTGGGTATTTACTATTAGTTATGCTGGAAGATTTTTAAGTAAGGTGTCACAATTGATTCCGGAGGAAAAATTCTATGTCAAGGTTAGCTTTTATTCATATTGAAATGCCGCTTAAACTGGGTTAGACTTAATTAAATTGGGTATTATCTCGTTTGAATTTAGGAGGTGACTGTAAAGTCCCAAAGTAGTAAGTTTCATGTTTTTTTATATACGTTTAGTAAATCTACTGATTTGTCTAAACGTCATGAAATGTATGGAGAAATATTGTATATTAACCGTCACAGTGGTTGTTTTAGTGTAACGTTTATGCACTTCATTGGTATAGGTAAGTCAGCTTCATCAAGTAGCAGCAGCATTGAGATAGCGAAACCTAAGGCGTCTAATAAGCCATCGGAGCATCCTACTAGTGCGGATTCGAATGTCAATTCTACTAGCAACAACGATCAAACGTTAGTCAAAGCTGTTGCGACGGGATCTAAGAAGTTAAAGAAAGAAGCGACTAATCCCGACTTAGCAAGCAATAAGAAAGAGGCCTCTGTCTCAAAAAATTCATCAAGGTGATATGTCAAACATATTTTATTTAGATAAATAAATATTGGACTGTTGTTTCTTATATGTTAAAAATTTTAATAATAGTACATCATCGCAAGATAGCAAAAAATCAAAGGAGCATGTTAAACAATCTGATGGTCGAAAGTCTAAACAATCTTCGCCATTAACAGAAGGTGAAAGAGCAATATGTAGCATTGGACTACAAAATTTTTTATTTGAAAATAAAATCGAATATAGTGTTAATGGCGTTTATTGCTTTACAATCTATCCTATGCAGAAGTAAGTAAGAGACGTAAAGTACAAGAAGAGCCTAGTCCTGTGGAAGTTATTAAAAGAGAAAAGGTGTACTGTCGTGTGTTAAGTGCAAAATCGAAAGCGTTTAACCACTTTTCGATTGAATCGATTGGCTTAATGGTTATTGTCTTTATATAGCACGAGAAAGGAAAAGAAAAGGAAAAAGATAAGAGCAGAGTGGAAAGGAAACGGGTCTGTTTTATTTTATGCAATGCGTAGTAGCGGTGTTATATTGTTTTTATTGATGGTGCGCTGTATGACTCTGACTATACACTAAAAAACTTGGATAAAGGGTAACACGTAATCTGCATGAATTAATTTTGTAGGAACGACCACCGGATACGGAGATTGTCATTCAGAAAGAATCCAAGAGGCACCGTGATGAAGAAGCTACAGATAAAGGTGTGATACTAAAATCGATAGAATTCTCATCAAGAGCTTATTTAATACCAAATATTGTTCAGATATTTTATCAATCTACGTTTGTAATAATAGTATCTGGTACACCGAGTACGTCATCGAAAAGCCTCAGAAGTAATGTCGAAACCACAAAAGTGCACAAAGTACGCATGACTTGTACAGTAGTTATGTTTTTGCTTGCTAATTACACAAATCGTAATGTAGGGTATTTCCGTACTGATCAAGTGTCAAGTTAATACGTTATCGATTTTTTAATTTGAAGGAAAAAAGTAAAGGCGTAAAAAGTAGCCATAAAACTGATACAGCTAAAGCCAACATAAGAGGGTCACGGTCAAGCTCGCCGGCTAGTAACAGTAGCTCTAAAAGGGTAGGTTATAATTGAGATTTAAGGTATTATTACTCAAAATATGAGCTAGCCTTATGTACGCTTAATATTTCTTTACAGAAAGAAAAAGATAGCTATGAACGCGGACGATCACCTAGTCATAATGTGCGTCGAGAGCCTAGAGATGACCAAAAAAGTGGGAGAAAACAATATCTTTTTATTACGTTTGGGTTTTTAACTAACCCTTAGGATAAAATAAGTACTCGATATTATTTTTATTAGATAACAGGAAATGTCATTAACTTACTATTAACAAAAGCGGAAAAGCTGTAACGAAGTTTAATTTTTAAATTGGACAAAAATCAGCAATAATTCTTTAACAGTTTATAATCATAGTTATGCGTTTGGTAGAAAATAAGCCTGGTTCCGAACAATTAACTAATTTCAACGAGGTTGTAACTTATTAGATCATTTTTATTATAAAATCGTAACATCTTATTTAAATTTACTGCGATCTCAATTCGAACCACTTTTCGATTTTCAATGCTAGGTATTATAGTAGCAATTTTGTAAATTAAAGGAGTATAAATACTTACTGCTTGGTAGTAGTCAGAGAGTAAAGCAATTAAGTGTTGTGTTGTAGCATGAATATGCCTATTTAGTATAGCATAACTGCTTAATCAAGTTTTAGCCAAGTGATAACCCGTCAAATGATTATTTTCTATTTCAGGTTGGTCATATATGGGATCGCTGTCGGTAATGATTTATTTCTTGGTAGTTCTTATGAAGCTTTGTATCATTTGTAATTTATGATGTCATTGCCGTTGTGGATTTTAGACCTGATTAATTAACGACTATAGTTCACTACATTCATGGTGCTATAACGTCAACTGCAGTTGTTGTAATCAACAAATATTGTTCATACGTATGTTTCTATACCCTTGTCTTTACTATCACGCGTGCACGTAGATGCTTGCGTATGCGTTGGAATTATGTATTAATAGGCCTTTATCTGGTGCAGTTTGTAAAAAGTAGCTATTGCGGTTGATGATACAAGCAATAATTGCCTTTATTGAGATAGTTGGTATGCAGTCTTGCTGCCTTTGTATCTAGGAGGGCCCCCAATTTTTTTAAATAAAAAATGTGTACTTGCCTTGTAAAATTGAATAATTTGTTTAGCTATGAAACCTTAATCTGATATGATTGTAGTATTTATTATTAGATGGAGCAAATTGAAAATTGCACTGGTTTGTTCAGGAAAGTTGATTAATCATTATAATTGATTGGCGAAGTACTGTACATAGAAATGTGGTCATGGGAGTACGCGTCCAAGACGTAGGGGTGGGCCTACGTGCTAATTGTTGACTGGCTTTGCCTTAACGTTCATGTTATATAGTATTCAAGTAAACAGTAGTTAAGAGATAATAATAAGAGACTGAAGAAAAAGAGATGACCCTGTACTGTATGCATCGTCGCTATTCACTAACTAACCGTACACGTAGTAAAGGAAGACCAGGGAATAAGGTGGCCGCGGCTAAAATTCCGCATGGATATACATTACTTTGGATTCTACTGTAGTACAATATATAAGTGCACTATCTTGGGTAGATTGAAGTACTGTAAACGACTTTGTACTGACAGATTAAGCTATATTATAACGTAACGTAGACGGTATTAAAATTGCTACAGTACAGTGCCAAATTGGATTGAATTAGATTGTTAATTCTAGTTCAATATCAGACGTTATTCCTAGTAAAACGTTGGGTATATTATGTAATCTTGTATAACGATATTTGCATGGGTCACCGGAGGAAAACCTAGGTATTCTTCTACATGCTTCCGTCCAGTATTATGCGATATCGCATGATACGGAATTGGCTAAGCATGGCTTTTTTTAGCATTGTCCATTCTGGTCGGGCCTAGTGTACAAAGTTGTAGTCAGTCTTAAGCAAGGAATGTCCATGGGAATCTCTCAAACTCTCAAGATTTGCCCTGACGGCAACTTTCACCATGCTTAATTAATTAATAATAATATATATAATTTATTTAATATACAGGTATTCTGTTTTCTCGCTGCCGACTCGATAACTGGATATTATGAGATTTTCCGATTTCGACAGATAGACAGACAGATGTCATCGATCGCGGGCAGTACACTTAATCCACTAATCCAGTACAAAAGCAAATACAGTACAGTACAGTACGTACAGTGAGCTTTGCACGGTGAGCGTTGGTACTGTACTGTAGCGTATTCGTCGTGACTCAGCTGAATACAGTACAGTACAAGTACTGCTAGACTACAGTACAGTACTGTACTGTAGAGACCGTTAGGGTCTCCAGGCTACAGTCTATCTGTACAGTACTGTACTGTAACTGTACTGTACTGTCAACGCATTCATCAAGCTGAGTTTGAATTTTAGGCAGAAACAAGAGGAGAAGCCAAGGCAATTTGTTTGGGATTAAATTGATTAAATCGGAGCGGTACAACTTCATTTTGAGCGGATAGATCGTTTTAGGTTATCCTACCATGACCTATTTCAATTTTAGTTACGTTGAACGTATTGCTCTAGATTGATAGCTTAATGATGAAGTAGATGCAATCTATTTTGATATTTTGGACCAATCGACAGCCAACAAGAAATGGACGAATCGGAAAGGCAACGAGATATTTGTAATTCTTATATGTCGACGTTAACTGAGTTAACGAATAATTCCAAACCCGTGATTAATGTGTTAACGATCTTGGCGGATGAAAATAAGGAATTTGCTACTCATATTGTACGAATTTTGGAAGGAAGATTGCGAGAAGTAAGTTGTAGGATTGTATAGACGCTAGTTGCTCTTCCTTGATATGCTAGAGGATACTGCAGTTAAGCGAAAATACTGTACTCATCTCTATTGTATAGGTTACTGTATTAGTATTATGCGTACGTTGAGTTTGAAAGTAACGTCGGCTTCTTGTTGAAATTTTCAATGAAATGGATAGTATGCATGCAAGAATGGTTGATTGATATTACTACATATAGAAGGCCTAAGGTCATCTATCCAAGCTTTTCTTACGATACATAGAGAGACTACCTACTCAATATATGTATCTTGGATTACATTAGCCTTGTTCACTAGACTCAAGTTACATTTTGACCCAGATGACGATGGCCTACATGGAACTAAAACGACGTCCATCGGCTTTCCTTGCAATAGGAGTCTTTTGAGCTATTTGGGACTACGTGCGCTTACAACAGTAGCATTTTTCTTTACACAAACCAACCCATCGCTTAATTATACCTCCATATTATCTGAATGGATTGTTCTTTTATCCATTTTTAATATCCTAGTAGTCATATACATTTTTGAATTCATTTCCGAAATGTCTATCGACGCGTTATTGCCATTTGTCTATGAGAAAAAATGGCAACGAATTCATGATACAAATGCTTCATACAATATTGTACTGTAGAAAATGATATTTTACTGTTGTACCAAGCTGTGCCGTAAACTCTAGTCTAACTGTTGATACTGCAGCCAAAGACGCTTTATGCTGTCACTGTAGGGCTAACACCATCATTTTTGTCACCTGCTCAACACTACTTCAATGTGATTTTAATTAATTCAATTCATATAATTACTTAGCCCTTGTTCTCATTGGAGAAGTCCTTGTTGATATTCCCCATCTCTTACCCAATGGTACTATCAAGGAATACACACGCACAAGTTGGCAGAATAGTAGCTCTTGCCACTGTCCACCATGACCTAGGCAGTGTTAATTTTGATGAATATTCAATTCTTCCTTACAGTTATTGAACAGCAATGATTCACTGCTATCAAGACGCTTAAACAAGGCTTCACTTTTTACCCGCCATTTTAAACCTATCCCTACAAGTTGGATTGCGGCCAGTGTGCAGTGTGCGTTCAAACGCATACTGTACTGTATAGTACTGTACACTGACTACAGTACTAAACCTGTAGTGTATAGTAAACTACTTGAATACACATGTTATTATGCGAAAGGCGAAGTTGCGCCATTAGTAGAAATAGAAGGCAAAATTCCAATCGACTGCTCTACCAGTCTTATTAAAATGAAGACAGTAATATAATAATAATATGCACTACGATGGTACTTTTAAATCTCACAATTGGAGGATCAAAAGTGAAATGAAATGGGCATGATCCGCTTATTTTCTGATAGTCCATAACGAGGCAGATCTTCCTAGATTATAAAGTCTTGGTTGTTCCATGACATATGTATGCACTCTATGCCATGTTAATCGGAAAAAGTGACATGATCGTAGCATACGGTTATGCGTATATTCATAGCTGCCACTCGTATACTATTGTTAGTCATGGCGTCCATTTTTACTTCAGAGTCAAATTAAGGCCACACTCTTCCATAAGTCGGAAACCATTCTCTACTGCCACAAGGGCTATTGTGACCATACAAGTAAACAATACTGTACAGGAATAGGATTGAATAGCGCGTTGGTCTAAGGGCATTAGGGTTGGCCAATTTCAGGTTTTGACCGTATAACTTACACAAAATACAAGATAGGCTAGGATATCACAGCGGCTAACGATACCTAAGTCATACTCTGATGCACAAGTTTCTTTTTACAATGATCGGCAATATTGTTTATAGTAGTCAATGCTGTATTGACAAGTCGAAATGTAGTAGTAAAGTTTTGATCAAGTAGCGTTGGAGAATGTGAATCTAGTTTAAAAATGGAATAGGTACAGCATTTTGCTACCATAAAATGACTCATCTCTTCCAATTGGTAAACTAATCTATTTGCAATAACTTAAACATCATCTTTGGTTTATAACCGCTTTTTAGGTCAACATCGAGATGAAACTTCCTGTACTTTATTTGATCGATTCTATTGTAAAAAATATTGGTGGACAGTATCGCGAACTTTTCACTCAAAATTTAGTATCCAATTTTTTCCATGTCTTCAACCAGGTACTATGGTGATAATCATTGATTTAATTTCATTTTAGTCAATGAGTACTTCATTGTCGAGGATTCTATAACAGAAACTTTCAGTAACACCTAATCATTGCATTTTATTACATATGTGTATAGGCTAATGATAAAGTTAAGCATAGCTTATGCAAATTAAGAAATACTTGGGAAGGCGTATTCCCACCTAAGAAATTAAAAGCTTTAGACAATAAAATGCGTGAACCTGATCGCAAATCGCCTTCTCCACCTAAAAATATTCACGTTAATCCGCGATTTATAGAGGTAATTAGCGTTTGCTTTACCTTCAATCTATTTCCCTATACGTTTATTACTGTTACTACTTGTTTATTGCATGTATTTGACACTTGAAATTTTATATGGTTATTATTACATATATAGTTATATATCTTGTACCTCCCGTTACAGTACTTAGCTGATTTTTTTATACATGGTGTTAAAAAGATTGTATATCAGATTAGAAAAAAATTTTGGATAATATTTTAAGGGTATTCAACTCAGAATGTAATTCAATAGAACTATTATTTTCTTTGTAGCAAATGCTAACTCGCTATGTATTATGCAGATAAGAGTAATAGTGTATGAGAGTAGGAGTCATTTGTATATCCTATTATCGATATTACTCCTATAGTAGCTTATACTTTGTAATTCCTGTAGTTTCTGTAGTTCTTAAAGTAAAACCTGAACTTGGAGTTACTTAAAATCTTAAAAATAGTACGTTGCGTATACAATATATATATAATCCATAAATAGCTTTATTATTTATACTCTACCAGTCGGTGTTAGTTTAGTTTAATGTTGTTTAACTTAGATCCTCTTTCGGAGTATTAATTCTAATCTTAGATGAGAATATACAGTACAATGCATTGTTGTATTTTCCTACATGGATCAGAATAAGTAATCGTGACAATCTCAAGGTGCAATTCTTTCTCCAATGTCACCTTTAGAGAGAGTATATCTTTTCGGTATATATTTTTTCTCGCACTGAATGAGTTAATTAAAAATAAAGCGCTTTAGAACTACTGAATTTTGAGAAGAGATGGTTACTAGCCTTATTGAACCCTTATATAACTATTTAAATCTAGTACCGCCATCCTGCTCCTCGGTCGGAATTTAGACCTAGACCTTACAATGATTTTCGAATGGATCGTCCCATGTATGATGCGGAAGATGGGCATAGACACCCTCGAGATGTCTACGGACCTCCTCACGAATTTATGGGACGGCCACGAGGATTGATTGATGATTGGAGACCACCGGGTCCTCAACATCCTGAGATATTTCGTCCACCCCGTCCAGTTATGGACTGGCCTGAGCAAAGACCTCGCTTTAACTCTGGTCCTCCACGCCCCTACAAGGCTCCTCGTAAACGTAAAGAGGAAGACCCTAGGATTGATCCTCACAGTAGAGAAAAACGTGGCAGGCATCGTGCTACAGGTAGTTTTAAGATGAAACTGATAGTTAAAACTGTAATTAACATCCTGTACTTCACTATTTGCAAATTAGTATCAACGGAAATACCCAAGGTTGTAAAGCCAACCGAATCCCTAAAGCGCAATAAAAATCAACAAAAGAAATTAGCTCATAATACATCAACTCAACAATCGAAAGTAGGAACTATCAATAAAGGTATTATTTTCTTTCTTGAAAGATAATAGTATAATTGATTATACATTTATTATAGGACTTGGCGTGTTATTGATTTTAGTGTGGCTAGATGTATCAATAGTAGAATACGATAAATATAATACGAAAGCTGTTTTTACGTCAAATCTACCAAAATATTTTCATCGATATAGACAAGGATGAAGCCCAAGATATCCAGAGCCTTCTGCAAAATTTAATAAAAAATGGAATATTACCAAGTGGCGAAAGTCCAAGCCCTATATCTAACGTTATTCCTCAGTTATCTTTAAAGGAAGAAGATTTAAAAAAGTGATGAGTATTAACAGTTGTGATATTGGTTTAAGTTAATTATTTCTTTTATATCTTAAATGTTCCTTTTTTGTTTAATTAGAAATTACGTAGGCGTAATAGAAAAATTATATAAGAAAAAGCAGTGTTCTATGTGTGGAGATAGATTTAGTAGCGATGGTGCTAGGAGTGATTATAGCAATCATTTAGATTGGCACTTTCGATATAATAGTCGAAGGAATGATTCTAAAAGAAATCGATCAAGACCATGGTATTTCTTACTAGAAGTGAGTCGTTGAGAATTTTGCATAATCTAATTTGTTTATTGAATGTAATAACGCTGTAAAATTACTCACAGGATTGGACTACATGTGAGGATTTAGACGATCCTGATAAGGGAGGTATGATGATGAAATTTCATATTTTAACTGATATTTCTTAAAATTGGTATTTATTACTAAGAATCTGCCGCTTTGCGCAATCGAAATTGGATTTTTAACGTAGCATTTAGTAAACTTTTTGAAGATGCAAAAATGAATGAATCAAGCGATGAAAAGATTTTAGAATCACTTCAGTGTAATTTAATACCGAACAGTGAGGATCAGGTTTGTATGTAGATCAGTGTTAGATGTGATAGTATTCGATATAGTAAAACGAAGGTAATATCGCTTCATTTTTTACTGACTGTATTTTACGATAGGTTTGTGCTCTTTGTCACGAAGCATTTACTGACAAATTCTGGGAAGAGAACGACGAGGAGTGGCATTTTAGAAATGCGAAACTGGTTGATGGAAAGGTATGATTAAGTAGTGGATCTATTTAGTCCTTCGTAATATACATGACCAACTATAATATAATGCTATATATATATATTTTTACTTAGGCTTATCATGCATCTTGTTACGATGACGCAATCGGAGTAAGTCGAGTAATTAATTTTGGATATACCTTATGGTCTAACTTAAGTGAGATTTTTCGACTTCAAACTCTCTAATAAATGCTTTAAAAATTTTTCTATAGAATCCCTTGCTTGATGTTGATAGTAATAGTATTACAAAGAAGTTAAATGAAGATACTAATGCGGATGATATTTATGATGACAAAACACAATGTAAAGAAGGAAATAAAACGGGTTCTTTAGAACAAACTGAGCAAACCTGATATCACCGATTGTACCGAAAAGCGTGATAGTAAGACTAGAAATTTTTAAATTATATATGCTGTGGTGCGGTCGTAATCTAATGAGCTTGTGCGAAGAGGTAGTTATAAACTGAGAATTGAATGCCAAATTTATCCCGTTTGGACGTGTTTGCCTAGTTGACACCATCAGCAACTGATATATTAGAAATATAAGGCAACATAATCCTATTACAGTATGAAAAAAGGATTTAAAGTATTATTTCTATTTTTCTATCGTGACTGTTAGTCACTAGTGCAATTCATCAGTTGCTTATATGTAAATGTGGTAAGATATTTCAATTTCTAGTTCCATCATATCAAAGATAATAATACAGTGATAATGTATATGAAAGTGAATGATAACGTTATTCCTGTGCAAAAATCCCTTAAACTTCGTGCAGATCGTTTGAGATTATGTGTCTTACTCGTACTGTAAAAACTGCAAAAGGTCGTCTTCTTAAATAAAAGCAAGCAACAGATGAACTTAGGTTCAATTAATTATTTTAATATTCTTATGTTGTGATCCTTATGGTCTTTGTGTTCTCCTAATTATATTGATCATTTATTAGTTACGAAGCACAGTACATGCATAATGAGGTATGCAACGCATGGTTTTTCGTAACAACAATTATAATACGATTTCCAGATATACATCTTGATTTGTTATTTTGTAGGCATTTGTTATTTAATTTGTGATAGCTTAAAGGGAATAGAGAAGATAAAATTATATGATTATTTTAATTACTACCAATAGCAACGATATTATTACTGATAGCGCGATTATAATACACCTACGATTAGTTTAGGTATGAATTGTATTGGCAATGTAACTCAATTAACAGTAAAAAATAAAATCGAAATATCTCATATCATCGGGTGTTATCTGTTATTGATTTTTGACATCAAATTCTTGATTTATACAACATGCTTTTTTGTAAAACCTCTATAGCAATTTTCTTTGGAGTACTGCTGAGTAGAAACTGAAACTGTTTCAATTCGATTTATTTGTGCCATACTATGTATGTAAATCGTAAACCATGGTAACACTAAGCGTAAATAAGTTTAGGGATAATAAAAACAGTAATGCGCATAAAGCAAAAGTTGTATACTTACTACAAAAGACAAAGTTTTACCGATTGCAACGCGTTAACATATACGTTATATCACAGTAAACGACTGAACCATAAAGACTTGATCAAATAAAATAGTAATAAATGCAATCAGTAGTTTACAACTACAGTAGTACAGTATCTTACAGATTTAAGGTATGCGAATATCTTGGGTGAATTAAATTTCCAACTCTGTGTACCATGATCGATGTAATGCATGCCATATGTATATAGCAATAATAATGTATAATTTCGTAATCACTTTCATTAATGCAAAAGTATCGTATTTAACCAGTTAGCCTTATCAGGTTGCTGCTATAATTTAAAGTTGTGAAATGATTTCAGTTTACAATTTGAGTACTTTGGTTGAAATGATTTCAGTTTACGATTTGAGTACTTTGGTAGTACTGCCCAATGTACTACACTATCTGTCTATAATATGACACAAGTACATAATACCTGTAACAATATAATACAGGTGATACTAATTTAATTAATTAGAGCACGATAAGTACTGTAAACCGCATAAGCACAAGATCTTGCTCAGGTTGAGGCTTAATTCAATCACAATACTGAAGAATAGTACATGTAGATTATTCCTTGTGATAGATAAGGTGTATAGTAGATGGAATTTGTTGATATACGCCATATACGTCCGTATGTATGCAATAGGTTTATTAGTTGATCTTATCCAGTTTACTTCACTCACTTTATACACATATTAGTACGGCATGGCTTCTATTTATTAGGAAGACATACTAGTAGATGTACAATGCCTTTAAGGGCATATTCTGTAATATTCTGTTACGTTAGTAAATTTGAAATCAAAAACTAGGATTAATCCTTTTTTTAGATATTATTGCTCGAAAAATCAACCGCTAACATCAAAAACTAAATCATCTTCAACAACTTGAAAGGTAATTTTATGTTTAATTTGCATGATAATAGTTAATTAGCTGTAATATCTCAGTGACGAGTAGAGATATGATATACTGCACAATCTAACGGTATGATTCTATATGAATTATAATTATTAATTATCAAATAAGCTTTGCAGTTGCTATCACGTTCAATTTAGCTATATCTGATAAAGAAGAAAATTAATCTATAGTCACATAGAGTACTTATTTGATATAAATGACAGAGAAAACACGAGTAACTGGTTAGTTAACACATACGAAACCATGATATCGCACACACTATCTACAAAATAACTTGCTAATCATCGGTAATATTATTTAATTTTCGTGTGAAGCTTGGTTGTAAGTGTGGGATGCTGGACAGCACGTATTTGCTGGGATAAAGTGATCAGATATAGAGATGATTACACAGTCATCAGTTAAATACACTTTCTTTAGCATTGGATAATACACTAAATTATCGTTATTACCTGAGTTGTATTTTAATTACAGTAAAAGCATTATTCTAGTTGATGATCGGCTATAGATGAGGTAAATTAATCGAACAAATGCCTTTACGATGAGGAGGGTGTAATCTGCGAATTTTGGGATGCTTTGATGAAATAAAGCAACCCGATGATGCAGTAATCCAGCGGGCACATTCCACTTTTAATTTAACTTTCAAGGTATCATTATTATTCATTAACAACACCACGTGGAAAGAATTGCTTCAGTAAAGACCCTGCTGGCCATGTGGTCATCCATTCATCGTAAAAACTATAACTATGGCTCATATCGTTGGTTGCTGTTGTTGGATTGGCCGTATCTACAAATGATAACGATACAATTGAAGAGTTTTGATATACGGTATCCATGGTTATTCAGGCTCATCGATCATCAGGTTAAAAAATAAAAATGTTTAGGTGTTGGATAATGTGCTACCACATTGTTAGGATCAAGTAAATCTGCATTCTTACCCTGTTGTTGTTGAGGTGATGGCGGCTGTTGTTGTTGCTCTTGTTCTTGTTGTTGCTGCTGTAATTGCTCTTGCAATTGCAGTTGTAATTGTTGCTGTTGTAATTGCTGTTGTAACTGTTGCTGTTGTAGTCGTAATTGTTCCTCAACTGATTGCTCGATTTGCTGTTCTGGTGTTAACGGTTCAAGTTGTGAAGTTTCTGATGATAATTGCCTTGCTAGCAGTTGTGGCGAAAGATCACCACCAAAGTCGGAATGAGAATGAAAGACACCATCCGCAATGGTACGGTGGCCCAATTCTTTAATATGATAATGTTGATCAATTAATCCCAAACTTGGCATGGTCGATGTACTATTGGTAACGCTAGTACCAGTATAAAATTGTTGAGCAGATCCGTGAAGGTGATGATGATGATGATGATGATGATATTGCTGTTGCTGTTGGAAAAGATTTAATAGATGATGTCGTCGCTGTTCTGGTTGGTTTGTATCATCAGTTGCAATGGTAATTGTAGACGGAGCTATACTTGAATCTTCCATTCTATCATTAGGTGGCAAACTTTCACTCATATTAATGGTAGTATCGTTGTGATTTTCAGTAATAATTTCTGGATTTTGACGTAATGTTTTATTCAAGATTTCTTTCTCTAGTTCATCGACCAATCGCTGATGTTCACTATCTGGCGTTGTTGGGAATAATAAACTATCGTTAGCTTCATAAGAAGTTAGTCGTGCCGGGAAATTATTCTTCATAAAGGTGGCCATTGAAGCTGCTTCCTCTCGTGTTACCTCTATGTGAAGTAATTGGTCGACTTTTTTGGATAGTAAGCTCATTTGTTGCTGGACTTCGCTATCGTTACTACTGTCCGACACAGTTAACGTTTTAGCTTTTTTCTTGGCTTTATTAGCATAATAGCGATCATAAATATTTTCAACTTCTTGTCCACGCAGGATTGACTTTTTATAATAGGCCATAGCAGTCTGTAAACTAGCACCAACACCATAGCCATAATGGTACATAACGCCAACATGATAGAAATGGCGTGCACGTACCCCTTGATAGTGTTTTTCAATGTTAGCTAAATATGATTGGTAGGCTAATTTAAAATACCGATCAGCTTTATCTTCATCATGTAGATGTCGATATTGACAATTGCGATAAATTTTCCCTAGGCGAAATTGTGCATGAGCGATAGTGGCCGCACTTACATCTTGCCCACGAAGGACACGTTGATAAAAATCAACTGCAATATCGATATTACTGGTTGGTAGAGCATTTTTTTCAATTAATTTAGCTAAATCAATGTAGGATGGATAATCTTGTAATTTAGCAGCAGTTGTAAAATAATGGCCAGCAACGTGGAGATTAGCAGGTAAACCAATACCATGCTTAATTAAAAACCCCAAAACTTGAAATGCTAAACTATTACCATTACTATAGCCGACAAAATCTGTTGCAACCGTAGCTAACTGGAAGCATTCCACTGCTTTATCGACACTTTTTTCAACACCTCCTTTACCGTTTAAATAATACCAACCTAGCCAGAAAAGCGTTGTAGCATAGGCATAAGTTTGGCATGATTCAAAGTAATAATCATAACCTGTTCGCGTCATATTATTACGAACAGGTTGATGCTCATTAAGGTAATTATCGTAGCGTGAAGCAATTAATAATTGCGCTCGTGGATGGCCGCCTTCAGCCGATTTTCGGATAAGGTAATTTTTAATTTTTTGACTTTTGCGTACACCTAAACCGTTTTGATACATACGGCATGCTATATTATAGTAGCCAGCAGGATTGCCTAAATCGCCAGCAATTTTAAAATATTTGATTGCTCTACGATAGTCTCGATCGTCCTTAGACCAGTTCATTTTAACCAGGAGATAACCTAATTCGTTGTAAATTTGGCTCATTTCTTCATTTTTTTCATTTTGCTTAGGTTCTTGACTGCCATTACCGCTATCATTGGTATTATTATTATTGTTGGCAGTTGTTGCAGAGTTACCATTGCTACTATTATCGTTGTGATCACTAGAATTACTGTTCTGCTGATTTGGAGGATTGGTAATTGTCGAGGAAGTTACGCGTGTAACTGTTGTAGATAGACTTTTGGCATATTCCTCGATAAGTGATTCATGATGACGTTTTAAATTATCAACAGCTTCTCGCCAAATTCGTGATCGTTTAAAATTATACCATAATTCTTGATGACCTTGTGCATAATATTGATCTTGGGCTGCCGACTTTACATAATTTTCAACTTTGATTTTTATTAATTCTTCTTCTGGCATCAATTTAACATAACTACAAGTTGGGAGCGGTGTTGATGGAATAGAAGCCATCGTTGGAGATGGCGTTAGAGGCATTGAAAATGATGCTGTCGGTGATACTGGTGATGTTGGTGATGTTAACTCAAATGGTGTTGATGGATTATTAGTATTGCTATTAGTTGTCCCATAGAGTTGGCATAGCATATATAAAGCACCTGGATGATTATTATCGACAGCAATTTTATAATGATAGAATGCTTCTAAGCAGTCTTCATTTGTTGTTCCGAGACCCAAATGATAAATTCTTCCTAACTCGTAATGAGCATGAGGATCATGTAGATTTTTACATTTTTCCATATAAATCATTTTGGCTCTATCGAATAACTCATTTGTATAATTTTCATGTAGGAATAGGTCTAAAACATCATCATCAGTAGGCGCTGCATCCGATGTTTGCGACTGGTCAGCCATCGATCGGGCAAAAGGAAAGGCTACAATGCTCGAACTTTTCTTTGCTTTTGGAACTTTGTTGCCCATGTTTCTTGTAATGATTATAATTATCCAACAACAACTTACTAAAATTTGAAAAAGAAGGAAGAAAAAGCGAAAAATTATAATTGAAATACTTCAAAGAGAAGTTTTATCAAGAAAAGCAAGCTAATTTCTCTCTAGATATATTTTGTAGTATACTATAGTTGCGAACAGTTATTTCAATCATTACCGATTAAGAGGTAGAAATTCAAGTTTCGGTATGCATAAACAAGATTTTAATAAAAATTTTTGTATAGACATTAATCATTTCGACCATTAGCAAGCAAACAAAGTTTGTAGTCTTAGTTTCTATAAATATTATTACTAACATTAAAGTAGAAACAGTGTCTAGAAATCATGCCTACCTCACCTATTTAATAGGAAAGGTTTCTATGATATTGTCATTAATGTGCTAACGATAGATAGAAAATTCAACTATGGTAATCGTTGTGTAATTTTATCTCCCTATTTCCCGATCACTCACTTCTATAAAGCTCTTGACTTAAATAGGAACGATTTTTCGTGTTAACTGCATCCTATTTTCCATATATCGCTACTATCGTCATTTATTGTCTGTATATGGTGATCACTTAATAGAATGATACTGTAGAAGTTACTTTTGTCAGCAAGGCAAATTTACATTTTTTTCTAAAGCATCTTCTTCCCGTCTAGGTTTGCGTTGATTTATTTTAGGACTTTGCTCTGACTATAAATATTGGCATGAAAAGTTAAGCGAATAAGGAAAGCTCGAATCGATATCGTAAGTAAGAATGATCAAAATCATATCAGCAATCTCTTGAAATTTACAAAATTGTTCTTTCAAAAGGCCAATACAATCATTGCACAGTATGCTAAATATACTCATATAACATTTCACGATCTTAATATCTTGCCGTAACTCATTACTGTATTAGATTACAGTAATGGAATAAAATATTATTGTTAGACTAGCTTCTTTGAGATTAAACAAACTTTTTAGTTGGCATTGACGTTTTACTGGCATGCGTAATGGCGCAAAATGAATCGTTGACTGTTTCAATATGGATTGAAAAGTTAAGCGAATAAAGAAAACTCGAATAGATACCAAATAAGTAAGAGTAATTAGAATCATATCAGGAAACTCTTAAAATTTAGAGAATTATTCCTTCAAAAGGCTAATGTAATCATTGTGCAGTATGCTGAAACGTACTTGTATGATATTTCGCGATATTAACATCTTGCCGTAACTCGTTGCTGTATTAGATTACAGTAATGGAAAATATTATTCTTGAAGTAGTTTTTTTTGATATCGAACAAGCATTTTAGTTGGCACTGATGTTTTACTGGTACGCCTATGGACACAATATGAGTCATACACTGTTTGATTATAAGCGATAAATTACGCTCACATAGTCAAGTCATACTTGTAAATAAATCTTTTTGAGTATGTAAATGTAGAAATCGAATGTTGGTAATTATGCACGGATATTTTACCATGTAAAGCAGAGTAATCATTTAAGAGTTGATTAACATTTCTTGAATAAAGCTTTAGGTCTTAGGAATAATATCTGGTTTATATTAGTTTTGGTAAGTCTGTTTCATAGCTGTTTTTTTTCCTCTTACTCGTACCAGGTACGTATTTACGTATGCAATTTATCCAATAAGGTAAAGGATATAATAATTTGCCGACTACCGCATACTGTACCTCTATTAAAAGTGGCTTCTATAGAAAATATTAATAACGTGATTAACCAACCTACTGAAGATCCTGCTAATCGATTTAAGGATGCTATACTTAGATCTCTATAAAAACTTGCAGGTAAATTATATTGGGTAAAGATATCGTACGGTATAGATTGCTCCATATAAATAATGGATACAAGATCTAGATGCTCATATGTTGTATTGGCGGGACTAATTTACTTTTTAGCTAAGGAAAGAACACATGTTATTACTTTAGGGCTAGAACATGACAGAACATCTCTAGAGTGCTTAAGGGGTATGAATTGGATACTAATCTTACATTAAATGTTGGTCTTTTCTTATATACGGGTAGTAGCAAGAAAGCTTCCAGGGAGTGTTTTGCCATAGGGTACGGTATCGCAACAAAGAAAAATAGATGTTTTTATCGCGACTTACAAATTTATTACTGGAAAGATCGTTTATAACAGCGAAGGATTATTAGATAAGCATTAAGCTGATTTATTGTTGTCTACTTGTGGTTATAATGAATAAATTATTCAATTAATTAAATTAGCCATCTACTCCTATTCGTGAGCGGACTTCAAAAAATGAGCTGTCATCGAGCACCAGTAATCTTTAAAAGGAGTTATTATTTTTTATTTTTGACAGTAAATTAATTGGTAACTAATAGATTCATAGTTATTACTGTACCTACGAATGACGATTATTTAATTATAGAAATTGAAATCGATATTTCTTAAATGTTTATATTTATTAGCATAGCTGCGGTTTTTATAGGAATAATATCTACTGCTAAAACAAAAACGATGAATTTGTCATGAAATTAGAAGTTAAAGTTCAAGAGGTAAATGTAATTATCAATTTCGTATTTTGAATATTTAAATGAAATCAGTGCCGGTGCGTAATTGAATATTTGCAGGCAATTAGCAGCGGTAATAGCAACATTAAAAATGGTAGAGTTAGATATCTTACGTTTATCTTTAGCTTACGTGGTTAAACGTTAGTGTTGGTATGGATCACTAGCATAACCAATAAGGTTCGATAACAAATTAAGTGATGTATGTCTAAAAAATAAAATTAAAAAAAAATTAGGTCAATAATTATAATTGATAATTGTTTATATCCAATGTTTTTCTAATATCTGTAAGGCATATGAAGTGGAAGAAGCTTTTAGGTTGGATCAAAAATGTTGTATTACAATAAGTAAATTACCGTGCTGAAGTTATGATATACTTTTCTTGCTCAGTGTCGTTGATAGCATGATTTTAGTTGCCAGTATTTCGTAACTATATGTATCCACCTTTAACTTTTATGAAGAAATTTGCTTGCAATGGATTCCAAAAATAAATTTTGAATATTTGAATGATAACTTTCTTTACGTATTGCAATGCTTGAACGGATCAGTAATACGTCTGTTATATCGATTTAAATAGGAATATAACGCGAAAGATGACAAGAGCTATAAGCGAATAGATCCGTATTTTATTATCGGATAACACGCGTCAATTTCCGGTAATGGTTACAAGAATAAAATAGATATGACTAGTAAATGTACAGTTCCAAACCTGGTTAGCTTAGAGAATAGATTTCTATTAACAGCTATTGTCATTAATGTTATAGAATGTACATTGATCATATCTTGTATCAAAGTATTAATTGTAAAGATTGTACATGAGGTCGCTGTAAAGTCCACAATCTAACAGTGTCAGACAGAGGCATATGGGTAAGCCATATGGCCTAGTTGACAATATCCTTAATCATAATGTAAGAAATGAAGATAGTAACAATTGCAATTTGATTAGATCACTTAAAATATGCATTGACTGTATTTAATTAGACAGTATAAAACCGGACCATGATATAATTTTAAAGGTGAATATTTCAACTTTTCAAAATTTAAATGCATGCTCTGCAATTTAATATCTCAAATCAGGTATAGCATAAGAAATAAAAGTTGTTAGAGCAACGTTAATTTACGTAATTTTTTCGTTAACCCTTGCAATAGTAGCTTGTGACTGCTTGCTTAGGTAATTTTATTACATTAGTGAATGATATGCTAGAATCAATATTATAGACGAGATGCAGGAATAGAAAAAGCTGTAACTTTATAAACATATATCATTTTATTTATTTATTCGTAGTGATTGTTCATCTAAGATATTGATTTAATTTAATCCCATGATTGTATGTAAAATACGTTGTTTGCTTCAACATGATGAAAGTCTATTAATAAAGCAAATAAATGGCTACTGCTATGTTTTACATAACTAATATCAGTATTATACAATATAATGTTTATAAGCTATGTACAGCTTGATGTTTACTAGTTGATGTCGCCATTTGTTGAAATTCAGTGTTATTTTATCCCCGCATAATTAATGACTCTGATCTAGGAATTTAGTTTCATATGCACGAGCCATAATCATTACTTCCTCCCGCGCCTACTGAAATTTTGATATATAGGTAGCTTTTCGACATTTTCTCTTCTTTTTATGTAGAACTTTAGATTAACATTTCTCCGATATACTTTGCGTATAAGATTACAAGGTGGACTGTTTGTAGAATTATAGATTTTATGATGTATGCAACGGAACTGTTTTAAATTCTAGTTGAAGTTATCTGTCGTTACATTGCCATCATCTTATCAGTTTTTTGTTATTAAATTTAGTATGATGCACTCGTCATCATAAACGTGTGTAATTATAAGTAAATGTATACAATTTGCACAAAAATTAATAGAATACAGGAAAATCATAGTTATTATTATTGATATATGAAAGATACTATTAAGGTAGTTGTTTTATAATTTAAATTTTATTATGTACCGTGCAGTACTGACATACCATAACTACTCGTATATTATCACGGTATTTTCGAAGATAAGCTGTAGATGATTTAAAGAATGCTGTATTAGTGTTAAAAATGAATTCATAGAAGTCTAATACCACCGAATTTACTGAATGCTGCAAGAATGAAAATAGATATGATGATATTACTACTACAGTGCTATAGGGTTTGGCTCAGGTATGCCGTTTTCAATTTACTTTCTATAGGCTAATTTTAATATCAATTGCTAACCAGCCGCACCTTTAGTCCTATACGTCTAGATAATCTTCGTGGTTTCTATAGAATGTACTTAATATACACCGATTTTCTATTTATAAAAGCAAACATCTTTCAGATGATGAATAGATAGGGCTTGATTGATCTATTGTACAGTATATAAAATATTTAAGCCGCTAACGCTTACAAAATTCGTTGCGAATATAAGAATAAGGGATAAACTTACTGGATGTATCAGAATTGATAAAGTTTTGCTGAAAAAGAGAATATAATTGCAGATACAGCATTTGATAGAAAACTATTAAGGCTAAATTTACAAGAATTTATAGATATGCACTTATGCTATTTCCATTAATCCATCTTTTCCTTTCGCATTGTCTTATAGACAAAGAAATTATATCGCATACAATTTGAGAGTTTGCGAGCTCAATCAGTTTGAGTATATAATATCTTTGGCAATGTTAGTACTAGCCTATAGATAGAATTATATTATAGACGAACGCTTAATTGTAACTCTGGTCTTGATAAAAGGAGAATATATCGTATGCTAGTAATAAATCGATAATCCATACCATGTAGTGTAAGGTATCATTCTCACTAATTATCACCAAGTTCATCTGATTTGAAATGCTCAATACTTTGTTTTGTGTAGAATTTATCTTCAAAGTCGTTCCAAATGAGTTTCCGGCTAGTGAAAGGATTAATTAAGATTTTAATGACATTTTTGGCCTAGCTAAGTATATTGAAAGATGAGATAAGTATACTTAGAATCTATTTCCTTCACACTTCGATATCACATAGCATGCAGATATGCAGCTTCATCTTTCGCGTATTTTACTTTTCGTTTAGAATGCGGAACATCATTAATATACTTTAAGGGCTTTAATATCTCGTAAACAAGAAAAATTATACCGCTGTTATCTTTGTTATGTTTAACAGATATTTCAGGGGCTAATTCTAAATAGTTTTTTCAAGATTGTGATTGAATTTAGAATTATACACTATGCTGGTGTGCTATTTGAGCAATAATGATAGCACTTTAATTAGCGCTTTAACGCAATTGGAGGATTTTTTCTTAAAGATAAGTTATTATAAAATTATGTATGTATTGTTTGTGTAGGTCCAGCTGTTACACTTATGACTATTAACAATTGTCCTTAAGTATATATACTTGGTGGATCACTTTGATTTGACTATCCTGTCCCTAAATTTACGATCTTTTTTATCTAGTAAATGAAATATTACCTGGTACCAGCCTGTACTATAAATAGTTCTACAGGTAGGCAATCTTAATCGCAGGTATATTTATATTTCATACATACTGTGTTGTTCTTCATGTTTATCTCTCTATCTTGTATATATTTTATCTAATGGGGAGACCGTTAATGATTAAGAATACCGCCATAAGCAAGAACGTAAATAGGCTTCTTACGACACTGGTTCCGGTATGTTAATGGCAGTCGATTTTTGCTGGATAGTTGCCATCTTGAGCTATTAGATATTAAGTTATATTTAAATAATATAGAATTAGTAAACGCTATAAGTTATAATGTTTAGCTTGTTAACATAACCTATCGGATTTCCTCTTTTGAATTAGAATTTAAGATATTTAAATTATAGGATTAATAAGATTATAAGTCATGTTGTATAGCTTGCTAACGTAAACTGTCGATTTGCTTATTTCAGATTACAATTAAGAAAAAGGCCCATTTAATTTAATTCTATTGATGTTGCATGATATTAAGGCCAATAAAGTTCAATTTTTTTGCAATACATTGTTCGAGTTAATATTGATTTGTTATAATTACAGTAAAATTGAACAGAAGCTGCTCATATAATAATTAATGGACACCTGGAAAATGTTCTTCCTATCGCAATGATAATTGACTCACTACTATTTTCAGTTACAATATTCTTTTTGAAAGTGTTTAAAGCGATTTCTAGCTGGAAATAAATACATACTCATGGCTTTTATTCTAATTTTTAATTTTTATATTCGTACACCGATTATAAATACTACACTATGTAGGATGTTAGTACAGATTGTAATAGAACTTATTGGTGATAGGACTAGCCAGTAAAACATTTTTCTTTTTCAGTGGCAATGGCATTATAAATTAATGAGCAATCCCTGCTATTGAGAGATTGCATGTTCAGCATCTTAATAAAGCTGGGCGATGACGTGAAAATTTAAGTGGGCATTCTGCATGTGCAGCGTGCAGCTTAATCATGCACATCAACTAATAAAATGCAAGCATTAACAACGATGTTAACTATACACTGGGTAGCAATCTTGAGTATTATACTTTACTAACATATGGATAGCAAACATAAAACGTTACTGTATAGTAATCAGTTGATATTAGATTATAATATTAGAACAAAAGCGACTTATGGGATCATCATATTATAGGTTTGTAATACTTGGAAATATTGAACATTTACTAAGCACAAATAAATATAAAAATCCTTGCGCTGTATCTAATTATATACTAGGGCACTAAATTTACACTAAAAGCAAATATTACAAGCTTTGCTGTAAATTTTCTACCATAATTCTATTAAAACGCAGTCAAATATTTTGCGAAAAATTTGTACTAAAGTGGTAATAGAGTAAAATTTTTGGTTGTATCAAGTTTTGTTATCTTCATCGTAGTAGACGTCAGGTTCATTAACCGATAGAGAGAGATAAATTGAATATGAGGCATCCGAAGAAGAGACAATAATCAGGTTTTGACAGACAAACCCTAATGTTACAAATTTAAGGTGAAATTTTGGATCATATGTTATGATTACGCGAATACTCACTCCATTTTATATCTTTGCAATTTAATATTAGAGTCTTTGTTAATTCAAGGTGTAATTTTCTTTCATATATGTGTTGTGATTATCCTACAGTATCTGATATTGTTATAGCTCAATATTACAGTCTTTGATAATTTGATTCCGAATTTGGATTTTTCCAACGATACTTATAGCAGTAATATGAAATATGAAAGGATCTATACTTGGAATACAAGAACGTCTTGTGTATCTAGTAGGCTTTTGCTATACCAATTCATACTAAACCGGAAATTTTGAGGGCAACAATTATTAAAATTCGCTCGATTTTATTGTTCTATTAAAATGTGATATCTTAACGCCTAAATAAGAGCTCGTTTCTTTGAAATTAGTTACTGTATAAATCATCTATTATCCAGCTACTAACATAGCTACGTCTTTTATTTTGTAACTACGCCCGTGCATCCAATGTATACCCTAACCCAAACATATACATATATTGCAAGAGAGTCCTACGAGAGGGGAAGGGAGGGAATTGCGGCTATGTATGAGCTGTAAACTATCACCAATTTATAATTCTGAAAAAGCTTGTTTAATTCTGTTATTTTTATTCTGACTTACTGTAAATATCGTAACAAAAACCCGTTAGACAATCTGGGGGAGGAGGGCTAAAGTGTCGATTTTAATAGCTGTAATGCAGATCTTGCTTATGATAGTCATATCATTGGAAGTAGCATTTTCTTTACAAGTTCCCAATCGGATGATATACAGTAAGCCTATAGATAGCAATTTAATTTAAATTGGTTTTAGTATGCTTTGACAGGGCATAAAGGCGCATTACCGACTTGTTGTAAGTCTGTCAGTATCGTCACATACTGTGGCTCGTTAGACAATCTGGGGGGGGGGGAGCAAAGTGTCGAATTTAATAACTGTAATGTAGATCTTGCTGATGAAAGTCATATATCATTCGAAGCAGCATTTTCCTTACAAGTTCTTGATCAAATGATGTATAGTCAATAATAAGGATAATCATAATTTCGTAAGATTTGAATATGATTTCGGACGTTTATTAAATACTAATTGAACTATTTACTGTGGTTAATATTGAACCACATAACATTTTACAAGGCTTAGTATAGAATTTCATATTAATCATTATAACATATTATACTGTAATCCAATGGCTTAATTAGCTAATAGTCTAATTTCAGGATTTATCCGTAGCTTTGTACCCGTTTGAGTACGAAGTTCAGTGTATTTACGAAATGCCTAGTCAGTTCGTAAAATGCAAAAATATCAAAATATGTCAATCAGTGAAATCGTCTTTCTATATAAATTAGAGAAACTATCTTTATTCATGGAGTAATATTGCTAAAAAAAAGCAGCGAATTTACATTTCTTTGATGATTATAATAATAATAATAATAATAGACTAATTGAAATATTCAATACATATGTAACTTGCAATTACTTCCGTAATTGCCAATCATTGAGATATACTGTTATCAATGAAGTCGTTATCATTGAATTGATAATGTTCTGATTCTGAAAATTATTCTTTATTTTTACACGTTGTATGAAATTTACTGTTACACTTAATATTAGCCTTCAAGCATTTGCATCGGTTGATAATGAATACAGCATGTATGGCATTTTGCAAATTGACTAGGCATTTGGCGAATGGACTGGATTTTGCACTTGGACGGTAACAGCTGTAGCTGCATACAGTAGAAAGCGTGTCATTCATCCTTCCCGATGATTGAAATGATATGAAATTATAATTTTAAAATTTCGTAATCAAAAATGGAGAAAAATCAATTTCTGCTGCATATTCAAACTCTACTTGTACGTACAGTACGTATAGAGTGTAGAGTGTAGAGTGTAGAGTGTACAGTACTGTACACTCTCTCAGTGCACAGTGTACAGTGTACAGTACTGCAGTAGGACTGTACTCTACCGTACTGTATGACTGCAAGTCGCAGAGAACTGTGCCATGTCGCATTCATAGCCACATTACAAGTCGTATTGTATGTAGATTGGGAAAAATGATTTTCTTACATTCTTACGCTAAACCTGACTTCTAATTATAATTATTAATTAATTTATGAATTAATTGATGAAGTAATTACGATGTATATGGCTGATGGACTGGATAGTAATGCTTTTAATAAACAACAAATAATCTAACCTTGAATTAGAATATATGAATATTAAATTGGACGTGGACATGGAATGATAAATACAGTATTCTTCCCAATCTGTGTAGTCTTACGTAACATTGGAAAAATTGAAGGGGTTATCGAAACGTACTGTAGAAACCGCGACTGGCAATGATCCTTATTTTCATAACTGGATCACTTGTCATCGATTAATAAATAGGAGAGCGGACATAGTGACTGTATTTGGTCAAGACAAGACTTACTTCTGCCATAAACTTGCTAATGGCCGAGCAAGATATTCACTTGATTGTTTGCGTTTTATCTGTCGGCCAGCAGTTATATTATCCAGCTTGTCAACACTGCTTCGTAAGATTAAGAACTCAAAATAACAGGTGATAAAATTTAAAATTCACGTTGCTTTACAGAATTCATACTACAACTAATTCATGATAGTGATTGATGCTTACGAAGCTCTATCAGTGACGATAAACGCGTATACAGTAGTCTACTGTACAATTTACTAATAGAAACGATCTCGAATAGATGATATCATGACATTTTTTGCTTGATGAAATGCACTATTCTGTACAAGTACAACACAGTAAATGCGTAGTAGTACGATCGATCAATGCTGTACTTATTAATGAATGTGTAATTTGATGGAGGTGAATCAGTTAAAGTTCGATCGATTCGATGATGGACTATCAAAAGTAGCATTTGATATCGAAAGAATGTACACGATAGGAACAAACTTATTGCTATAGATGTCGACTACAGCAATTGACATTTTCCTATGATGGTAATGCCGATAGTATGCATGGAAAGCAATTCAATAAGCAAGAATTTGACGGAGATTGGAGTTATACAGTTACTGTCGGCTTAGTACTTACCTAAGTATTAGTAACCAAGGTGATTTTAATATCTCCTTAGGCTAATATGCCCTCGATGCAAGCAAGTCTACTGTGATCAGCAAATTTGTTATCGCTATAGGCTCAAGCTAAACGTAACTGACCAAGATTCTATTGCTGATGTTACTTTATTTGGTAAGTGTGTGGAGAATGTTATTGGTAGAACAGCGACAGAACTACATAGGTGAGAAGATAAAGTAAAATTGCCATATAAAATTTGATTCAAAATTCATTCTTGTATTTCTGTTATTGATCGGGTCTTACTATCTCGTACTGTAGGATGCTATCCACTCGACAATCTCGATATGACAAGAGCCTTGCTAATATCTTGCAATATATCATTAATTATTATTTTATTGGTTCAATGATCGAGCTGTCGTTTTCATCCCATCGCTACAATGGCAAAGTAAAATGCCAGCATTTGTCGGACATTAAAGTAAAGCAAACACGTGTCTCCAATTTTTATACGGGTGAGCAGAAACTTCAAATCAATACTGTACAATGAATTGTTGTAATATGCATAACATTTTGATATATAATCAGTTTAGCATGCTATAAAAACGATTTAACATGTGTTCATGATAAGACGTCGTCATGAATTAATTTCGATGCTGTCATAATTCACATAATAGGTTGTTATCCATCTTTTATTGCTACAAAAATTGAACCTGTCAGCACTAGAAAATGCACAGTGATTGAAGAATTCGAAAATGCACTTTCGCAAATGCAATGTGCTTGTTCAAAGACTAGTACTGACATCGACCACGTAGAAGGTGGTAACTTTGACGGCCCAAGTGGTGAAACTTTCAACAATAGTGATTGGCAAGTTTTATTATGGGATAGTGAAGAATGGAAATTGGATGAGATCGAAACAAATGACATACCTTCAGAAGGATTGTCAGAAGCTAAGGAATTGTTAAATACTAATTTTAGTACAACTGCTAAGGAATCAGATACTTTTAAACTGAATAATCATCAGTGGAATACAAGCAACACTGCAGAATATAGCTATAATAAAACTTGGGTTTCAGCCTCTCCTCCTTCTTTAAACCTAACTTGCTGTAGCTGCGGTCATGATGTTACGGTGGTATCTAATTTAGAACGTAGTTGGCTACAAAACAATGTATCAATATCCCCCGGCATGGATAATCAATCAATGAGTTGGTTTAGTGATTATGGCTTTAATCATAAAGATTGTAATATTAGTGTACGAGTGAAAGATAAGAACGATAAAGAAGAGGTAATACCGGGTGTTAATTTATCTAATCATAATGGTGAAACTCAAACTAATTTTGTCGAACAAAACGTAACATTTAGTAGCAGTAATGATTCTATCAGGCCGGTAAGCCATCCGGTTACATGTTCATCGCCAAGGCAGACAAATGATGAATCTTTGCCTTCGGAGACTTTACTACTGTACTCACGTTGCAATTCCAGCGATAGTATCAAAGATGATCATACAGGTTCCAGCGATTCCGGTTGTAATCAGAATTATATTTTCTGCCGATCGGATACGAGAGACACACTATTGCTATTTTCACCGATTAATACAGCCGAAATTGTAAACGATTCGAATCAGCAAACAGGCCGCAAGCGGCGAAGAACGTCTCATGTCAATCTTTCTCGCAGGAAAGAATTGTATAAGGAAAATGTTGTTGCAAAATCTAGCGCTTGGGATTCTAATATTAATGTCGACCAAAAGAAATTGTCGTTAGTGTTTACTCCTAGTGAAAAATTAGATGCAAATGATTATGATAGCGAAACGTTATTTTTATTTTCTCAGAATAATACCAGTGCAAGTTCGCAACATTTCCAAGATATTACGACCACAGCTAATCAGGATCAAGGTCCAGTATCCCGTACGAATAAGCGCTACAGTTGTAATGACCAAAATGCAGGTTACGTTGGTATAACTCCAAGTAGCACCCTGAAGCGAAAGCTATTCAAGGCAGAGAATGCATAAAGATACTATAGTTACTATTTGGAGTTGAAAATAATTTCATATGAATTACCGTAAATATTTTTATAAGATCCATAGCTCGTTTCTTAAGCGTTGAAGTAATTCGATGTCATTAATGCAATTTCGATTTATTTAATTTATAAACGCCTGTATACACTACAGATTATGACTACTTTGAAGGTAATAATTTATTATATAGTAATTATATATAATTATTTATTGAGCATGTATTGTTATATACTATACTGTAATTTTGCACCTTTTACAATACTAATATCCCTTATTGACAGTAACTATAGTAATTTTTCGGTTATTTTGGGTAGACAAAGTCAAGAGATAGTTTTAAATATACGTATACAGTGTAGTGAGATGGCCAAGATTGCGCCATTACTATTACTTATTTTTGGTATGTACATTTATGCCCACAATAAAAGTTCGGCGTATAACATACATGCATTTTACTGGTCGCTACTGATGTATTAATCGTTTTGGGATCTGCTAAAAGTCCACTATGCTATATTGAAAGACCTTTATTCGCAGCAGTGAGCACTTATTGAGTAAGTGCTGGGGCGTGTAGTTGTGATTGAAGTACAATTAAAATGTAATCTACTGTAATGTGAGACATGTTAAACTCGAAAGAAAGTGGTAGTTCTAGCTTATTTTAAACAGTTCTAGTTTACACAATCCTGAGTGCTACAAGTATTACTCTATCAACAAAAATTGGTATGTAAGTATAATGGGATAGAGGTTCATCAAAGAGAAATCATTTTTCTCTTGATGTTACTTTATCAGAAGTGGTAGTTCTAGCCTATTTTAAGCAGTTGTAGCGTAGTCATACTTCAATAAACAATCCTGATTGCTATAGGTATTACTTCGTCTACAAAAATTGATATGCAAGTATGATAGGATAGAGGTTCATTGAAGGAAAGTATTTCTCTTATCGTTACTTGATCAGAAGTGGTAGTTCTGGCCTCTATTAAGCACTTCTACTTTAGATCACAGTTCGTTAAACAATCCTGATTGCCACAGGTACTGCTCCATCAACAAAATTGGTATGTAAGTATAATAGGATAGAAGCTCATCGAAGTGATAGCGTTTCTCTTGTTGTTACTTCTTTACGATAAAATGAAAATGATTTTAAATATAAGGAATACAATATTACTATCGTTAGCAGTACTTTATAGTACGACTTATAATGCGCAAGTTAGCCTTAATATGCAGGATGGCTTCTAGTGCTTCAGTTGCTTCATTTCTTCTCATACTCACTTTTACCCATGTCAAAAGTAAAGTACATGTACTGATGTGCATGAGTTGTTATTGATTGATAGACTTTAGATCGTGGATCTATTATTACTAATAGAGCCAGTTAGCAGCAATGTAGTCCATGGCTATAGTTACCATCGTTAGCATACGTATTTTGGACAAAAGAGAAAATGATCATTAACTATTAGCATTCTTGAGATATACGCTACTGTGTAATTTTGACTAGTGCAATCTCAAGCTAAGATAATAATGAATATATGAAAGTCTAAATTCTTTTAGATTGGTACATTATGGTAAGATTTAAAGACATCTATTGATTAATCTCAAGGATGCTGTATACGGATGGATGATTGGTTACTTAATATTTTAAGATCGCGACTTGCCGCTAGAGTTAGGGTAAATCTTTATTTTAAATTACAATTTTATAAATAACTATGAAACACGACTAATTTCTAATCAGCTGATTTGACAAAATTTTCCTTTCGTCTTCAGCATTACGCTGTAATTTTTTAGGGTATACAGAATAAAATTAGAAGTTACAAACATTAGTCTCCTTCACAATATGAAATTACTTTAATTACAAATTTATGCGAGGTGTAATCGTGCTATTTCTGAATTATTACTTGTTTTTGTACATCAGTAAGATCTTAATAAGTGTTGAAATCCTTGCATTCGAGATATAATATACAACATAAGTAAATTTGTTGACACCTATACAGTATTGGTACGAATAAATAAATACTTCAAAATAATCGATCGCTTTTAATGAATGGCTACTAAAATTCAGTTTTCCTTCCATGTGAGTAGTAGTTCTTTTCCAAGTTCGTTTACGAAAAGTGATTCCATGGACCTCAGTAAAGGATAGAATGCATTACAGAGTTTTATAAGACAGCTTAAGATTGTTTATTTCCTCCTCCCGTGCAAGACGAACATCGATGTTTTTTGCCATTTTCAGATTCTTCTAGTTGTACACTAATAGTATCAAGGCCGGATTTGGAATTACCATACCGATCTTTTTTGGCTGGCATTAAGGGTCGTTGATATTTCAATTTATGGGCCAATGTAAGGAAAATGGCGCGAATGGTGTCTTGTTCTTTATCATCTTTAGCTGAAGTTTCCCATAATGGCATATTATGAGCGTCGGCAAATTTTCTGGCCATATTAGAACTTACTACCTTTTTACTTTTACAATCACATTTATTGCCAACTAATATACGTGGTATATTGTTAGTAGTGCTGTAGCGATCGAATTCTTCTAACCATATTGCTAGAGCATCAAAGGAGGCTAATTTGGTTACATCGTAGCAAAATATTACGGCTTGAACGTTACGATAATAGTGTTGGACCATACTCTTTCGAAATCGTTCTTGCCCTGCAGTATCCCATACTTGCAACTAATAAGAAGGAAAATGATAACAGTTAAGAACTACAAGTGGTTGTTCTCAATAATAAGCTAGCTATCTAACAATAACAAAGGTTAATTATTTTGCTATAAAGAAGAGATATGAAACGAAATCAGTGAATCTTTACGTTAAAAGGAAAACGTAAACATTCTAAGTATATTTAAATTAGCAGAGCATTATAGCTTATCGATTGCTATAACTGAAATTTCCATCTTTTAATTATTCTGATCTTAATGAAGCGGAACATTATGATCTGGCTTGAGGTAAAAAATATTGGCGTTTTTAATTACTGAAGGCATGATTTATATTTGTAGCTCAGTAAATACAGGAGTATTGATATGACTATATACGATATCCTAAGTATGGACTTGGAGTGATCAATTAGCTGAGTCAAATTATCCATATTATGGTATTATAAAGATTCAATTTTTTCTGTTTTTTTTCCATTGCTGTATTTGATGTACACTACTTACTTAGTGTTACAAAATCCTCAGTGATCGACAGATATTTTAAAAAGCAATATTTTGGATAAAGGCAATTATAATGGAAGGGCAATAATTCCTTCAAATCCATGTAGAAATAATCATGATTAATGTCTTATTAAAAATGATGGCGATGATTAGCTCAATAATGACAATCGTTGCTGTATTTGAACGACAGCAAAAGCCATTCTATGTTGTATTTGTTAGTTCAGATATTCTAGCCTATTCTTTAATTAGATACTATATCTTAATGTGGACATTGGGTTACAATAAAACAATATTAGATTATTTTATTTACTTAGGTCGAAAGGTTCAAGAAAAATAGAGAATCTGCCATATGGTCAGTTTAGAGTTCAGGTTATAGATCATTTTACTTTGCTTACTTTTGGCTTATACAACGTTGGTATTAGAATAAAGCGAATAAAATAGAATTAAAAATGAATAATACCGCTTATGCTTTGAAAAGAAAAAAAATTATTCATTTGATCGTATTATTTCTTTTGACGGACAGCGGCTGATTATTTACTTTGGTGCTATTTGGATCCTCTTTAGCGTAGATGAAAAGCTACCATATAAAATTTGAATAGTCTTCGTTTATAATTTAATATATTATTAGAGTATCAAGATGAATCAATATATAATCACGGTGATTAAAAATTTGTTGAAATATTTGAAATTAAATACTAATCTTCTTTGGCTAGGGCTATTTAGAAACTACTGCAAAAGATATCATGACGTATATTATTATTAAGCCGGTATCGATTTAATCAGTAATGATATCCACATAATTCTATCGCATCGCTGTATACGTAGTGGATATAACTACAAAGTAATGATACTCTACCGCAATACTATGCAGTAACATTAAATTATAGTATTAACTCTAGTAAGATACGTTTTGGGATTTTTCGACAAATAAGTAATACCATAGTGTAGTGCCAATTGGTTGACAGGGTAAAAGTGTAACGAATTCGATATTTCATCTCGATGCGACGTGCTTGTAAACGATTCTACTAGCCGTAAGAATTCAATTATTGTATAAGTAATATTCAGATTAGGAACTCTCTAAGATTGAGGTTAGAACAATTTTGAATTTTTTTCTAGATAGCCACTCATTTACCATTGAATTGGATATCATTTAGAAGCAGTATGATAATTATCACATTGCTTTGAGTGGCTTTCAAATGATTAAACTATCTATTCAATCAATATACGTGTATAAGTAAGATCCAGATTGAGAACTATCGAAAGCTGAGATTGATACAATTCTGGATATATATTTTATGAAGTCAATGAATAAGTATTAACCAGCACATTGACTACCGTATTGCCTTGAACAAGTAAGGTAACAACATGAAATAGCCAAAGAGTGTGTGTCAGACTAATATCATAAAAAATAGAAATAAAAATATTTTAGAATTTTTGCTATAATTAGCTACGAAAGACGGATTCAGAATAGTGATAAATTGATGGCATTGAAGGCTAAATATTTAAAAGTCAATCCGTAAACATTGATCCGCAGAAAAGATTACTTAAAATAGGAAAATCAATGCTTGCAAATATCGTCGCGTGATATTTTTTTTGTTTAGGATAAGCTGGAAATATTACAATTGATATCTATGAGAAATTTTCTAATTTAAGACTATTGTTACTGTATAGGACGGATAGCTGAGGGTTAGTAATTTTCTTTTAATCAGTAGACGTTTTAGGACTGAATGTGTATATGATTGATTATTAATCAGTGACTGTGAGTTACAATGGTAGAATCTGTTATGGGCATTACTTAGAGATTAATAAATTTAATGATCTAGTAAAAAGCATTTAAAAAATATGAGCAATTCTAGTTCTCAGCTTAATCGTAGATAGGGTTACAGCCTTGGTAAATAAAATTGAATATATGATCTCATGCGTGAAGAAGTAAGAGATTTAGCTTAGCTCAATTCACGAGCAAAATATGAGTTATAATCATGGATACAGAATAAATAAAATTTCAAAATTGCTGTATTTCTAATACTAGGAATAAATAAAGCAGTATAGTACGTTGAATTTTCAAATTTATCAATTGCTAACATAAAGCCGAACTGAAAAGAAATGATGAATTTGTTATTTATGATAGATTATTGCTAATGTGATTGCAATAGAATGGGTCTACTGTATATTTACCGTCTATAATAATGAATTTTCAAATTAATGGTGTAACTCTGAAAGCAAATTGAATTTAAAGCAAAACTAATCGTGATAGATATAAGATAAGCTCATACTTGTTAGAAAATTAGAAGTATTGGGTAAGGACTGGAAGCAAGCATAGAGCTAGAGTCCGAAGTTTTTACTCCTAAATACTTTTAAGTCCGGTGAAATAAAAAAATTGAAAGATAAAAGTATAAAAAAATGACTCTATCAAATAGTATTTAAATCTCATAACGGCTTCAATTATGTGTAGTTTAGTCTTTTAATGTAACTTAGTAGGAATGCTACCATATTAGTATCAAAGTTATTTAGTTTTTCAATGTATTCATTTTAAGGTTAAGTTGAGCAGTTGATTTATCGATAATAGCCGCTCTTATATCGCTTGATAAAATTGAACGATAATTGATCCATGGCGTAATTGAAGCATAGGTGCTTTTTAAATCGAAATCTGTAGATCTTGGAAAAGGACTTATATATTACTTTGCTAAATGAGAAGTTAGGCTGATAAGAATCATTCAACACTAGGTAGATTTCTTGAATGCGAGTTAATCTCAATCAAGAATAATATGAGTTTTAGTTAACGCAACCAAAGAAATTGATACATGACCAGATTTTTAATTGTGATAAGAAATGATAGCGTAAATATATAATCATATTATTATGTCTGAAATATGTTACAGTTACTATACAAATGAAAGATGCAATCATGCCATTATTGAAGATCGAATGTTGCTGTTTCTGACAGCTTTAGCGTGAAAAAAAATTAAACGCCTTTACCTTGATTATTTCACCTTCTAACTCCATCGATTTTTCTTGAAAATCGACACCAATTGTTGCTGCAGTTTTATGCAGAAATTGTCCGCTACAAAATCGCCATGCTAAACAGGTTTTGCCAACATTTGAATCTCCAACTATTATAATTTTATAGGTACATGCTGTATGAAGAGGTGGTACAGTGTCTTGTTGGTCATTATCGCTACCGTCCCAATCCTCTACTTTATCTTCTTCCTCCATATGGGTTACTTTAAATTACTATGAAAGACCTTCTCTATTCTACAAACTTTTAATTTTTTTGTGTGTAGTCCTAGTTAAAATAGATGAAATAAGAAAGTTATAAACATTGCTATTTTAGACTGTTTCTTTTCAATCTTTCTCTTCTGCTTTTATCGTAGCCGTAAATTAAAACAGAACAATAATAAAATACTATTTAACTCTCAACATCGTGCTATAACAATAGTAATCATTAGAGGCCATTGAATCAACGATTCCTATGCATATTAATACTTGGATCTACTTTTAGCAAGTGTTGAAAGAAAGATTACATAATTATTAATAATACACAAAGATTAAATTATAATTTTAGATCATTCACATAGAGGAATAATTGAAATCTACTTAGAGCCTATTGAATTTTTTTCTTGTTTAGCCATCAATAGAATAGCCTACAAATACTTGTACACAGTCATTTAGATTAAAGTCGCGTTGACTACTTTAAATATTATATAATTACGGGCAACTAAGTAATAACATTTTGCGTTCAAGAGAAATCTAAATCGATAGTATGTTGGTCATGGAGATGGTAGCTTATGATTGATAACGGTTACCTATTCTGTTGTCCTACATCGATACAAATACCAGGTGGAATACTGTACGCTATTGTCAAAATTTGCAATAAGCATTGGGATATTTGAGTAATTTTATAGAACTAATACTGCCGTTAAAAATGGAAAAGAATTCCAAAGGTGTAATATTCTATTTAGTAGATAGTTGATCTTTTCATGTTCTCATGTCCTGAAATCAGTTTACATAAAGCACAAGAAAAAAAATATTACCGATTTTAAGGGACGCCAAGATCGCTTGGCTTGTTAATGCAATGGATACAAAATGGATCAATAAAAATGGAAGGATAGATGGACTGCTTTGTCTGTATTTATAACATGGCTTAAAATAGAAATGGATTCATAAGAGTATTGGAGTCAGCGCGGATTGGTGTCCATTCAAGGTGGTGTTGATGTAGATGAATACATGAATTAATTACAACTAATTAGTTAATACCAATCGATTGATTGATTATATCATTACTAACGGTATACAGCATCGGCTGCATGGCGACGGAGTGGCTGCTATTCTGTAGCCTACTTCTACTATTTAAACACATCTTGAACGACAATATTGACATCGGTAGTCAATAACTTGCACCACTATTGTAATGTTGTATGGCCAAATGGATATAAAATTGAATCGTGTGTTTAGGATATAGCTGTACATGCTTATTTTTGAATCAGAATGGAGTCTTGCTACACGTGTTTTGTTGGGATTTGTCTAGCCAAAATAGGGAAAATTTTTCTTCTCATTTCACTAGTTGAACTTGTTGGTTGCTTTATCAATCATTCATCATGGCGTATCTGCTTCTACTGTACTGTATAGTGTCTTGAGTGTACAATTTGTCTATCGAATTGCGATACTGTATCTAATTGATGCTGTTGTCTTTGTGATCTATCGGTTGATCTATCATTAGGAATGATTTTCAACAATATTATAACGTTTACTATGTTATTGTATGAACAAAGGATACAGAGTTACGAAATAATGTGAATAAAAACAGGAGCATGGATTACTCCATTCTGCTCCAGTCATGACTGGACTACGCGGATATTTTTTTTAAAACACTAAAAAATTGAGATAGTTTTCAATAATATTATAACGTGGACTATGATATTGTATGGATAAAGGATACACAGTTGGCAAACAATATGAATAAACCACTGGAGCATACATTACTCCATTTTGCAGAAGTCATCATGACTATGCGGATATTTTTTATACACTCAAAAGTTGAACTTTAGTTCCTTCTACTTGTGTACATGTCATGTCATGTCCTGTTGAAGAATATGAAAATTGATATTATCCTTTGATTAACTTAATTAAAGTCATCCATTGATCATTAGGTATTGACTAGATTCATACTGTACTGTACTTTACTGTCTGCAATTGGGATAGCTACTGCCTAGTCGGATTGTTTTATACGGACGTTGTACTTTCTACAACAGGAATGAAATTGGTAGGGAATAATCCCTACAACCGATGATAGCACTTTCAAGGGTACAGTATATCGAGTTGCAATACGGTTTACATTTGGCATGGCCGTTAAAGGAAATTCATCCATAAAACTATAATTTAATTCCCTCTATACATACGCGTACAGTATATTGGCTCTATAACATGTTTACTAAAAAAATTGACGTTTCTGTTTCATTCTCTTTTCCAGTAATTTTTTGTTGCTAAAAACCGTAGGTGCTTAAACGTTCGTTGATGATATTGCATCATGATGGAATGGGAATAAGAATACTGCAAAAATTCATAGTTTTACTAACGGAGAATTTTTGTTTCTTTTATTTAGAAAGACAGTATCAAACTATAGTATATGGCTGCATTTCATTGCGTATTCAATTGGATCAGAGATGTTAGCATAACTTGACGCCATTACTACCCATGATTACGTCATTTGCACAATGACGTAGTAGTGGCAGGAAAGGGCGGAGAGGAATGGTTGTGTAATAACTCTGCATAAGAAATATTTCTAGCCTAATAGAGCGTCAATATTTTGCGATTTCATTTCTGTATTTGTTTATGCATTCCTTTTTATATTATAAATGGCTTTCAGCAGTAGATATTTCGTTCCCTGTATCTGTATGCGTTACGATGAGTTCTAGCCCAGTGCAATATATATTAGTGTCCCAACGTGAACAGGTATTGCCACTTTATCTTCTTGTTTGTTGCTAACAGAAGAAGAGCGAAAGGGTCATAGCTTTAGCAAGCTAATAGTAACAGCTGTATTGAAGACTCGGAGCAATTTGGTAAAACGCTTGACTAGCATAAGAGACAGGGACACTTGGGATCAACGAATAACAGTAGAACAGCGTACAGTATGTCTACGCATAGACGCTGGCTCCTTCTACTCCTACTCACATTACTAATTGCAAAGGACGTCATTTAACGACAGCTTTTAAGACATGTGTCCTCTCTAATGATAACGCAACATACTGTACACATATTGATTCGTTTTGAGCAAATTAATAAGCGTTGTAGTATCCACAACGATCATGTAGAATTAGAAATGCAATTATACATGAACGCGTGCAGTTATCATAGTCTTATACGTGTCCAACAATCGTAGTAATTGATGAATATCAACAAGCTTATACTCATTATAATGATTATAATTAATAAGACATTGACAACTATGTAAATTCCTCTCTTACAATCACGTCCATAGCATGACAGACGGTAATCAACTATATGCTACAATACCACCATAACCAAGCAAGAAATAAAGCAAAGAAGGCTTGATTAGACGAGTAAAGCAAGAATGGCTGAAAGCGTAATAACATAGCTAGCAAGAAGAAGCAAACTTAAGCGTCCTAGCTGCCATCTACGGCAATCGCCGCCATTGATATAGGCTTTCGTTTTGTGCAGGTTGAGACCAAAGCTTGGATGCATTTTGGTCGTACTGTAGACTGCTGATACTTGTACAGTTGTTCTACAGTACAGTACAGTACTGTACAGTACAGTATAATCGGTTCTACTGTACACTGTACTGTACTGAACAGATTACAGTATAAGGTAGAGTCTGTCCGTCTATCCCAACCAACAGCCCAACACGATACGATAGGGTATCGGCTACAGCTCAGAAAAACTCTGCAATTCTGATATTCAGCCTTTGCCTGCATTAAGGATAGGATTATTACTGTGACAAATACAACGATATATCCAACGATATCGACGATCACTATAATGTGCAATTCCTTTTCGATGTTGATGATGGCTATCGTAGAATACCGTTGTTAGGGTATCGTAGGGTAGTAGTGTCATTGGGGGCTATCGCAACAGCAATTCTACAGCATGGATATCCATCATGATGAGCTCAATCAATCCAGCCAATGGCCAGACTTTGATTTCCCATTCCAACCCTATGATATACAAGTGCAATTTATGAGAACTTTATACACTGTATTGCAAGATAGAAAGATTGGCATTTTTGAAAGTCCAACTGGAACTGTAAGTTTTGCTTGATTTACAGGTCGAAATGGGCTATAAATGATATAGTCCATCAGTACAAAGTTTGAATAGTTTGCTTTATGCCGGCTTGTAAACTAACGATGCATAGTCTGTTGTTAAGTTTCTTGATTTGGAATACAGTTTTATACTAGAACCTGTACTAACTCTGATGCATGGGTGCTATTAGGATAAAATACTTTACAAAGTATGCTAATACGTAGCTGAAAAATACTGTAGATCAATTTTAACAACCATTTCTTTTATAAATATACGTTTTACCTACATTGTACGTGTAATAGATAGTAGTATGCTTATCGTAATAATGGTGTTGTTGATGCTGCATTTCATAAAAGGGGAAATCATTGAGTTTAATCTGTGGCGCTATAACTTGGTTAAATGATTTTAATCGAAACATCGAAGGCAGGATTGAATCAAGGTACTGTAGTAGGATAAAGCAATTGTAAACATGTTTTCTTGCTATTGATAATGTCCCTTTTACATGTGTTATGCTCTATAAACTGCAGCAATGATGCCATTGAGTGTAATCGCTATGGTCATTTATTGCAGTTATTGCTTACAATCAACACTCGTACATACATCACTATAATGATTACGTGACGAGCACTTGTTCGCATTATTATAACTATCATGTGAGCTTATAAGTTGGCATTGATAACAGTGCTTGAGTTATTGTAATGATTAAACTCACAGAGGAAACAAGTGCAAGAGTTCGAATGCGATGTAAATGTGACCACTACCTCAGATTAATTACAATTCTTTGTCGATCACTTCATATATTTTCACTTATTGTACCCTTATAGGCTAGAAAAGCAACAGGTTACAGCGATATCACAGGACAAGGATGGTAAGGCGCTACACCTACAAGTATATAATGTGCTGGAACTTTTCAAGTTGTTTGATAAGAAGATTACATGAATAAGGTGTTATTCAATAGGGCGCTGATTCAATAGTAAAACTCGATATACAATTGTCTGTAATTTTAGAGCTCAGTTGGATAACGGAATATGATCAACAGAAAGCTGATAGGGAACGATTGCAAATAGTTCAGGTAATAGCACCTCTTAATAAATTAGTACTCGGTCTATGACTATGCAATTGCCAAAATGGTCCTTAGTATAAACTTTCTATTAAGTAAGCGATCTTGAATATAGAGTTTGACTCGTAAGCCATAATGAAATATTGTTATTGTTTCGCTTTTGTAAATGTATTAATTACTGATGCATGTATGTTAAATTGATATACTAGAGTATGAAACAAAAATTATTAGATAGACAATCTCGTTTGAAGAATATTAAGAAAAATTTTTCAACAGTTAAAACGAAGGTATGGAACGATGTCATTGTGATGCAGTTTATACACTAAAGATTGTGACTAAATGAATTACTATAAAACATTTAAGAATCTTAAATCTTAGTTTATGTACACATATGCGTATTACAGGCTGACCAACGAAGTACGATTGAATATGAAGATAAATCTAATAGTGGCTCTACAGAAGACTTGGACGACGAAGATTTATTAATTTATGATTACCATACTGATGAGGAGGAAGAAACAAAACTAGATAATGGGTAAAAATCATTAACTATAACTTTGGATGATGCAGTGATAATTGTAATTTATTAAAAGCGTATATAAATAAATAAATTTTTTTTACGGACGTGCATTGTTGCATACCACAAATCATACACGGTAGCGCTTCTGAGGAAGAAGAAGATGGAAAGATTGCCGATGACGATCCTGAAATTACAAAAATTTACTACTGCAGTCGTACTCATTCACAGCTAGCTCAATTTATTGGTGAAGTAAAAAAATGCAATTTTGCAGATAGTATTCGCCTTGTTGTTCTTGGATCTCGACAAAATTTGTGTATTAATCCTTCAGTTGTTAAGCTAAAATCTGTGAATAAAATTAATGATAAATGCCTTGAAATGCAAAAACGAAAGAAGGAAGAAAAAGGTTAGTATTTTCGTATCTTGCTCTAATATTTTAGCATATATAAATTTCAAGTAATAGATGCTGATTTCAAATTAATTACAATAGTAACTGTGGCTCATAAAGATAGCAATAAAAAAAGAAAAATTTCAAAATTATCTGGATGTCCTTACTTAAATATAGCCAGTCGGAACGATCTGCGCGATTATATTTTGGTTTGTAAAATAAATAGATTTCGGTACTTTTAATTTCAAGATATTCATGAACTTAGCGTTCATAGTTTAAATAAAATTTACGATTCTTTCAAGGCTGATATTCACGATATTGAAGAGGTGGTTCATTTTGGTACATCTTTAAAAGCATGCCCTTATTACGGAGCAAGAGCAGCATTATCGCAAGCTGATATTGTTGTAACGCCATACAACACATTACTTAGTAAATCGACTCGTGATGCTTGCGGCATTAAGCTAGCCGGTAATGTTGTGATCGTTGACGAAGCGCACAATCTATTAGAGACCATTGGCAACATAAACAGCGTTGAGTTATCTCATCGGCAGGTGATTTATTGCCATACAACCTATTGAATCAATGATTCTGTTTATCTTGCATACGTTGCTGAAACAGCCTTCACATTGCAATCATGTAATCTGTTCATATTTGTAAATATAATATTTTATATCTTTGATACAGTTAACAGAAGCTATGCACCTGCTACAATGTTATCAAGATCGCTATAAGAAAAGACTAAGTGCAAGAAATTTGGTATTTATTAAGCAGCTGATATACCTATTGAAATGTATCGTTGGTATATTTACTAATACGAATAATAAAACTTCACCCGAGAAAGGTATTTTTAACCTAGCTATCGGTCTTCTACTTATATACTAATCATATTAACAAATATATACTTTACGTTATGTTCTGTTCTAGAGACGAGTGTCTACCGAAGCAATGACTTCTTACTCTCACTTAACGTTGATAATTTGAACTTATTTAAGGTTAGGTTGAATAACTGTCTTACCGTTTAGCATATGTTAAATATTGACATAACCGCGATACTTTCATTACATTTTAATTAGATTTTAAGATACTGCAAGCGCACTTCAATTTCCAAAAAGGTTTATTCTGGATATTTATTATTATATGCTTGGAATGATCTTCAAATTTTAATAGTAACAAAAATTTTTAGCTTAATGGATTTATGGAGAGATACAAATCAACAGTACAAGTATCGACTAGGTCGGAAAGTACAGAGCATGGCGAAAATGATAGCATCTATGATAGTTATATGGCTGCATTTCAAAACATAGAAAATTTCTTAGAGCTCTTGACAAATCCTAATCAAGATGGCAGAGTTGTAGTCAATCATCAAGGTAAGAATTAGTGATTAATAATGGTTGCGTATGCAGTTCTAACGTAAGTGAGCCTACTTATATTTGTTCATTTGCTGCAGCAATGCAAAGTCAGTCGACTGTGAAATACCTGCTTTTAAATCCAGCAAGTTACTTTGCTGAGATAATTAATGACTGTAGGGCAGTCATTATCGCTGGTGGTACTATGCAACCGGTACGTGGCGGTCAGCAAAGATTATTCAGCATTTGTTAAAAAAATTATCATTACCAGATAAAGTTCTTTGTATCTGTTAAATATCAATGAATATTTGACCTAGAACGTGGTTAGATATCCACTCTTATACAGGATTAAATTTAATATTGAATAATGTTATTATTCCTGTGGTTAGGTAAATGATTTAAGACATCGATTGTTCTTTGCTTGTGGGGTTGAGTCTAGCAGAATAACCGAATTTACATGCGGTGAGTATTAATTGAGTTTGTAAAATAAGAGAATAATTTTATGCGAATATGCATATGACTATTTTAATAGGGCATGTTATTGCACCGGACCGAATATTACCTTTCTCGTTGTCTAAAGGGCCTTCAGGCTTAGAGTTGGATTTCTCATTTCAGTCAAGAGAGCTTAACACAATGGTAATACTAGTAGGCACTTTTATAACTGAATTGTGTATGATAATAAACTGAAATATATTTAACGATTCGATTTTTAGATTGACGAATTTGGAAGAATTTTACTTAATTTTGTGAATGTTATACCTGGCGGTATGGTATGTTTCTTTGCCTCTTATGATTACGAAACGATTGTTTATACCCGATTAGAGAAAACTGGAATACTAGAAAAAATTGGGAGAAAGAAAAAAGTTTATAGAGAGCCTCGAAAATCAGCTAAAGTCGAACAAGTATTATCTGATTATGCTCGATGCATTCAGGTTAGATATTGAATTCTATTGTTGTTTGTTATCCTTGCGAGCAGTTATTGGATTAACCTATTTACTGCCTGTAGTTAAGCGACAAAAAATTGGGAAGTACTAGCTTGAATGGAGCCGTACTATTTAGTGTTGTTGGAGGCAAAATGAGCGAGGGAATAAATTTTTCCGATGGTTTAGGAAGGCTAGTTAAGCTGATGAAGCGCAGTTCTTGCCTGATAACTATAGATTAGAAATGTTATTAAATAGTGTATATTAATTATTATTATTAATACGACACAACTCTTTCTTAGGTGCGTTATCATGGTTGGCTTGCCATATCCCAATAGCAAGTCTCCAGAACTGATTGAAAAAATGGAGTATTTAGATTCTTTATCGAGTGTATGTTGCCTATAGTAAAGCAATATATGAAATCAAACCGTTAAAATTCCACTGTATGATTTTCATTTAACTCGTAGGTCTCTTCACCCGATTCATCGAAGACCCTTGGGCAGATGTATTACGAAAATATCTGTTTAAAAGCGGTGAACCAATCTATTGGTAACTTAACTATTGTTATCATTTTTCCTGCTTTTCTGGTATTTAGTATAAGATATTGCTGTATGCTGTAATTATAGAAGATGTTATTATTATATTATATCCTAAATGTTGAGGGCGTGCAATTCGACACATCAATGATTATGCAGCTATCGTTCTGCTCGATTATCGTTATAAACGATCGAGTATCCGGTCTGGACTAGCATCATGGATAAATGAGCGTTTGATTGAATACGACCGTTTCGGTGCAGCTTTCGCGTCTACTCGTAAGGTATTATTCTCTTTAGTAAATTGTATTCCTCCTGCTGTGCACTTCTGCAGGGTAAACGTAGTTATAGCTCTAGTTGAATAAGCTAACTGTAAAATTCTGAACATGAGATTCGATTAGTTTTTTGCAGATAGACAATCAAGTTCTTGAATTTGCTGCGGATTAATCATCTTTGGTCCATTCTCTGTGATTAAGTTTTTTTACAGTGGTTTAAAATTATGCTTATTTAAGTCAATTCTAAGTTTAATATCTAATTGCGATATTTGATTTGGAAAGAACGCTTGTTTCGCTTTTGCTATTTCAGGATGTTTAATATATTGTTTCGATTAGTGTCTTTAATGAATTTAATTCAATGACACGTAACGATAGTTACGTAAAGTAGTTCATTTAGGGAACAATTTCTGTTTAATTAAGAATTTGAAATGGTTTTTTTCTTCTGAATAAAATATTTTGTCCTTGTGACAAACTTTTATAACTGGTAAGTGATACAAAATCTAATTTTTAAGATGACACTATCACTTCAAAGCCGAGATACGAATATTATGAGTAGGAGGAAATAATGTCCACTAGTCATCATAACTATAAGTTGATTCTTATGTTATATAAGGCTTACGAATGCGTGTTTGTTGTTCTAGTTGGTGTTTTTTTTTAAGGTAGTTTATAGGTAATTACAGTGACTGAATTTCTTGCCAGCTATTCCTAGTCAGTATTCCGTTACTGCGTAATATGACAGTTGTATCTACAGAACAACTTAGAAATTCGGGCATTATGCAAATCCTTACAAAAGTATGCCTGTTGTGCTAGCTAGTGTTTTTTCAAGGTAGATTGTAGGTAATTACAGTCACTGAATTTCTTGCTAGCTATTCCTAGTTAGCATTCCGTTGCCATGTAATGTGATCGTTCTACTACAAAATAGCATATAAATTTAGGTATTAAAAAAGTCTTTATAAATGGGTATACATATTGTACTAGCTAGTGTTTTTCAGATAGATTGTAGGTAGTTACAATCACCTAATTTCTTGCCAGCTATCCCTAGTATGATAGTTATTTCTACAATACAGCAACTGAATTTGGGCATTCTTGAACGTTTGTAAAGTTACTTGCTATTGGAAAATCGGCTTTTCAACAATCCTTCAAGGTGGAGAATCAATATAGCTTGATACTAAGTTTGCCTATTCGAATTTTATCTATTTATTACATAATTAAATTTATGAAGTTGGAAATGCAAAATGGATGATCAACTGTGAGATCATTAGGCAATTTTGACTGTAAATCAAGTCAGGTATCACTACACCAATTGTACACTACAATTTGAATAAATAAAACAGAATTGACATTTGTGTTTATGCTGATAATTGTAAACGATTGTGATAAAGCTATGCTTAAAACTTTGACATGAAAAAGTTCAAGGTGCAGATAAGAAAGGAGACGCTGTATTTGACAATGAGTTGTAGGTATATTACTGTACAATGTTGGCAATCAAGGCCGCAGCCTATTGCGAGTTGATGGTGAAATTGATAGACATACTGTACTGTATGTATTTTAACATTGACAATCACTATAATCGTTAGTACATATACAACAGCTGGATATGGTGGTATAGGGCATATTCATTTGACAAAAAGTTCAATCATTAAGTGATCCATTCATTGTCCATCGGTTGAGTAGGAGTAGCGGTGGATCAGGGTAACATTATCGCCTCTTGCTGATTGCTTTTTTAGTGATTTTGCCTTTTTTCCCTTCGGGAAACATCCATTGAAAAAATGTGGACATCTCTGGTAGGTCTTTCGATTGTTGTAAGACATTCATGTTTTGAAGTTCTTTCTGTACTTCTGGATCATTGGTTGATAGTAATTTGGGTAAGACAACAACAAGTAATAAAGGCAAGACCATCATAATGACCATAGGATTATATAATATATCGGCCATTTTCCATGATTGGCGTTGCTCGAAGAATTGCATCGGCTCTTTAGCACGTAATTTTAGAGGATAAGGAAGGATTGATACTTGCGATGGTTGTAAATAGTTGACTTTTCGAGCTCTAATTTTGCCTTTACTACGACTAATATCAACTCTTACTGGCTCGAAATAGTAATTGGGTGATGCCACATGAACAATATGTGAACCAGCAGGAACATTATGAACGGTGAAAGAGCCATCGTATTGCAGGAAGCCGATCAATTTGGTTCCATCAACTAATATTTTTGTACGCGTTGTCCATTCTAGTTGGCGTTCATTAGGTAGAGAAACTTTCCCTTCAATTTTATAAAGCTCTTCAGCGATGACGAAAGAGTTCAATATTACATAAAAGATGCCAATGGATATCCAACGAATTGCCGTCGCCATGATTTCTGTCTTGGCCAACTACACAAGTATTGACTACAGAAAAGGGAAGCTACAGACAGACAGCAAAGGACGGATGAACATTGCGTACTTTTGCGTACGTTTACTGTACACAGTGTACAGTACAGTGCTGTACTGTACAGTCTGTACTCAGTGTACTGTACTGTAGTCCACAAGCATGTCCCGTACCAATGCAGTATACTTGCATGGAGAAATTTTCCCTTCAATTTTATAAAGCTCTTCAGCGATGACGAAAGAGTTCAATGTTGCATAAAAGATGCCAATGGATATCCAACGAATTGCCGTCGCCATGATTTCTGTCTTGGCCAATTACACTCATGTGTCGGTGCTTTGCGTCAAGTATTGACTACAGAAAAGGGCAGCTACAGACAGATAACAGTGGACGGACGAATATTGCGTACTTTTGCGTACGTTTACTGTACAGTACACAGTGTACAGTGTACAGTGTACAGTACAGTGCTGAACTGTACAGTATTGTACTCATTGTACTGTAGTCCTGAAGCATGTCCCATACCAATGCAGTACACTTGCACGGAGAAACTTTCCCTTCAATTTTATAAAGCTCTTCAGCGATGACGAAAGAGTTCAATGTTGCATAAAAGATGCCAATGGATATCCAATGAATTGCCGAGGCCATGATTTCTGTCTTGGCGAACTACACTCATGTGTGTCAGTGCTTTGCGTCAAGCATTGACTACAGAAAAGGACAGCTACAGACAGACAGCCGTAGAGGGGAATGCGTACGGTAGACGTAGAAGAGGGAGACCCCTCGTGCGCTGCGAATAAAGCAGACTACAGTATGACGTACACCACAACAGAAGTGCACAGTAAAGTGGTCTACAGCACTTTACACTGTAGATCACAATACTTTACACTGTGTCTAACAGTACTTTTCACCGTAGAAGAAGTACTGTACACTGTATTTTACAGTACTTTCCATTGTAATCTAAGGACTAAACACTGTACTGTACCGTACTCAGCAAACTGTAGTCCAGAAGCTGTAAGTACAGTACACTGTCACATACTGTAGGAGAGACTACCTACGGGACGACTTGTTCAATAACGTAGTCAAATAGTTGGCCTAAAGACAGTCCTGGACTACTGGAAAGAAGGAAGAGGGAGAGCGACTGACTTGACTAGACTAGCGAGCGATGTGTAGGCCGACTGTTTTGACGGGTCAACTGTACTACTGACCAGTGTACAGTACGCCGTTGCGGCTAGGTTGGTTTTGCACAGTAGAGTGTACAATGGCAGTCGTAGCGTCTAGTAAAATGACCTGCCAAAATGTTGGGATAGGCATTTGCAGCAGGTTCCCCATGTGTCCTATCAGTATGACGCGTCATTTGCCAAGGTCGTGGTACAGTGTACAAAGACGAGCGCTATACTGTACCGTATCGGACCGGACCGATCTGTTCCGTTCCGTACTGTCTGTGCCAAGCGTGTCTTCCTCTGTCTTAGCGTCCCATCAACTGTTCCAACATGGCAGGCGCAAAATTTACTTACGATGAAAGTGGCAATACGTTCTATTACTTTGCAACTTCCTTCTATTTAATGATATTAATCCCCTTGACATATTATTACCGCCCTAAGAAGGAAAAGAAAGGTAAGATTGCATTTCATAATGACTCCCCTTGCCATACTACCATCATTCTTGCATGGTATCATTACACATGCTTGGATGGATGCTATGCTAACTACTCACAGGTGGAAAATGATATTCAATCAATCAATCAATCAGTTCAAATACTGAGTAATAGGAATCAATAGTAGTATTTCTCATTTCAATTTGGCATCAACTTGCCATCGAGGATACAGTTGGACATGGGTACACAGTATGTTTTATGTCCGATGTACTTGTAAGTAGACTACATGCCGTCAACAAAGTACAGTACCCGTTATTCATGAATTCTCATCATAATGGACGACTGCATTTCTCATTGGATTACGATTGAATATGGTCAACAAATATTTTACTTTCAGTTTTACTGGCTAACATAGCCATTTCTTGTACTAAAGGATAGTCATTTTATGAGTTATAAGTCCATTGCCATACACATGGATTGTATTACTAAGTTGACATATTCAATCCATACAGTTACAAGAATGAAACCCAACTGTAGTAATTCATTCAATGATATAATTATACTTTCTTCTTAAAATCCAATGGAAGAAGATCGTGTATACTAGAACAGATCGACATTCAATTCCTTTAGTAGTCACCATAATATCATTCTTTGCATGGACACTTGAAATAAATGTCTTACATAAAAATTTCTACTGGTTGATTTCAATTTGACAATACTGTAGTGGATGCTACTGTAGTAATCAAACGATAAATTGCATTTACTCAACGAGTAGAATGAATACTTGCTATAGTAGCCATGATCATTGGAGTATATCGACTTAAGCTGTATAGTAGCTCTTTCTATTGATAAAGCTATACTTTGTTGAAGATTTAAAACTTACATTGTACAGTATTACAGTCCGCTATCAAAAAAATAATTCAAATCCTGTCAAACTTGAAATTATAAAGAAACACTACGCTACATTCATATTCTGAATGACATGGATTGACTACTCTGATATACGGTATATTCTACAGGAGATCAATCATGCTGATAGACTATATGTTTCTATGCTTGGATTGTATTAATACAGTATATAATATGTTCATGACCAAGGTATTGGATCATTCCCAGGAAATAACCGATTCCCGGAATTGATCGTAACATATATACTGTTATTACACAAGATGTACAACGTTCTTGGATCTTTCGTACGCTATCATGACCATCATGGCTTAGAAAGTGCTCACTGTAGCGTACATCTGACAGTATTCTGATATCGACAAATAATTTTATCTTCAATAACTAGGTGTATCGTTCCTGACATCATCATAATCCATGCATTAGTACGATTGTAGATACAACGAATCATGAATTCGTAGGTTTACTAATATTATAAGGGTTGATCGATACGTACATTTCACATGATATTCACTTTCATTTTATCGCCAAACCTACTTTAACGACCCATAGTATACTAACCATTAACAACCACACTTCCAATCGACCTTATACGAGTAGAATATTATACGCGTGTATCGACTGCAGTATTCCGCTATTCAATGGATCAGCATGATATACTATAGTAATTTAGTAATCCATGGATATACCAATATGTGTTATTTCGGACAAATCTAGGGCTAGTTTTTTTTGAATTCATCGTTTCTACATATAGCCTTTGCTGACCGCATGTATCTACTTTCATCGTAGACTCTCTTTCATTTGTACTACAGTGTTACTAGATAATGCTTTCCCGTTACTAATTGATCTTCTCAATTGAATAAGATTAATACGTCCCTGGATTGAAAACACCTTCATGATTCTTCACTTCTAGATGTAGTAGTATCTATCTTGCATCTTCTATGATAAACCACTCTTAGGTTACCTAACCCCAACCCTTACCGACTTACGGCTTTCTTTACTAATATAATTAGTCAAACCTTATTAATATGATAATACTATACGCGTTTTATTAAATTAGTAGCTCGAAAGCATGTTTTATGTACATCTTTCACGATATAACGTTTATATCTGTAAATGTTAATAAATACTAATCATGGATTCATTGACTACGATAGATAGTACACAAGACGACAGCAATGATTGTCAATGTCATGGATGTATTGATAAACGTGCGTTTTTGAAGAAAACATCTCATAAAAAATCCAATCGTAAAATGTAAGTCTAATCTATACAAAGTTGAAAACTATTGCAATTGAATTCCCTGCTATTGAAATAGACGCAATGTATATTCCCTACGAAATATTCTAATGAAGACCTTCATTTCATTAGATATATAATACTAGTTATTGCCTGGATTATAGCTGCTATCATCGTTTATAAAGTGTCGTCAATGAAAAATGAGGCAGTGGCATTCGATCCATATGAAATACTAAAAATTAGTGAAGTAAGATCCACTGTATCGACATTGGGTTAACATATTACATGGTCGATCTTAGTAGCATTAGATTGATATAAGAGACTTCTAAAAGTCAATTTTTAAAAACTTATTGAGTGTGATAAAATTTCTTGTTATACGTAGACGTTATATCAATTTAGTAACTATATTTTGATATTTATTCTTTGAATCTCATGCGTCGGTTAAACAATCTTTATGCAATGTAAAACAATTTCTACGGCAGTATTATTAGCTTTTTGTCCTTACCTGATATCAATGTACTTGATTGTGTTTAACGATTGATATCAAATATTAAAGTTTCGGCTTATCATACTCGTATAATTGCAATATCATCACTACGAACTTATGTAAGCCCTCTTGCTTTTTCTTTACAAACCTAGGGTGCAATGCAAGCTCAAATTCGAGCAGCTTATCGTACACTTAGTAAAATTCACCATCCTGACAGAGGTGGAGATCCAAAAAAATTTATTATGATTTCTCGTGCGTACAAAGCGTAAGTTTATGCAGATATTATCGCTTGCATAATACTGATATTTTAACTAGACTAATTCTAACTTTCAATATTTCGTCAATGTTATCATGACTCCTTTAGACTAGCTAACGAAGAATCTCGTAAAATGTGGGAAGAATTCGGTGATCCCGATGGCCCTCGCGGTAATTTAACAATTTGATGACGCTGATAGAAAATATTGTACGAAATTTTATGTGTGATCAAACTTTTCGATGATGAGTATTCTCAATGACCCTTTTATTCAATCGTATATGTAATCAGAGATCAAGTTTGGTATCGCGTTGCCATCTTGGATTGTAGAAAAGAACAATTCATGGATGGTAAATACTTCATTAAATTTCTCTACACCACATAAACTATGATAAATTAAAAACTTATTGGTTCCTGTAGTAATTTTTCATCTCTTTATTTGTAGGTAGTACCTTTTAACTTGCTAGTGATAAATCTAACTATTAATCATAAAAATGATTGAGTGTTCCCTAAATTTTTTACAGATTGTTGCTTTCTATTTTATCGTATTCCTTGGTCTCCCTCCAGTTGGTTTGGTACGTAAACAGTTGTAATAGTTAGCTCCTCAAAGTTTTTTCTTTCGTTTAAATTGAATACAACCAATACAACTATTGTTATCTATTTTCGGCAATTGTAAATATTAAACTCTAATAATATATGGCTTAAACATTTAATAGTATTTTTGGTGGAGGCGTGCAGTTAAATATGGAGGCGATAAGGTTTATAGTGACACAGTAAAGCTTTTTACGTATCAAGTTCACAAAACTCATACCTTAGCAACGAGTCGTAAGTCAATTAATATCTTGTTTGTGATCGCAAATATAATAACTATCTAGATTACTTTTAAAAATTATGGCTACTTCGTACTTCTTAGGTGCATTAATGGTTTTGAGTGCAGCTTTTGAATTCTGTGGAAAAATGAATCCGGATATTAAAGAGAGAGAATCAGATAATGAAGATTTATCTAAGGTTAGTTTAAAAACTATTTCGTGCGTATTCTTCTCAGATTTACTTTAAATTTAAACGAGGGAACTCTATCCTTTATAGCTTGTCAGTAAACTTGGTTCTGAAGTAAAGATCGGGTGTAAAGAACAGCTATTGGGAGCACCATATTCTGTAAAAACCCGTGCATTATTACTCGCACATATGCAAAAAATGGAACTTCCGAGCAAAAATTTAAAAAATGGTATTCGTCTCACCTTCAACTTTATTCATATAATTAGGTAGTTAATCTGTTTTATCGTTAAATGCAATATGATATTTGTCTCTAAGATTTAGAATATGTTCTTAAGAAGTGCCCTCTTCTCATTCGTGAATTGATCAAATCGTGCTGCTTTATTCACTTAGTACTATTGTATCAGCGTAAGTTAAAATTTATCATATTTTATCTAATTAGTATTATCAAATACCAATTAATTTTTTAATATATTTCTAGAAGGACAAGTTCGAAATGTCTTTTCGTCCATTGAAAATATCCTTAAATTAAGTCAATGCCTTATTCAATGTACATGGGGAGATTTACATCCCATGTTACAGATACCTCACTTGAAACGTGAGATGCTGAGGCATTTTCAAACCAAGAAGGTGTTATAATTACAAAATGTTACAATATACTTGTATATACTCGTAGTTATGTAATATTAGGGCGAAAAACTAACGGGTGATACTCTATAAAATAGAGAAGTATAAGAACTATTACCGATCTGGTTGCATTACCTGCTGAAGATCGAAGGTATTTATTCAAACACCTTTTATTATTCTTACTGAATGTAATATTAAATTTCTACATTAATTTTTTGCTTTTCAGATCTTTATTGAGAACTCTGACTGACCAAGATTACAACGACGCAATGAAATTTTGTGCCAATTTACCATACTTGAGTATAACTGTCGATACGAAAGGTTCACCAAATTTTTAAGTTGTCCTAATTCATTCATGAAAGCTTCTTATTGATAACTGAAGTATAATACAGTTTTAGGAGAAAACATCGACTCTACTGTCATCACTACTAACTCAGTAATTACCTGTCAAGTATCGATTACTCGAAGCTCTTACGAGAAGGTAGCTGATAATTACAAAATACGGTAGATGACGTACTTAATTGTAAACTGCTGTAGTAGTTACACGATATCAAACAATTGTTTTACAGGAGTTATTTCATGAAGCAAATAAGGAAAAGAGTCTATCAGAAGAAATTGAAAATATTGGTCCAGATGATGAAGTACGATTTCACGCTAACTTTTTACCCCAAAATTTGTGAATTTTAGTAATAACGTGACAATGCACTTCTGTTACATTTTTTTTTATACCTTTCAACAAAATAGAATGAAAAGAAGGACCGTAATGCTCCTATGCAAAATCATAATTCTCGAAAAAAGCAAGGCAAAAATAAGAAATCTCAGAAATTTCAGAAAGGGAAGAAACCGGCTCAAAAGAAAATTACGAAAAAAGTCGAAGAAATTTCTACAGTACAGGATGAAGAGAGTGAAAATGATAATGCTGATGATGAAGAAGAGAATAAAAGTGATGCTGAATATAATTCTGATGATGACGATGTTGTAGCTAATGGTAAGGATGAGTGGGAAGTAAAAATGGAGAAGCGACACAAAGAATATTTATATGGCGATACGGTCCCTACTAGTCCGTTAGTTCATTGTCCATATTTTCCTGAGGTATTTATATCAATTATAAAGCTTTAGCGATATCTTATAGCTGATCGAAAGTGATCATTTTTAAATGACAGTATAAAATGCCACTTGCAGGAAAGACGAGAATCATGGTTTGTCTATCTCGCGGACAAAAAACATAGCCAGTTTTTAACAGAAAGGACCTTTTCATTTGTTGACGATCTCGTCGATACCAAGGAGGTTAGACATAAATTTTGTTTAATTCAACAGGTGGTATTGTATTTGATTCTTCTAGCGCTATTTAACTAGATTATTTTTCGGTAATCAATTATTCTCCATTTCCTATCTCTTTGTAAAATTCTAATGCCTTCTTTCTCACATAATTAGCTTACATTTCAATTTCCAGCACCGCCAAATATTGGTTCTTATGGATTTTGCGTTGTTGTTCGATCCGATTGTTACTTAGATGTCGATAAACGTGTTTATCATACGGTTTGTTAAATAAATTATTAACTGCAGCATAAAGTAGACAAATGTTACTCAAAGAAAATTTAGGTAAAATTGGCTGCTTTTCGCTATCATAATACGTAGATTAATGTTGAAGCACCAAAAGAATCTCACATAGCTGAAGTGAGTGATTTGGAATCGGAAACAGAAAGCGAAAGCGAAGACAATGGAGAAGATGTCACAGATTCGGGATCTGATGATTGGGACAATGAAGCTGAAGAGTAGAATAATATTGCTATTATGGATTTGAAGTACATTTTCAAGAATTGGTTTCATATATTGAACTCATATAGAAGCAGGCTTACCCTTTCATCAGATACTTTTATTTACATTTAATCGATTATAACGCACACATTTGATATATTATTAATTTTTGCGTGTGCATATATTATGATGTGTTGTAAGTCCGCTTATTTCTTCTACAACATGTATTACGACTGGTGTAAAACTTGTGTATTCATTACTGTAAACGATAAAAGTATTACACCATTAAACAGCAGCTCAGGCGAATTTATGGAAAGATCGTGGTTTAAATATTACTAGATCATGTTATAACTTTTTAGGTCATTGCTAATTAATTTACATTGGCCATTTCGCGTATTTAGTACAATATGAACTTGCAGATTTAAGTAGTGAACTTTTGACCACTAGTGTGATTGCTACAACTTCTATGGACCATTGGAAAGAGACCTGCTTTCTAGTAGTCTATGTGATTTTTAATCAACTCTTCTAACAAATTGAAAAATAAGTTGCCTTTATTGATGAATAATTCATGAATTGAAATTAGCCAAAAAGGTTGATAGGTGAACGCTAAACTGTTGAAGCCAAATTTCTTGCTGTAAAGGTGTAGTAAAATTAGTACGCATTTCGCTGGCTAACATATTTGGTTAATTTAAATAGAAAACTAACTTAATCAATATATCACAGCTGATGAAACCTACCGTATCGACTATCGTATTAGTTGTAGTATAACAGTTGCTAGATAACATCAAATCTGATTGTCCTAAATAATATGCGTTATGCAGGTTATGAGAATCCTAACAAGTCGCACGTTGCTTGTGATTACGGTACACAAAGTTCATGTTTGTATTGATTGTATTATTATAGTTGCTTTCTGATATAGGGCAAGAAGCAGAATAATAATAACTTAAATGCTTACCATACATCGATAAGATGGTCTCTTCATTTAGCCATATGGCTAATATAACGTCCTCTTTGCAAACCTTACCGTCATCAATTACAGTATAATTGATGAATTTAATAAGATCTCTCAAGAATATGACCATTAGAACAAACTAACTGTAAAATCCCAAAACTAAGTATTCATATACAGATTACATACTATTTTTCTGAGACACAGCTTTGCGTGAGCGACAGCCAAATTGCATCTGAAAATTTAAAAATATCTTATTTAAAGTATATTAAGTTATCATAACACGACAAAACGTAATCTAGGAATTAAATAAAATATTTTATCAAAACTAAATCTGGTGATATATAGTAAGAGATATTATATCAAACTTTACAATATACTGTAATCAACATAGTACCCACACGGTGTTAATTGCATTTAACGGGAACGTTAAGTTTAATTGGCAATCAAACAGAGATTGACGTCTTGCGAGGATATACTGCTCAACCAACGCTCTTGCATCATTAGGGAATTGAACTTCAAATTCTGATGCTAAATTAATAAGCTATTACAAAATGTATTACGAATCGATCAGGAAAAGTCTTAATTCGTAAATATTGTGATAGAAATAGTCCGCCTTTTATTTGCACTACGGTGAATGTAATTTACTTTATTATTTTTTTTATGTAACACTAACAATCAGGTTCGCAAAACATAGACATAATCCACTTTTACGAAATATTAACATAACTATGATATAGAAGCTGTAATATGCGTCATCATTCCATATTCAATACGCTATACTTTAGCTAAGGCTATTATATTAGCATCCACAACTTTACCGTCGTATGCATTACCGTATTGTAATCGATCGACTTAAGTCTGAATTGCTCACAGGAGTTGTTTGAAGTAACGACATTATTTGCTAGATCAATTCTTACACTTTTTGACCCCTCACATATAGAATCGTTGACCGGAATTACAAGATTAAATTGCCTAAAAGTGAAGTAAATCTGAGTAAGTAGACGTGATCTTCATCGCTGGAACTTGCAGTGCCATCGTGATTGCGGTATATATAGTCAGCGGTGTTGAAAGTATACGAAACAAAACAGTGTTAGGCTACAAATTCCTAACTGGTTATGAGAATAAAGATTGACCTACCTGACTAAGGATTCTGATATTCCAATTAATCTCTACGGAAATTATAGTACAGAACATCATAAAAATATCGAAACTTGCATACGCATTTAATGCGGTATACGTATTTGAATACCGTTTAGATAGTTTATTGATTAGTCAAAGTTTCTAAAATTTTGCTTCTTACATTTGCTGAACTAGACCAAACTGTGCAAGCTAAAGGGTAAAGAATGTGTGTTTGCTTATCAGTAAGACATTCTCCTTTATACTTTCGTGGAATCTCGACAGCGATTGATGAATCTTCCATCACTAAATAATATAAATTTCTGAAAATTGTGCAGATAACAAGCTCGATTCGAAATACTATGTAGTTTTAAAATTGCTAAACCTCAGTATTACTTTTTGGACACTTAAATTACACAGCCAAAGTTTGAAGAAAGAATTTTATATGTATGATACGCTCTAGAACTTATTTAGCTGCTTGATATGATTTACCTTTCCATAAGGCTTCTTTGTCTTCCTTTCTTTGAAAGTTTAAGTCATATATCAAGCAAATACCTGAATCTGCTAATGCAAGTGCGCCAGCCCCTAAGAATGACATAAAACTTACAATATTTAGTAATTTTATAAGATACGCATAGTCTGCTAATAAAATTTCGAGTATGGCAATAAAATTATAGTACCGGGACATGCGTTATGCGTATTTACCGTAGACCCAGTGATTATGATGATTATGCCAGGTGGTGGAAAAATCTGCAATTAGCTCTGTATTGGTTGTCTTATAAACTGCTCTAATAGGGAAGGTTTTGTTACATTAGCCATTTATTTTCATTTTATATAAGGATAATGTGTGTTATCTAACAATTACTGTGGTCAAAATGAAGTACACTGCAGTTTTTTAACTTTACTGTGTAAGATATCTAGGCAGGTGTTACCGTAAATACTTTCCATTCAACTAAATTTGGTTTCAGCTATATAAAGATGTTACAAAGTATGCTTGGTACAACATGTCTTTTATTTTATTTTATATTCCTGAACGTTAGTATTTAGACCAGACAATTCTATTATAAAATGATGTAATTATTCGTATACGTAATTATCAATAATATCGACTATTGATCTTTATTTACACCATTTTCTATACTAAAAAATAAAATTTGCTTATACAGTTTTTTTAAGGGATCTTTGTTGCATACAATCTATTAGCTAGATACAAAGATCAGGGCTTGCAGCGAATCTAGCCCCTCAATTCAACTGTCTACAGGTGTATATATATCATGACTACTCATATATGATATGGCCACAATGTATGAAAGCTATAGAAAATTGCGGCACTCACCTCTCACCAAGTAGACTCCCAAGTTTAAAAAGTCTCTCAATGGCCAAAGAATTTTCACTGACAGTTAAAATGTGTAATTTTGTTTTACTGTAAGAAATATTTTTAGACCAGCGGTGATCACTTCTGCTTGCAACTATACTGAGCAATATTCCGAGCTTTAACAAGAAGTAACTTCCACTTGGCGCGACATCGACTTTGGAGTAATTGACAATGCAGGTTTCGTTATACGCCGTAATCATCCGTACGCATATAGCTCAGTTAGTATGTTTAATTAACCTCCTACCTCCAAAGTCCAAGGACAGTTTAGCAGATAACCTCCATGGTGAATTGTTATATTCTAAAATGTATAGCGATTTACAAACAGTTTAGGTTCAGTCAACCGGCAAATAAATTAAATATTAATATTTGCCCCTTTAATGTAAAATACGTAAAATAATACTGGAGGAAAAACACAAATTGTTGAAATCTGATTTCTGAACGGCATACAGCATAACAATCCTCATTACCTTTTTGAAGTTTCCAGATATTTGAATAAGGGTCACACAAAGTACGCGGAGGTACTGATACAGTTTTGTTACAAACCTAACAAAGCAAATATCTAATTGTTATACTAAGTTTTAAAAATACCATACTGAGACAGTTTACATGAAAGAAGTGACTCAAATTGGTAAATTTTCGTATCTTTGAACACTTCTAACCTGTACAGCCTGTAAATTTAAGGAAATAAAACATTTCAGAATCTATATGAGTTACTTTGATGTTCTTCTATTTTCCTTAATGTTGTATAATGTTTGAAATCTAAAATATCCTGAGACTGGTTATGCTATCTATCATGTTATAATTAGCATTGTTACCTCAAACATCGGTTCTAACAATAACTTCTTATTAAAAGTAGAGATTGCATTTACGATTATGCCCGTAAACCTGTAACTACTACCTATCGTGATTTTCTTTATTAGATCATCTAAAAAGTAAATGCATAATGTAAAGCGAAACGTACGTACAAGAAGATTACGAGTGATCTATTAATTGAGTAAGTTATCATCAAAAGCTAGTAGAAACAGTGCCATAAATTGATTTTACATGAATGCCTAGGTTAAGTTGCATTACCTTTCAAGCAGATTTTCATAGCAGCTGAATAAGAAAAATCTTCTTTAATCCCATTTAAATCCATGGATGTGGTAACAAATATTTTTAGTTCGTCTTCATTCATAAATAATAGCATTACTTTCTTGGTTTCACATGAACATACTTTATATTTCAAGAAAAATTTGTTGATTGTACCAGCACCAACTTACAATTTATGTCATAAGTTAAGTTTAAAAGCTATATTGCAGTATCAATACTTATACTGCATAAGACATAATCGTAATGCAGTCAAACCACAAGATGATGCTTCGAAACACTGTTCATACCTGATAGAATACGACTACTAATATCTTCTACTAATGAGCTGCCGCAAAATTTACATTTAAAATTGTTTCTGGAATAACGTGTTAATAGGAAATAACGTTAAGATGCAAATTACTGAGCAATTAAGCTGCGCATTGCTAAGACTTTTAGCAGTAATCAAAATGAAAAAAGATTAGCACAAAATGTATATCATAAGAAGAAGGTTACGCTACTTGATGATATCGCTATCTGTTACACCAATAGCATAGAAGACGATATAGGAATGACAGCTCCATCCGGTGCATTGATTGTGGCTACATCTATATTTGGTACTATGACTGAAATAGGTAATGAAACTTTATAAAGGTTGATTCCGTATTATTGCACGATATTACTGATTTTATAGCTTATATATGAAATCGTATTCTAAGAAATGCCTAGTTATAAATATGGCAGATTTTTAGTTATAAAGCTGTCAATAAAGTATAATTACGACGCGCATGTTGATTATACGTATAAACTTATTCTCATTTTTCAGAAGGCTATCGAGTATTATTTAAAATTTTCGATACATACTAAATATAAAAAATTGATTTTGACTACTATATCATATAATTTGCGTGTAGCTAACTACGTACAGTACGGTATATCCTGTTTAAGAATAGCCAAATAGTACATGAAATTCACACAGTTGGACCAGCTGATGATTATGTGAATATCGGTTAATCTAAGGAATAGTGTTATGCGTTGGATACTGTACTAGCATGAAATTTCGATGACGCTATTAGGTGGTTACGCCAATTTGTAAAAGTTTGTGATAAAGTATTATAAATTGGGTATGGTTTACCTCTATAAAATGAGCTAAATTCTATCAATTAGTACAAAAAGATTATCTCTTTAATGACCGATTTTAATCAACCCGATGAAGCTTCTGGTGTTAGTATAATTCAGAGGTCGTCCTTACCCGTAATGCTTAAGTCAATGTACAATAAGTACCATTTATCAATTAAGGTCGTCAAGAAATTAACAACACTGAAATGGTTTATCTACGAAATTAAATCTAGAATTAACTGATTATAATTAATTATTAAACTATCAAGGTACGCGTATCTACACTTTTAAAACTCTAAAGAACATAATTGGCATCGTCAGGTTGTAAATTGTGTTGCTATATTACGTTTAAGTGTAATAAATATATGTATACGAATATATTGATATTGGCAAGTAATAGCACTTGTCAGATATCATTACAAATTAATTTGTAATTCATTCATGTACATTATACAGCAATATCAGTATAAAGTATAATGACGCTTGTGCCTTCATTTCTCAACATATACTATATACTGTAGACTGTAGTAAAGTAGTTTAACAATTTTAGTCTACTGTTTTATACAATATTACCATACGATCTCGCGCAAGACTGTAAGTTATGACTAATTGACTAGTATAATAATTGGTAGAATGTCTTAATCAGTTATGATTATGTTATGTTTGCATAGTATAATACAAGACCAATCTAAAATTAGAATCGATTATAACGAGATAATATGCTATTGTATGCTATTATAGGAGTTCCTGAGATTCAATTTGATGATTAATTATTACCTGTTATCTCGTAGTCGACTGGTAACGTCAAATAAAGTCACATGACAATAAATCGTATACCGTATACTGTTACATATGTACGGAACTATATGGATGCCACCGTTGTCAGGCAAAGTTTTACCGAAAATGTCCCCAAAATAATTACCGTACTTTCCTGTGTAGTTTCTAAGCCAATAACATACGATACATACTGTATCTTAAGATTTGGTTATACTGTACAGTATGTGTACATATTTACTACAGTACTATTCTTGTTAGTCTATTCAGTAGCACCAGTAGCGCAAGTGCTTACCGTTAAAACATCTTTCGTACATGTTGATGTAAAATCACTAGAATGTTATACGACCGCTAGTGAAGAGATCATCGAAAAAAGAGACAAATAATGACGATAGTAAAGAAATTCTTTATGATTTTGATGATAACGCTTAATTTGATTGGATTAGGTAAATTTTTCTTAAATGAATGATATTTTAACGGTACTAAAAGACTGTGAAAATAAAGATAATCTTGAATAACCTGTTGAATTATCTTATTGGTATAGTAATTTTTCCTTTGCGAAACTAAAAACGCAGAATTATTGACTTGTAAAACTTATTACTTTGTAATTTATCGTTCTGTTACTTTTATTCATAGTTTAATAAAGATATAGGAATATTAAATATCATTTGTAAAGCTTTTCAACGTATCAAATACTTTTATATCAGATTCACTATGATTCTTTATTATCAAAACAGATATCAAGTGATAGTTAAACAGTCAATCGTACTACACTTGTCAGTGGCCTTGCTTTTTTAATGTTTCTTTGGTTTCACGTCGTAGGATACTGCATTAGTGATGGCTCTGAATTCGCTCATTCAACAGAAGCTAAAGCTCATGAATATCCATGGCAAATTGTTTTATTAAAGAGAAACTATGCTGTTTGTAGCGGTGCACTGATAAATAAAATGTGGGCATTAACGACCGCGCACTGCATATCAAATATAGATCCATCAGTTATGACAGTAACCCTAGGAGATTACAATTTGGTCAAGTCGGAAGGGACAGAACAAACTGTTGTCCCGGATAAAGTCTATGTACATCCAAAATTCAATCACTCTACTACAGATAGTGATATAGCATTGATAAAATTTAAGGAGCCCATAACTTTTACTTTGGCAATAAAGCCGATAGCTCTACCAAGTGATGAACAGGCTCAAGTTGGAATGTACTGCATTGTTTCTGGATGGGGCAAAAGAAGCCTAGTTGCTGATGATAGACCAGACATTCTAAGGCAGGCAGTTATTCCTATAGTATCAAATAAAGAATGTAACGAGCCTATAGCATATAAAGGTGAGATAACTAAGAGGATGTTATGCGCTGGCTATAAATATGGTGGTCCGGATGCGTGCACCGGTGACAGTGGAGGGCCGCTGTCATGTTTACGCGCTTCCCGAAAAGCGAAGCAAGAGTGGTTTTTAGCAGGTTTAGTAAGTTGGGGTTCACGATGTGGTTCTCCGTTTAAGTTTGGTGTCTATACTCGTGTTAGTTGTTTTCGAGAATGGATTAAAGATACGATAGATAATTCAGCCTTAACCGACACCCCTCTGTAAAAGTGTCGAAATTTCTTAAAGTAAAATTAACTTCCAATTTCAAATCGTTTTATCGTATTCACTCAAACGCATCTACGTCAGGATTATAAAATTATCAAAACCGTTTTAAAAAAGTTGCTGAAATTACAGCTAAATGAAACGGTGCGTACATATCCAGCAATTTTAATTTTTAAGATCAAATTTCTCTATTTGAAGATAGGAATATATATTATAGAATAACTCTGAAGGCTAGTCCTAAAACCCAAATGTACCCGTAAATTACGGTATTTGAGGTTATGTTGCAATTTTCCGAAGCTGCTCACTGACAACCGAATTTCAAAGGCAGCAATAGTGAAATAATTTTTATGTTTTGCTCTGATTCTATAATATGTTTAAAACTTTTCAACAATTTGTGAAAGGAATTAAATCTATACGGGCATTCCTCCCGGCTTATAATTATTTTAAGTGAATAAGAATATATAAGATGTAAAAACTAATGTCAATCGCTATTTTTACCGCGAATTACTGTAAACACGAATATCTCTTTAAACTCTTATTCTCCGCACTACCTCATTACACGTATTGTAAGAAGTACAAATTGTATTGATCTAAGGAATATACAAAAAGCTATACCATAATGTTAATAAATCTGGATTTCGATCCATTGCTAATATCTTTTTCAAACATTGACAATTATACTGATCTTATTTAGTCTATGAGCATAATAATTAAAAAATCCTCTAAGAATGGTTCTGTTCTAATACAAAATAAATTCATTCTATGAATTTAAATATCATACAGGGTCTTGCTACAAGAATATTGTGATTTTACTATTACTTAAGAACTTACGTGTATTTAGTCATTGACATAATACCGGTAACCTGTCCAGTAACCATAACGTAATTGCCTTTATACTTTGAATTTGTGATTTCTGCTGAAGTGTTTAAGTTGTACCTACATAATATATTATTTGATCCATACAAAGAGCAGGGCAATTAATTTAAAATTTACTTCGCCACAAAGACGTATTTGTAAATCAATATTACTGTGGTAGAGCGGGTAAGCAAAGCGGTCTTAATATAATGTAAACTTGATCCTCAATTTGAAGATTAGGTAGCCAGCCAAGAGCATTGAATAACGTGAAAAAAACCTAAGAATGCCAGAGGTAGTAATTTGACTTGAGCCTTAGTAGTGACATTTACCGTACTGCTGTTAAGGTAATTTCATTTCAGAAAGAAATTTAATTATAAATGTTTCTAGGTATTCTATTAAACATTACTTGTTTGAATACTTTAGTGACAACTGTTGGGTGATTGTTAAGGATAAAGTTGCCAAGTATTGCTGTAATACGATTACATATCACGAATGGTTAGCGTTAATTAAGTTATATACGTAATTACATCACAATTTAAATTAGAGTACTAAGTCAGCGACATAATTCAATATCCGGTATGATGAGTTTGTAAGCTGTAAGTCAGTTAGCATAGCGAGAATAATCGGAGTCTAATTTAATGAAATATTGTAATAAATTATGAGGGGCCTGCAATCGCATTATTCCTGACATTATCATAACGTCTTTGCAGGAAGATGATGCGTCTAAAAATCTTCTAAATTTACGATTACTTGTGTTACTATTGTCATTAATTCTATCATATTCTTTTGGAGAAAGAAATATTGATAGCGAGATCTATAGCAATTTTTCCGATGTAAAGGTGAATTTGCAATTACCATAACGATAAAGACGTTATAAAGTTTCTAAATTCATAAACAATAGTAGAGTATTTATCTTGCTATCTTTATAAAGGTAATAAAGTTAACCACAAAGAAATTTGCTCTGTAATAAGCGAAAGAGTTCTTTCAAACTAGCAGAGAAAATTACACTGAAGATAAGCACATTAAGGTATTATTATAAGTGACTGATATTATGAGAATTTTCCAGAGCTTGATATGACGGGATGGTAGTATCGTGCACGTAACTGATTAATTAAGGTCCAATGTCTTAGCTTATATATAAACCGAAATGGAGAGCAAATGATACAGTACAATGTGGTAAAAGGTGAAATTACGTTCCCTACTTTAGTAGTTCATATATGCCGTTAAGAACAAGTAGAAACTACGGCACTGCGTTTAGGTATATGCAGTTATGAGGTGCTAGTTATAATAAAAAGTTTGAATGCCTAGATCATAGTTATCGCTCATAGTGTACCATTGAAGTCTACGACTTCCATTGGATCGAATTCTATAACAAAACGGAATAAGCCATTTTCCTACCAGATGAGAAAACATCATTATACATACAGAATCATCGAAAAGAATAATATACGTATAAAAGTATTTATGAGTTCTGCATTAGTGTGTATTTTATCTTTACTACCACAGCATTAGAGAAGGTATAATGCTGACATTGGCATTTAATTTCTGACAGCAAGTTTTTATCTTCAGCTATCCAAAGAAATAGCCACTGATGAAGTGTCAGGTTGGTTGATGAATCCATTCCACTTTTTTAAATGTAGCAATGACCTTATAAATGGAGTAAATCAAAGCCCAGAAATCTTGCGTTATAATTTTCTTTTATGTACTTTAAGTAAGAGTAATTCTAATTGTTAATTCTATACCGGAAAAATATAACTTGACAGAATGATTTTTCAACTTTGAATTATAAAATCTGGCAATACCTTTCAAAGAATGCAAAGATGCTGCTATTCAAGAAAGTTTTACTTTCTGAAAGGAAAATACCCAATAATGGTTTTCAATGTTAGGACTATAAATGTACCAATACTTGCAAAGAATGCAAAGATTACTATTCGAGTGTATCTTCCTTTCTAAAAGGAAAAAAGTCTAATATCATCTTTCAATTTTGGACTCTAAATCTGGCAATACCTTTCAAAGAATGCAAAGATTACTATTCGAGTGTATCTTCCTTTCTAAAAGGAAAAAAGTCTAATATCATCTTTCAATTTTGGACTCTAAATCTGGCAATACCTTTCAAAGAATGCAAAGATTACTATTCGAGTGTATCTTCCTTTCTAAAAGGAAAAAAGTCTAATATCATCTTTCAATTTTGGACTCTAAATCTAGCAATACCTTTCAAAGAATGTGAAGATTACTATTCGAGTGTATCTTTCTTTCTAAAAGGAAAAAAGTCTAATATCATCTTTCAATTTTGGATTCTAAATCTGGCAATACCTTTCAAAGAATGCAAAGATTACTATTCGAGTGTATCTTTCTTTCTAAAAGGAAAAAAGTCTAATATCATCTTTCAATTTTGGACTCTAAATCTAGCAATACCTTTCAAAGAATGTGAAGATTACTATTCGAGTTTATATCTTCCTTTCTAAAAGGAAAAAAGTCTAATATCATCTTTCAATTTTGGTTTCTAAATCTGGCAATACCTTTCAAAGAATGCAAAGATTGTTAATGGAGCGGGCGCCACTTTCTAAAAGTAATAAGTGGAATAATGGTTTTCATTCACTACGAAGTCAACTACAAGCTTCATTTACCTCGGTAAGATGACGCTCGAGAGATAACATCGTGTGACATCGTGTTCCTACGATTAGTGCGATACGATCAGCCAATAGTATCACACTACTTGTGATGAATATCAACTGCGAATTAGTGAAGTGCCTGATTGAAGTCTGTGCACTTTACACTCTATTTCTGACTATCTCATACGAAAAGAACCGATCCATCGTGGGATATAGCAATATTACTGAAATGTTGAGTGGTTCATTAGTAGTGTCGATTTTAAATTAATTCCTGACAAATCATTTTAGACTTGAGAAATTTGTAAAACTTTCCATTCCCAAGGCATGACAGTTTCGTGGTAATGAATAAGGAAACATGCTTGTTTCAGGAAAGGTTGATGCTGGATAGGGTGACTTGTGGTAAATGATATGACGAGACCACAAACTATTGGCTATCATGTACGCATCACGTATGTATGACGAAATCGACGCATTCACACTTTAAATGAAATATTAATTATTATTAATATCAAGAATAATATTTTTATTTTAATAGAGGCATTGCGTATAAAATAACGTGATAGGACTTCCAAATCTGATGCAATTTCACTTTGATTGATGGAATAGCGTTACCATATTCAAAATTCAATATTATGAATTCCATGTACCAACGGAACAAATGCTTCCTATACTTGATCAGCTATCTTATACAAATTTGCATACAATTCGCTCAGCAAATAGTGGAAATTGCTCACTTTAGCCTCGTACTATATAGCTATAATACATACCCATACGTTAACGTATATATGTTACGGTCGAGGTCTGGGACGAAGGCATCGTATACGCTGACTATGATGACAACGACGATCTATACGATGACCAAACTTAATTTCACTTTGATTGATGGAATAGCGTGACCATATTCAAAATTCAATATTATGAATTCCATGTACCAACGGAACAAATGCTTCCTATACTTGATCAGCTATCTTATACAAATTTGCATACAATTCGCTCAGCAAATAGTGGAAATTGCTCACTTTAGCCTTGTACTATACAATTGCAGAAAAAAAATTTCCAGTATAAATATTCAAATTGACTAATGACTGTCGGATTTAGGTTCGTAAAGAGCTAAGCTACACTATTTGACAAATTTAGACAGTTTGCAGTTTGACTTTCAAAGTTTCTGCTACTTTATAGATTAAGCTGGGTCCCCGGGATCCATTTATATTGAACAGAAACATGATTAAAGTTTTTGTTCTTAATGTTCTTAAGTAGCCAGAAATTGGCGGTGTAGATCTTGTAGAACAGCTTCAGAAAGTGATTTATTCAAATTTTCGATAGCTATTCTAATTACTCGACATACTGTAGAAAAGGAGCTGTGAAAGCCAATGTCAAGAGAAAGTTACTAATTCATATTTTATTACGATACACTAAAAGAAGAATTGAATGAATAATAAAATGAATGAACAATTATATAAAATTTTTTAATATGTTGCACCGTTGTCGAATTGAAATATAAATACGGCCCGACTATTTACAAAAATGGATTGATAATATTTTAAAAATTCTCCATAAGCTGAAAAGAATATATAGTGCATAAAAGAGTTAATAATCTTCATGATCAATGTCTCCAGTGTACTCGCAAATATCATCGTAATCGAATTCTGCAGCTTTCTGATTTGATAGTAAATATGCAACAGCTTTGTAATTGGACTTATCCCGGCTAACAATTTTTCCAACCTATTGTAAATAATTTAGTGACTGAGTAGGAAAATTAAGGCCATCTAATTTTTCAAGTAATTATGTACCGTGTGTTACATACAAGAACATGAGTGATATTTAGTGGTGCAGAGTGTTGTAAATGTTAAAAATACTCAGGACTAGGCGATAAAATGCTTATAACACTTACCATGCCGGCATGTTTCCCTTTCACAACGATGACATAGGCAGGATTACCTTTCGGAACAATAGTTTCTAGCATGTCTTCGGTAATATCTTACAAAAGTACAAAATAAAAGTTTAGAAATCATTTAACTCAAAAACTATTTCGTAGGCAGCTTACTTTCTAATAAACGGCCATCATCAGTTTCGCAAATACATGTACCAGCACGGATGACATCGATAATTTTAACCTATTCAGATAGAAAACTTTTAATTAAAAATAACACTGAGATCCGTGAAAACTTAGTAGTGCTAAAATAATACTTAAAATTTACCTTATGGTTATAATATCGACCATGTTTGTACGACTTGCTAATGAGTCGTACGCGAGTTTTAGGTCTTACCCATACATTACTGCCAGTTTCGTCATGCTTATTCGAATGATAGTGGTCTTTGCTTCCGGTGTAATTATTGCCGTGATGGGATCGATTCTTATCTTCACCTAACGTTGATTGTGGAGGATACTTGTTATTAATAGCAAATTCAGTCCGCAAATCAAGCGCAAAAGATAAGTGTACTCACTGGGATAGCGTTCTTCATCTCCCCGCTTTCTTTTAGAACTTTTTAAACTATCAGTACTGTTACTTTTTCAAAATGAAGAGGCTTAATTATATGGAATAAGTTGTAGGCTAATTAAGGCAAGTATATATTTCATACACTTACAGCGTCTCTTCACGTCCACTGCGAGAATTGATAAACGATTGCACTTTATCAACTTTATTTAACCTCATACAATTCTTCGTGTATTCTTTTTCGCTAACAATTTTCAAACAATTTTGACTAATAGTTGTTTTCTGCGGATGAAATAAATTATCCCCCGAGATTAAGGTTAGTGGCGTCTTATACTGTTTCAATCCTGCGAATATTAATTACCTAACCTCTTTATTAATTGCGAGCGCAACAAAAATGCGGCCATTATCGCCATCGATACCCTCTACCTTACCATAAAGGTCCGCATGTGGTCCAGCTACAACCATTACGTGAACTCCACGAGCAAAACCTAACGAAATTGTTGTTACCATTTTTGCTGCAAAACATACTGGAATAATATAAAGAACGAATTATTCTATCATATACTTTTATTTACCGTCTGACGTTCTTTCAGGCTCTTCATATTTTTCACCAGGTTTCCTGATCTTATCAGGCTTATTCTTATTTTTGTCATCCGATTCAACAAGACGTTCAGCTCCTAAACCCAGGCCTTTATAGCGAGGGGTGAATTCTATGGGTTTGATAACTCTGCATGCAGTAAGGGATTAGTTAAAATAATACCGTATGCCATAACAATCAAGTAATTAAATTGTGAGGCCTTGATAAAAATGAAGTATCAGTCTTTCGCAATGAACTTACTGCTTATTAGTCTTGCCAATTCCTTGACCTACTGACCAGCCCATTCCACGCAACATGGCTTGGCCAAAGTTGGATATCGGCATGTTCTCATAGTCTTCCAGTGAACTCTACAAATCATTGTAGGAAGAGTAAATAGTTTTACTGACGTTTAGTGGTATCGTCGTTGTTATTAACAAGTAATTCCATAAATAGTTGAATAACAAGCGATGTATCAATTAATGTTGGATAAATTTATATGCTACTTACTGTTTCTGGCCTCATCGCAATATCTAGTTTTTCGGAGCTTTCTATACCTTTAACCCGTGGTGCACAGTTTTGCATTAATAGGGGGACAATATGCTCCTCTTCTGCATCATTAACCTCTACTTGACTATTTATTTCTGTAGATAAAGAGAAGATGCACATGTATATCATTTGAAGGCAGTGTTAATTAAAACCTTTGATGTAGTGAAGTCTACAACGACATCGAAATAATAGATTAAATTAAAAATTGAATTTAGTCTTGACCATGGCATCTTTACATGTACTGCACTGTATATTGCATTAAGATTATTGGCTATTAAGAAATGAGAGTATAAACTTTTATAATCCCTGTCGATCGCGATCCTCGCCGTTCTGCTATTGCGTATATGGTAATATCGTCTACTATTATTCCAAAAAGGGTTGTAACTGGCAATCGCTGTAGTATAATTTAACACAAGCTTTCCTTCTAATTTATTGCTTTATCTCTATTATTTAGTCTGCAGAAAGTGTACAGAACGGATAGTAATTGCTACAGCTAGAATTATTGCAGCCAGGAAAATAACGAAATCATTCAGATAACAACGGAAGACATAAAATGAAGAGATGCTTATAACATTTACACTGATAATAGCAACATTACCTTGAAGAATTTCTTGGGCTGCTTCAGCATCTAGGTTAGATTTATCTTGATTAATTAGATTAGCTATGACCTTTTCATTTGGTATTACCCAGCGATTCCTTTTGACCATGGGAATCACGGCTGGACCTTTATTTCTGTCGCTGCTTTTACTCCTAAGATACATGAAATTTAGTATTGATCTGGAATAAAATGGCGTCCCGAAAAATTGCAATCAAGGCCTAGTCTATGCAGTTGTATAATTAATTGTAACAATTTTGACAACTGAGCAAGTCTTAGTTATACGAAAATTAAAAATTATAACTAAGCAACGGCATACGTATGCGTCCTACAGTATAATTTATTTATTTAATTTCCAGTTAATGGCTTCATGGATTGCAGTCATATATTTCTTCCCATACGAGTAAGTAAGTCTTGAATTATATCTTACAGACAGTCCTGTAATACCTTATTTATCATTGCCCAATCTAGAGTGGGTATTTGATATCTAGCTATGATTAACAGCATATCCGTACAGTATACCCCAATCACGTAGACTAAGGTGAAATCTTTCAAGATGAAGAATGACAAATAAGCAATAATAGTGATTCTGAATTGTTACGTTTACATTATTTCTCTCCATGGCCTAACGTACGAGTTTAGCAGATAAAGCTTTATAAATATATGTCAAAAAAACATAGGAATTAATAAATAAATCAGCTTATTAGACATATAGCTATATAGGTGAGATTGAGCTGGACTGTTCAACTTCACTAGTAGAAAGCATATTACTTCCAGTTGTGGTTGCAATTTAAGGAAACTTCTACGTTCATTTCACGTTCATTGAAAGTGAAGAGTGCTGTAAATGAATTTACCCTTCAATAACGTTTCCTTCTAAACCAGTAATAATTTCTTTATCATCCTCTATTTTCTCTTCTTCGTTATATTTCGATGTGTTGAGCTTTTTAGGAGCAAAATTTTTATTAAGTGTGAAAGATATCGTGGAAGTCTTCTTGTCATCCATTTTCCTAGCAAAGCAGCTCGTTATTGCGATCACCGACCGACAGACCAGAGGACTTTAAATTTAATTTAAATTTGTTTAGCGCTGCTGTACAGTGTACAGTACTTCAGCACTCTGCTAGGGGTACCAATTACTATAGATTTTACAGTACAGTATACTGTACAGTACTGTACAAAGTGTCTAATAAGGGGCTTACTGTACTGTATTCCCGAAGTTTTAGATGATCAAAAATAAATAAAATATTTTGCAATTTTAATTCATTTTATATCAATTGAAAGAAAAAGAGTGGAAATACAAGAGTCTGTCGATAGAATTTTCGTACGGTATCTAATTTTTTCATAAATTACGTTTAATGAGAAACAGTTATTTCTAGTACAGTAGAAGTCCCTGACTGTACATTCTACAATACAGTAGGCACAGTAGTAGTTGGAGTTAAACAGAACTGCATCCAAACACCTACTGACAACATCTCATTAAAACGAAGACTGCTGTAGACCATGGATACTGGACAGGGGCTATTAAAAAGAAGACAGAATTTAGTAGTCTCTGGGTATACGCTTTTATTGGTACCATATAGTAGAATGACCGAAAAAATGATATAAGCCTTGGCATTATTTTGCACCGACGGTCGTTGGCAGTCCCGTTTCTGTCTTATTTAGTAGTCCAAGACTAGACAAACTTACAGCATCATTAGCATGGTGCAAGTAGACTACGTCAGGGTGCAAATGAATGCTATAAAACGCAATAATATGCTGTTAAAGTATGATCTACCAATAAATTTATGCTCAAGCCTAATGGTCTTGCTTAGTCTTGTTTAGTCTTGCTCTTGCTATTTTGTTGACATTTTTACAACTGACTCAGTACAGCAGGTTGTTCCACTCGTGATATTCTCTTGCTATAAGTTTACTGAATTTTCCAGCATTCTCATATCGGTACTAAGGGAGATGCGGGTTGTGTTTGCCCCCTTATAATATATTTATATATATATGTCACAACCCTCACTTGTGGCAAAGGAAAGTAAAGAACTCTAGTGTAGTTACTTAAAACTTGGGCTATTTCTCCCAGTACTTTCAGTTTTTATGAGAGAAGTATTTGAGAACTCGATTTCTCGGCTGATCTCCACTGACAACTGACTAATTATTACACTATTCTTCACGATATGAGTCTTGCCGTTTCTTGAGCAATTACTAACTTTATTCTACAAACACACGCGCTTAAATATGTTTCTACAGTGGATTCCAACATTAACGAGTGAGAATTCATGCTTTACAAGTTACATTAATTAGTATATTACCATTACTAAATATACATGTCGATATTCTCAGACTTAGATAGCTACAAGCTATCAGGTGTTAAGACGCTTAACCTTCGTCCATATACAGCTCAATTTTTAGAGATTAACACACCTTATAAACCTACAGTAAATTAACTGCTAACAACTTCTATTTTTATCTCATTTCTACCATCCTATTATCAGCTACAAGCGCATTAAAACATAGCACATAACCTTGTCTTATCTATTCATAAGCATTCATTAATTTACAGTTACTTAATTAGTAACGGCGTACCGTGACAATATACTGTACAAAGCTATTACGCTAAATTATAGTTATTTATACCTATACATAAATATAATAGGTATTGCCTATACTGTATGATATCCATTAATTATACTGTACTAGTATATCAGTTTAGTTTGATCCGGTTGCGATTCCTTTCATCAGACTTAATAGAAAGTATTTACGCGGGCATTCTATAGATACTTGTTACTTGTTATCATAGCAATCGAATAGACTTGTTGCGAATTAGGTACTAATCTTGATAGGACAGGCAAAGTGGAAATGGTATATCTGCACAGTACTGTGATCATCAAACATCTATGAACATTTTACCGATTGTAGTTCCTCGTGAAGCAGACGAGTTCAGTCAATTCTCGATATTCCACTCTTTATCTGGTCTATTATGTGTATACCAGTGATACTTTTGATGACAGTCTATATTATAAAGTAGAGAAGAATTTGTAAGGTATCAGTTTCCTATTTTGCTGTGCGCATATTTCTAATTGATCTGTCTAATTTAATGCGGGCTGTACATGCAATATAGATAATTTTGATAGCCTACTTCATAATATAGGGTAGCAACTCCAAAAGTATTCATTGCATCGTACCAATATCATTTTTCTTAAACAAATTTTAATTTCTATACTTTAGACAATTGAACTTAATTTTGTTTACTTACGATAAATAATATCTCTTGGAGCGGAGAGGGATCTGTATCTCATGGAGATTTTTTGTTTGAATTAAAGGCAATATCCGGTTATGATTATTCTTTATCTTGATCAAGCTTAGTGTTATGAACTTCCAATGTTTACGTTAATTGATACTGTCAAACTAATTTCAATTAGTTGCCATGGTACTTTTAAAGCATAAGCAAATTGGTCATTATAACATGTAGTAATTTTTCAAATAAGCTATGATTGTCAATAATAATGAATAATCAAGCACATCTGTTAGTTAATTAATGTCAACAACGTCCCTAAGCCTTTAACGAGGTCGATAACATTTTAACATGATCTATCGATGCTCATGAATACAGACATGAAGAGTACAAGAGTACAATCCAGTTAAGAGTTACGTATTAATTATCTACGATAGACGATAATTGTCCGTATAAATGGTGCCGGTATTAGCTTTCTAGAATAATTAATAACGTAATCTGTAATCCGTTTTAGGTCTAATTATACCAGTTGAAGATACTACTATAGTGCCAATTTTATAAATACTGTATCACCCAGTAAAGAATTGAACCTTTTTAATATAGGACAAACTTTAGGTATACTGACTATTGAAACTATTAATATTTTAAATCACAGCAGCTTGTTTATTTATCTAACGATTTCATTCTTCCTTTCTGACGTTAAATAATAATTCGGTTGTTATCGGCCGTACAATCTTCAATATCTTCGTAGATGAGGTAAACTTACAACTTGAAACAATTTATTAATTAAACGGTTAATAATCTTCAATTTCTGCGTGCTAGACATACTAACAACAAATCCTATCAATAAATTAATTTTATAGTTTTAAACTCTAGCATTCTCAATTGACGAAGAGGTATACTATGAATTCAATCACTTTGTATTTATCCGTTTACTTTTCGGTAAGTAGTCTCCCAAATCATAGAATTTCTTATTGAATAATATCTTTTTTGTATCATTTCATTCGATTTCCAGTGGTAATGATGTATGACACACAGTAGAAAATTTTGAATAAACTGTCGTTTCTGGCTTACAAGACGCAAAGTCTAACTAAATAATTTTATTTTTTTAATTATAGATCATTCTCTTGCTGTCAGGTAAAATTTTGTTCACACCATAGAATATTTGTTAAAAGTTGTTTAATGTATCATCCTTAGGTGAACTATTTTTCAATATTTATTGAATCATTGAATTTTGATTAACTTTAAATTTCTGACCTTTTTTGAAAGTTTGATAATTCGATAGTTTGATTCGATCGTACCGTAGGCCCACTACTGGGATTATGTTCGTGTCCAGATAATACTTGGATTCAACATGATGGGAGTTGCTATAAATCTTTTGCTGAACCGAAAACTTTCGAAAGTTCTCAACAACAGTGTCAAAGCAATAATAGTGAATTAGTTACCATTGACACTAGAGAGGAAAATATTTTTCTTGCATCGAATGTTCTTGGAAATCAAAATTTAAAATTTTGGATTGGATTACAAGATAAAACAGGAGATAAGAATTTTACAAGCTATCAATGGATGTCTAACCTAGAATATTTAGATTCAGCACTTTATCAGAATTGGCAGTATGATAATCCAGTTGAGGCAGAATATCGCTGTGTCTATTTTACTACACTAGGATGGTATAACTATCCATGTTCAAGTAAACTGCCGTTTATATGCGAACCAGGTCAGAATATTAGTTTTAATGGAGTTCTATCAAATTAAAAAAAAGTGATTAGCGATGATAGATCCATCTGCGAATTTGTTTAATACGAATGTTCTGACCCGTAAGAATACCTTAAGAGTTTTTTTGCTACGTAGTCAATAGATTTGCTGTCACTGCGATTAATTAGGTTTTTGTAATAAAGTGATATTCAAAGTTTATCAACTTAATCTTCTAATGATTGATATATCATGTGCATATTTAAGATTACTTCTAACTCAGGGTAAGACAAATTCTAGCACTACAGCCTTTCATTCTTTTACTCAATTTTCTTTTAATATCGGATGTATTTCCTTTATAGATAACTCTAGTTGTGATCATCATTGGGAGAATATTAGTAACGTTTGCTTTATTGTGGTAAATCAATCACTAACGTTTGAAGATGCAAATATATATTGCTCTAACTATCATAATGGGCGGCTGATGGCCGTAGACAGTTATGCTAAACAGACGGTGATACAATCTCATATCCAGCCTTTATCGCAAGATCGATACTGGATAGGCATTCAACAGCTATACTATCAATCCAATGACTTTAACTACTATTGGCTATTCTCACAAAAATCAACAAAAGATAGTGGTTATACCTTTTGGTCATCTTCATCGCCGTATGATTATAAGCTACGATGTGTTAGAGTGCTCTCTTCCTCGTATAGTAACACTTGGGCAAACTATCCATGCAGTTACACCTATCAATCCGTATGTGAGATGCATATAGGTAAAGTTCAGAAAATTGTGAATTAAAAATAAAGGTTTCTCTACGTTCAGGACTATTTAATAAAAATTCTGTGATTCAAAGTAACGTAACGACGGAAATTTTAAACTAGTATATGAATATTTGTGTCCGTACAATTGTACAGACTGAACTGGACATTATATGAAAAGAATAATTGCATTGCTGTTTATCAATTCCGCTCTGGAAATATGTTATTATTAATTTACTTAATGTTGCACAATATTTTGAGTTAATAAGATATGGCCTTTCTGTTACGCTACTATGGATACAAAATCGTATTAATGTGTTACAGTTACTGTGATAACTGATCTTGCCTGTTTCATTTCTTAATGAATGAAACAGAAATAGACCGCAAGTGTTTCATAGAATAATTAATTAAAATGAATTTAGAAAAAATTCAGAAACAAATAACGATTTTTTTACGCCGCACTACAATCATTATACGACAGGGTTTAAATTTCGTAAATATTGCATTCAGTTTTAGATAGATAATCTATGTACGTATTAGAGACGATCTTGAGACTCGAGGGCGATAATTAGATGTATAAGCAATATTAATGTATTATAGGGTTTAAACAGTATTAACAAGCTGTTATGGATAACTATTCATAATGAGCCACTATTGAGTAAAATTTAGACTTTTGCCATTTTAGATATTTTTTACTGTAATTTTATAATGCACCCGTATATGCGTTTCAGTGCACTCGATCTTATTCAGGAGACATTATGGTTGCTATAATTACACTCATACTAGTATGATAATTGATTTAAGTTGCCTAGTTTACGCTATTGGTCGTATTCCCTGCTAGTAAACGTCGTAGAGTATCTTTACGCTTTTAGATTAAGAATAATAATTCTATATACTTTACGTCGAATTCTAATTATTAATTAGTTTTGTTATATTCTTATGTTTGTATTGGCTTGATGTGTTACTACAAATAAGCTTCCGTGACAGGTTACTATTGCTAAAGTGTACACAATCTGGCTGTAATATAAAATTTACTTATTGACTTAATCTAAAAGCGAAATTCTGAATACAGTTATGGATTAGTAAGAGACGTTTTTCTTCCATGTTTAACTTAGTTTAAAAACGGACTATGCTAGAAATTACGTGAAAATGCAAATTAAATCTTATTTTATTTTGGGATTATTACAGGAGCCGGTTCGAGCTGTCCAACATACTGGAAAGCATTTAATTCCAGCATTTGTCTTCAGTATATCCTCGATTATTTGAAATTCGGCGAAGCTAGAAGCTATTGTAATTCGTTAAATGCTAGTTTAGTAGTTATTGACAGTCAAGATAAACAAGACTTCGTAGGAAATTTAATTGGCGGTCCTTCTGTTAGGACGTATTGGATAGGATTAGTAGATATTAGAGGAGACAATTCGGTTACAAGTTTTCAGTGGTACTCCACTGACAAAACATTAGCTGAAACTGGTTATTCGAATTGGGAAGATAATTATCCAACTAGTTACAAAGAGCAGTGCGTTTATCTATTAGCCGGAAAATGGAATAATGTAGTTTGTGGGATACCTCTATCATTCGTTTGCGAACTAAGTATGTATCTTATTTTCTGTAAAATTTCGTTATATCGTTTCCATGAAGTGTTCGGCAGACGACTGATATTGAGAATACAAAGTCGATTAAAAGCTAAAGTTTACCTTAGTTACTCTTTATAGCTATATTTATCAGGTCTGTTAATGCAATGTGATTATGGATTAGATTATGTTATTAATTATTGAATAAATAGCCCGACAACTACTATNTTAGCCTTAATACAAAGCATTATCATAAAGTTTCTAGATATGATAATAGTATACAATGACATATCGAAATCGTTTTAAATATTAGACGCTTTGACTTTTACAGATCAAAGTTCGCCTCAAGATTCCTATGATACTGCTACATCAGTATTTACTTCGGTTATTATCCTTGAAAATATCGGTAATAAAGTACTTATGCTTTGTAGTTTATTTCTAATTATTAAAGTAAAAATGACCAAAATAACGAACTTGAAAATAAGATTTTCATTATTCATTAACTGAAGTCATTAACTATTAGCATATTGGAAAGTTATCTACAATAAGATATGGTATGAATTATAATTTCAACAACATTACTTACGATTTCATTACTCGTTTATATCAAAATACGATATAATATTGCAAAAATATTGTCTGATAGTGACAAAAGGTTATAATATAGATTATTTTCTCAAATACTGTCTAATTTCTTTAATTACTCGATAGTAATTTCGCAAAGTAATTTAGTTTGCAAATGTATCAGACTCTGAAGACGAGAGTATTAGCAAGAATAGCAAATCTACTCCTTGAGAAAACTTTAAGCAAAGACATTTTAGTTATAATAACGTACTAGAATAGTTACCTATGAACACTTGAGCAGTTCTATTCCTCTATTGTATAGCTAAAAGATTATAACTATTTAAGAATGTAGAATTAAATTTAACTTTAAGCTCGCTTTTATCACGTTATGTTTTAAGAGTATAATTGTTACCTAATTGAGGGATCTATTTCAATGATTTTACGTGGTACAGATTATGAAGAGTCAGCTTCGATCAGCTTGGAAGTCCATACTGTTGTAGGTTAGAGCTATTTAAGTATGAGGTAGAAGAAATTATGATTCGTTATATAATTAAGAAAGCTATTGTATGCAAGATATCTGTTTCTAGGTAGCTGTAGTAGTATGTTACACGGATATCGATCCCTAACCCTAACTCTAACCCTAAGCTTACCGATAAACGGTACCTACATCGACGTATTGATGATAGAAATTATGATATTCTCTAGAATATTAAGTGCGTCGATAGTTTCCTTAACTAAACAAGATGTTTATAGGAGCAATTAGACGATCCAATTGTTATGGTATAACTTTGAATATGAGCACTGTTAGAAATATTCTATTGAGTTATTTTCGATTTAAATAAAAGTATTAGATTCGATCAAAGGATATTTAGCGTGATTCAACTAACTATAACTAATTCGTGTTGCAAGAAAAATCCGTTGAAATTTAAGCTTTAAGTTTCGAAACTTAGGTTATAACATTTTGTTACGAGACAAAATCGTTCTTCATTAAATCTTAAAAAGTTGTATAGAAATTAGCAAGGAAGTGAAAATTAGATTTATGAGTGTAATCTTTACATTAAGCATAGTCAATGATTCGATAAATAATATACGATTCTATAGGGATGAATTCAGTGCTAAAGTAATAGATTTCATGCGTTAAGGTCACAGCTTTTATTTTGAAATAGTAAACATGATTGATACCATATTAATTGTATCCATATACAGTATAAGGCTATCCTTGAAGAAAATCGGATATAAATTTAACAATACTAGTTATTAATAATGATTAGTGTACAGACCTATTCAGTAAGATTTTTGATTGCGTTTATTCATGTCTACTATTCTAGTTCAATCGTCACCCGTTATTACCGAACCTTCATCCTTGAGTGTAAAAGATATTATAAATGGTAATTTTTAAAATGTGATTAAGAATCAATTAATTTTGGCTATTGTTAATCTAAGGTAGCCGAAGTAATTGGCTATTAAGTTACCTTGCGTAGAAAAATTAAGAATACAAATTTTAATTTAAGCTGTATTCGTATACTAAATATGAGTAAAATTTTAGATACAGCTACGGAATATTTCCTTGAGACTTTTACTGCTTTTAAAGATTCAACTAGTAACCGTAAGTTAAAAAGATATTACCATGAAACAAGCCTTTCATCTTAAGCGGAAGATAATAATAAAGTGAGATTTTAAGCTCTACTCTATTTTTGAATATCGATAAATTTTAGTTACTTCGAAATCTCTAACTGAATATTTTGCTTTATCGGATTCAAGTACAAGCGGTAAGTTACCGCAACTTTGATGTTAGACTTGAATATTTATAATGAGCTCTAAATTTTTCTCAAAATGATTAAATCGATTTAAATAAATGAAATAATGTTTACAGTACTGATTAATAACAGCATATTAAATTGGAAAGAATCATTCTTTCTTCGTTTAAGATAATTTAAGCCAGCAGTAAACATGTTTAGCCCATAGTGACTATTTCTAGTGTTAAGTTGATTACTTCTAAAATGTATGCGTTTATGAGAAATTACACCGTACATGCTGTATTGTATATTCTCTGATACAAAAGCATGTTATGAGAGAAAGAAATAAATACTGTAAACTTGATAGCCAATAAAATTTATTATCCATATAAAGTTATTAAATTGGTAAACACTAAGATTACTCGTATTATAGCCTTTAATTTTCTAGAGTTATCTTCTTCAATCATCTCAATTGAATCTACTCCCGTAATTCAGAATATGGGTATGTATGCATGACGAATGACGACGAAAAGATTTGTGGTTTTAAAATAATCTAATTCTTGGACTTATTTCTAATTATAGGATCTTCAATACCTGTTACATATTCTTATGCTTCCCTAGGATTGAATAATGCTTTGGACTATCAAAGTTTGTTACATATCGAAATTTTTTAGTATCTTTTAATAATTTAAGTTATTGCGTAGTAATTTTTAGATAGTCGCTATCGATATTAACATTTAGCAAGCAATAGTTGGACGGATAGCACAGCATCGGGGTCTTCCAAAGTTGTAACATCAATATCCAATCAAGGTATTATACATAGAATGCCTATGATATTTTAGATAGCAGACTCAGCAGTCTTGAATCCGGTAATACTACAACATATAAATTTACTGTATATAAAGTATCTCTGTCATACGAATAAAACTCTAGAATTATTGTATAGTTAAGCTGAAGTTTATAACTTAAAGTTAAATATTATATACCAGAATAGCGGTTTAGTTATCTGCTTTTCAGATTCCTTCGAATAGGTACTGATACTTATTCATAAGGTTCGAAGTTGATTTATCATGTGAGACTAGTACACTTACTGTATAATGGAGATAATATGTCTACAAACAGAAGTACTGAAAGTGTTCAAGCTACGGATCTGCCCGAGCAAATTATACACATCTCTTGTAATGTTATTTATGTACGTACTTAAGATTAGACTTCAAAGTTTTTCTCAATAAATTGATGGACATCATAGATGCTACTTTAAAAAGCTTGCATTATGGTATTCACGTTTGGTATTTTTTTAGATGTGATTAAAATGAAGTAAACGCTCAGTCTCATATACGATTTATTATAAAATGAATACTGTTAGTAAGATACAGAAGATCAGGGACTGATATAAAAGTTAGCATTCGTGAACATCATTAATGATAAGCTTTACAGGCAATAATGTTATAGCGTAGCTAAGTATGGATAGCTCGATTAATAACACGATCAATTTGCACACAATAGTTTCACTTAATATAAAATATAGTACTACCAAGATGATGATTATTTTTAAAGAATTGAATGTTTACTTTTATCGTAACAGATTTGATGACGACCAGCTATATACCTTCGGTATCTAGCATAACTAGTGAATTAATAACCAGCCAACCTAAGACCTCTATTGTAAATTCATCTGGAATATCGTCTGCTTTGTACGATATTTGCCGTGATCCAACCTGGAATACAATATTATGTACATGCTAGCTATAGAATTCGTTTATCGTCTATAGTAATCAAAGCGTCTTTGATGTATTAAATATTGATGTTGCATGATGAAAATGCTAGCTGTTATTTTAATTTAACCTGGAAGGGTTATAGCTATTGTGAGGAATTTGTTTATGGCTTTTTTGTATTATTAACTATTAATCCTACTAGAATATCTTTAGTATATTTTAGTTGCAATTATTTAATTGCAACCAGTTTAGTATCAGTAGATTTACATGTGGAAAATTTAACTTAAATAACTTAATCTCTATTTTAATATTCTATGCCGTACATCTTGAGTTAGCCATAACCGGTTCAGATTCATCTTTGTTTGGATGGTACGGTCAAATCAGTTTCGAATTTAGTATAATTTTCGTTAGTCTGCGATCAAGATTATTTCAGATATTCGTATTTAAATTTTTACAAGTACCGTAGTAAATTAATTATGTATTTCTTCTATATATTTATCTCACGTTTATAGACTGGCATCGATATCTACGTAATATAACTTTAAATTATTTAAAACATTCTATGCTTAAATTTCACCTGGTAAATGACAGAATAATAAAACCCAGATTGTGGAAATAAGCACTCAATTCATCGTATAGTATATTACACTGTTATTTTGTTATTAATAATGAATAATGTTTCACTTTT